>NC_045445.1:61994071-62199950 GCF_002776525.5 Piliocolobus tephrosceles | reverse complement strand
TCTTAAAGATTGTTTTTTTTTTTTTTTTTTTTTTTTTTTTTTTACTATCCTGTGACAACTCCAAGATTGTGACCCAAATATAATAATGGACAGCCTACTCAAAGATATCAATGGAAAGTTCTTCCTCAAGGTATGCTTAATAGTCCAATTATTTGTCAAACTTTCGTAGGTCAAGTCCTTCAACCAGTTAGAGACAAATTTTCAGATTGTTATATCATTCACTATATTGATGATATATATTTTATATGCTGCAGAAACAAGAGACAAATTAATTGACTGTTACACATTTCTGCAAGCAGAGGTTGCCAACACAGGACTAACAATAGCATCTAATAAGATCCAAACCTCTGATCCTTCTTATTATTTAGAGATGCAGATAAAAAATAGAAAAATTAAGCCACAAAAAATAAAAATAAAAAAAGATACATTAAAAACATTAAATAACTTTCAGAAATTGCTAGGCAATATTAATTGGATTTGGCCAACTCTAGGCATTCCTACTTATGCCATGTCAAATTTGTTCTCTATCCTAAGAGGAGATCCAGACTTAAATAGTAAAAGAATATTAACCCCAAAGGCAACAAAAGAAATTAAATTAGTGGAAGAAAAAATTCAGTCAGCGCAAATAAGTAGAATAGATTCTTTAGCCCCACTCCAACTTTTGATTTTTGCCACTACACATTCTCCAACAGGCATCATTGTTCAAAATACTGATCCTGTGGAGTGGTCATTCCTTCCTCACAGTACAATTAAGACCTTTACATTGTACTTGGATCAAATAGCTACATTAATTGGTCAGACAAGATTACGAATAATAAAATTGTGTGGAAATGACCCAGACAAAATAGTTGTTCCTTTAACCAAGGAACAAGTTAAACAAGCCTTTATCAATTCTGGTGCATGGCAAATTGGCCTTGCTGATTTTGTGGGAATTATTGATAATCATTACCCAAAAACAAAAATCTTCCAGTTTTTAAAATTGACTACTTGGATTCTACCTAAAATTACCAGACATGAACCTTTAGAAAATGCTCTGACAGTATTTACTGATGGAAACGGGCAATGGAAAAGCGGCTTACACAGGGCCAAAAGAGCGAGTAATCAAAACTCAATATCAATCAGCTCAAAGGGCAGAGTTGGTTGCAGTCATTACAGTGTTAGAAGATTTTAATCAACCTGTTAATATTATATCAGATTCTGCATATGTAGTACAGACTACAGGGGATGTTGAGACAGTTCTAATTGAATATAGCATGGATGATCAGTTAAACCAGCTGTTTAATTTGTTACAACAAACTGTAAGAAAAAGGAATTTCCCATTTTATATTACTCATATTCGAGCATACACTAATTTATCAGGACCTTTAACTAAAGCAAATAAACAAGCTAACTTACTGGTATCCTCTGCATTCATAAAAGCCTAATGCATTATGGCAAATGGATGTTACCCATGTACCTTCATTTGGAAAATTATCATATGTTCATGTAACAGTTGATACTTATTCACATTTCATATGGGCAACATGCCAGACAGGAGAAAGTACTTCCCGTGTTAAAAAAAAAAAACATTTATTATCTTGTTTTACTGTAATGGGAGTTCCAGAAAAAATTAAAACTGACAATGGACCAGGTTATTGTAGTAAAGTTTTCCAAAAATTCTTAGATCAGTGGAATATTACATATACAACAGAAATTCCTTATAATTCCCAAGGACAGGCCATAGTTGAAAGAACTAATAGAACACTCAAAACTCAGTTAGTTAAACAAAAAAAGGGGGAAATGGGTGAGATTCTCCAATACATTAAATTCTGAAAGCCCTTTTTACTTTAAATTTTCTCAACCATTGTCACCAATTACAGCAGTCTGCAGCGGTGAAACATTTTCAACAGCCTTTAGAAAAGCTGCAAAACAGTAATCTGTCGGTGTATTATCCTTCATTACAAGGGAAATATTTAAAAGGAAAAGTTTCACAATGGGGCCGAGGCTATGCTCTTGTCTGTACAGGTGACGGAGACGAGTGGTTTCCATCTCGACGGCTGAAACAGTGCCATGGCGAAGAGGAGCCGATCCGAAGAGTTCAAGGAATTTCAGGAGCTAAATCTGAGCGCTCAGAGAACATTCACCTTCAGGACTGGGCGTGCGGAGCCCCCGACATGGGGTCAACTGAAAAAGCTTACTCAGAAAGCTGAAGGGGTTGTTCAACAAGATGGGCAGCCCAAAACCCCACTGACTATTCCTGGCTATGCTGGCTGTAGTAAATTGTCAGGTAACGGCTGGAGAATTTACATACTGGGCTTATATTCCTTTTCCACCCTTATATCAAGGTGTGGCCTGGGGAGACAGAGAAGTCCCAGTATTTACTAATGATACTGCTTGGATGCCATCGCCTTTTTTAAAACAGGATCCTAAATTAGACACTGGCACAGTAAATAGTTCATATCAATTTGGGGTTGAAGGGCTACCTATATGTCTTGGGAGTAGTCCACATTGTCTGCATCCTTCTCATGAGGCTTGGGCTGCTTGTTATAATTATAGTCACATTGCTGCCTTTACTATGATTATTGTTGCTCAAAGTTTTAGGTATAATCATACTGCAGTATTTAATGAAACTCTACCAACTACATTATCTTTATGCCCTATCCCTGATGTGTCCGGAGGTGTCTCCCAATTAGAGTGGACTAGGTGTAGAGGTAGTGGGCCGTGATTATTATTAGAAGTAAAAAGAAAAAGTCGTAATTACCTTATCACAGATTGGAGTGTACATGGAGATTTTCAAACTAAATTTGGTCATGTCAACCTACATTGGCATAAAGGTAATCACAGCATTTCTGCGGATGGCATTGAAACTATTATTTGGCATGATGGTGGTCTATCACCCCCTATGCCACATTTGGCCAATACCTCACAAATACAAAGTTATATTTGGAAGTTGCTAGCTGCTGATAAACCAATGTTCACTTTCACGGGAAACATGTCCTTAAATCTTACTACTAATGTTGCTAACCCTTTCCATATATCTTTGCATCGAAATAGTTCTAGATATGTTATTGCATGTGTAAGAAAGCCTTACTTGTTGTTGACAGGAACTTTTAAATGGGATAATAATACAGAGGTAGTTAACTGTACAAACAATTGTACATTCTTAAGTTGTATAAATACTACTTGGTGGAATAATAATTGGAATGAGTCTCGTTCCGATTTATATATACTAAGAGCCAGAAAAGAAACCTGGCTACCTATAAACTTAACACGTACCTGGAGTGAATCTGCTGGGGTTACTCAAATCTACAAGGCTATGCAAGATCTTGTCCACCGCAGTTGGAGGGTGGTTGGAATCGTCGTGACCACGGTGATAGGGCTTGTAGCAATTGCTTCCACTGCTGCTGTTGCTGGACTAGCTCTACATCAGAGTATACAAAATGCAGAATTTGTGCAACAGTGGCATGAACAATCACATTTGTTGTGGCAGCAGCAACGAGACATAGATACTCATTTGACTGAGCGAGTGGATAATCTGGAACTAGCAGTTTCTTGGTTGGGAGATCAGCTAACAGTGTTGAATACACGAGCTTTGTTGAAATGTGATTGGAATACTACCCAATTTTGTATTACTCCTGTTCCTTTTAACAGCACTGTACATAATTGGACTGAGATAAAGAGACTTTTAATTGGTCATAATAATCTTTCCCTAAAAATACAAGAATTAACACAGAACATTTCTGGAACATTTCACAATCAGTTACCATTGCTGACTGGTGCAGATCTGATGACTGGTATTGCACAAAGTTTGACGTCTTTGAACCCTGTGAGCCCTGTAAAAACCTTACTGACCTCTATTTCTAGCAATGTATTGATTGTTGTTCTTAATTCTGTCATTTTCACAGTCTGCTGGAGACGGTGCCAAAAGACAAACACCGAATCCCAGCGAGCTCAACATGTAATGATAGTTTTGAAAGAAATTCAAACTTGTAAATAAGGAAAGGGGAAATGTAGAGGACTATCTGCTTTTACAACTGAGCAGGCCATTCCCCCATTAACATTATAGTCCCGCTCTTGCAAACGAAGCTGGGCATTCCTCCTCTGCAAACAGGGAGGACAAAGGAGCCTACAAGACTGGCCTCAGTTGCAAATAGCAGACCCTGGGGGCTTGTTTATATGTAAACATCTTGGAAATTCAGAAAGTCAGGGAAAGATCAGAGAAACAACAATGTGTCTGGTGACTTGCTAACATTCCACAAAGGACAGTATAAAATAAAGCAGAGCGTGTCGTTCGGGGCGGCCGCCATGTTTGTCTCGTCTTGTGTTGTCTTGTGTGTTCATTCCTTTGTTCAGGAAACACGCGGACCCCAACAGAAAAGGGCCAACATAGAGTTTGGGTCATGGCTTCAGATGGTGCAAGCCCCAAGCTTGAGCCCGTGGGTGCACAGAAGTCAAGAATTGAGGTTTGGGAACCTCCACCTAGATTTCAGAAGATGTGTGGAAATGCTTGGATGCCCAGACAGAAGTTTGCTGCAAGGCTGGACCTCTCATGGAGAACCTCTGCTAGGGCAGTGCAGAAAAGAAATGTGTGGTTGGAGGCCCCACACAGAGTCCCCACCGGGCACCACCTAGTGGAGCTGTGAGAAGAGTGCCACCGTCCTTCAGACCCCAGAATATTAGATCCACTGACAGCCTGGAAAAGTTGCAGACAATCAATGCCAGCCCATGAAAGCAGCCAGGAAAGAAGCTGTACCTTGCAAATCCACAGGGGCTGAGCTGCCCAAGACCATGGAAACCCACTTATTGCATTAGCATGACCTGGATGTGAGACATGGTAGTCAAAGGAGATCATTTTAGAGCTTTAAGATTTGACTGCCCCACTGCGTTTAGGACTTGCATGGGCCCTTTAGTCCCCTTGTTTTGGCCAATTTCTCCCATTTGGAATAGTTGTATTTATCCAATGTCTGTATTCCCATTATATTTAGGAAGTAACTAACCTGCTTTTGGTTTTACAGGCTCATAGGCGGAAGAGACTTACCTTTTCTCAGATGAGACTTTGGACTGTGGACTTTTGAGTTAATGCTGAAATGAGTTAAGACTTTGGGGGACTGTTGGGAAGGGACAGTTGGTTTTGAAATGTGAAGATATGAGATTTGGGAGGGGCGAAGGGTGGAATGATATGGTTTGGTTGTGTACCCATCCAAATCTCATCTTAAATTGTACTCCCATAATTGCCACATGTTGTGGGAGGGACCCATTGGGAGATAACAATCATGGGGGCAGTTTCCCCCATACTATTCTCATGGTAATGAATAAGTCTCACAAGATCTGATGGTTTTATCAGGGACTTCCAGTTTTGTATCTTCCTCATTCTCTCTTTGCCTGCTGCTATCCATGTAAGATGAAACTTGCTCCTCCTTGCCTTCTGCCATGATTGTGAGGCTTCCCCAGTCACATGGAACTGTAAGTCCAATTAAATCTCTTTCTTTTGTAAATTGCCTAGTCTCGGGTATGTCTTTATCAGCAGCTTAAAAACAGACTAATACAGTCAATGTGTCTGTTTTTATGCCAGTATTATGCTCTTGTGGTTACTAAAGCTCTGTAATATAGTTTGAAGTCAGGTAATGTGATTCCTCCAATTTTGTTTGTTTTTTTTTTTTTTTTGGGGGGGGGTGGGAGCTCAGAATTGCTTTGACTATTCTGTGTCTTTTGCGGTTCCATATACATTTTAGGATAGTTGATTCTATCTCTGTGAAGAATGTCACAGGTATTTTTGATTGGGATTGCATTAAATCTGCAGGTTGCTTAGGGTAGTATGGACATATTAACATTATTGATTCTTCCAATCTATAAACATAAACCAGCTTTCCTGTTTTTTGCATCCTCTTCAATTTCTTCCATCAGTGTTTTATAGTTTTTATTATAGAGATCTTTAACTTCTTTAAGTTAAATTCTAGATAATTAATTTAATAAATAAAATTAAAAACAATTTTAATTATTTTTCTTAATATTCACTGTTGACATAGAAATACTACTGATTTTTGTGTGTTGATTTTGTATACAACTTTGCTGAATTCATTTATCAATTCTAATAATAGTTTTCTGGTTGAATCTGGTTGAATCTCTAGATTTTACTGAATATAAGATCATATCATCTGCAAACAAGTATAATTTGACTTCTTTCTTAACAAGATGAATGCACTTTATATCTTTCTCTTGTCTAATTTATCTAGCTAGACTGCCCAGTATTATGTTGAATTACAGTGCTGACAGTGGGCATCCTTGTCCTGTTCCAGTTCTTAGAGGAAAGATTTTCCATTTTCCCCCATTCGCTGTGATATTAGCTGTAGATCTGTGATATATGGTTTTTATTATGTTGATGTATGTTCCTTCTATACCTAGTTTTTTTAGTGTTTTCATAATGAAGGGATGTTCTCAAACTCCCAACCTCAAGCGATCTGCCAACCTCAGCCTCCCAAAGTGCTGGGATTACAGGTGAGAGCCAGCACGTCTGGCCCAGTGAAGGGATGTTGAATGTTATCAAATGCTTTTCCAGCATCAATTGAAATAATCATATGGCTTTTGTTCTTCATTCTGTTGATATGATGTATTGGTTGATTATTTTGTGTATGTCAATCTAACGTTGCATTCCTGGGATAAATCCCACTTGATGGATGATCTCTGTAATGTCTCATAGAATTTGGTTTACTAGCATTTTGTTAGTATTTTTTCATCAATATTCATCAGAGGTATTGTCCTGTACTTTTATTTTTTGATGTGTCTTTGTCTGGTTTTGATACTAAGGTAATACTGGCTTTATAGAATGAGTTTGGAAGTACATTTTTCTCCTCTATTTTTGAAATAGTTTGAGTAAGATTGGTATTAGTTTTACTTTAAATGTTTGGTAGAATTCAGCAGTGAAACCACTGAATCTTGGGCTTTTCTTTACTGGGAGACTTTTAACACAATTTTGTTGTTGTTACTTGTTATTGGTCTGTTCAGGTTTAAATTTCTTTGTTGTCCAAACTTGGTAGGTTGTACTTGGCTAGAACTTTGTCCAATTCCTCTAGATCATCCAAATTATTGGTATATAGTTGCTCATGGTAACCACTAATGATACTTTTAATTTCTGTAGTATTGGTTGTAATCTCTCCTTTTTTACTGTTAATCTTATTTGGATCTTCTCTTATTTTCTCTTAGTTATTGTGGCTAAAGTTTTGTCAATTTCATTTATCTTTTACGAAAACTTTTTCTTTTTTTTATCTTTTGTATTGTTTTCTAGTTTTAATTTCATTAATTTTTGCTCTGATCTTTGTTTTTTGTGTTTTTTTCTACTACTAACCATGAATTTGGTTTGCTCTTGCTCTTCTAGTTCTTTAAGATGCAGCATGAGGCTATTTATTTATAGTTTTACTTCTTTTTTAATGTAGGCACTTACAATCATAAATTTATCTTGTAGTTCTGCTTTTGTTGTATTACATAAATTTTGGTATGCTGTGTTTCCACTAGCATTTGTGCAACAAATTTTTGTTTTCTTCTTAATTTCTTCTTTGAGTCACTTGCCATTCAGGAGCATATTGTTTAATTATCATGTGTTTGTATAGTTTCCAAAATTACTCTTGTTATTGATTTCTAGTTTTATTCCATTGCTGTCAGAAAAGATGCTTGCTTTTGTTTCAATTTTTTGAATGTTTTAAGACTTGTTTTGTGACATAGCATATAGGCTATCTTTGAGAATTATCCATATGCTCAGGAAAAAAATGTGTATTCTGCAGCTCTTGGATGACATGCTCTGTAAACATCCATTAGATCCATTTGGTCAATAGATGATATTCAGTCTAATGTTTCTTTACTGATTTTCTGTCTGGAGGATCTGTCAAATGCTAACAGATGAGTGTTGAATTTTCTAGATATTATTTTATTTGGGTCTTTCTCTTTAGTTCTAGCATATTTGCTTTGTATATTGGGGTGTTCCAGTGTTTGGTGCATATACTTTTATAATTTTGATGTCTTCTTGCTATGTTGACACCTTCATCATTACATAATGACTTTCTTTGTCTCTTTATACATATTTGTCTTAAAATTTATTTTTTTGTTTGTGTTATGAGTATAGCTACTGATGCTCTTTTATGGTTTGCATTGCCATTGAATATCCTTTTCATCCCTTTATTTTCAGTTTATATGTGTCTTTATTGGAGATGTGTGTTTCTAGTAGGCAACAGATCACTGGATCTTATATTTGTATCCATTTTATGTCTTTTTATTGGAGGGTTAATTTACATTAAATATTATTGATAAGTAAGAACTTACTCCTGCCATTTAGTTATTTGTTTCCTGATGATTTTGTCACCTTTTCTTCCTTTGCTTCTTCCTCTCTGTCTTCCTTTTAGAGAAGGTAATTTTCTTTTGTGGTATGACCATTTAATTTCTTGCTTTTCATTTTTTTTGGATATTCATTATGTTTTTTGATTTGTGGTTACCATGAGTCTTGCAAATAATGTCTTATAACTATTATTTTAAAGTGATGACAACTCAATACTGATTTCATAAACATCCTAACAAGCAAGCAAAATAAAAAACTTATAAAAACCTTACTCTTTAACTTTACCTACCCCCCATTTATAAGTTTTTTTTTTTCCGTTTGTATCTTATTGTACTGTCTATGTCTTGAAAAGTTGTAGTATTATTTTTTGACTGGTTATTCTGTTAGTCTTTCTACTTGAGATTTGAATAGATTACACATCACAGTTATAGTGTTATTATATTTTGTGATTTTCTGTGTACTTATTATTTCCAATGAGTTTTTTACCTTCAGATGATTTATTATTTCTGATTAATGTAATTCTATTTCAGACTGAAAAACCCTCTTTAGCATTTCCTATAAGTCAGGTCTAGTGTTTATGAAATCCCTCAAATTTTCTTTGTCTGGAAAGCTTTTTTTTCTCTTTCATGTTTGAAGAATATTTTTTACCAGATATACTATTCCAGGGTAACGGTTTGATTGTTTGTTTGTTTGTTTGTTTGTTTGTTTTTTCTTGCTTCAGCACTTTAAATATGTCATGCCAATCTTTCCTGGCCTATAAGGTGTCCACTGGAATGTCTGCTTCCAGACATGGTGGAGCTCCATTATATGTAATTTTTTCTTTTCTCTTGCTGCTTTTAGAAACCTTTCTTTATCTTTGACTTTTGGGAGTTTGATTATTAAATCCCTTGAGGTAGCCTTTTTGTGTTAAATCTGCTTGGTGTTCTGTAACCTTTTTGTACTTGGATATCGATATCTTTCTCTAGGTTTGGGACGATCTCTGGTATCATCACTTTGAGTAAACTTTCAACCCCTATCTCTTTCTCTACCTCCTCTTTAAGGCCAATAACTCCCAGATTTGCCATTTTGAGGCTATTTTCTAGATATTGTAGACAAGCTTTATTGTTTTTTATTTTTGTTTTATCTCCTCTGAATTTATTTTCACATAACCTGTTTTCACTTTCACTAATTCTTCTTCTGCTTGATCAATTATATTAAGAGCCTCTGACACATTATTCATTATGTCTATTGCATTTTTCAACCTTAGAATTTCTGCTTGATGCTTTTTAATTATTTCAACTTCTTTGTTACATTTATCTGATATAACTAAATTGCTTCCTGATGTTATATTGGATTTCCTTGAGTTTCTTCGAAACAGTTATTTTTAATTATCTGTTTGAAATGTCACATATCTCTGTTTATCCAGGGTTGGTCCCTGATGCCTTATTTAGTTCCTTTGGTGAGTTCATGATGATTGTCTTGATACTTGTGGATGTTCATTGATGTCTGAGCATTGAAGAGTTGGATATTTATCATAGGCTTCACAGTGTAGGGTTGTTTTTGTTTGTCTCTTCTGAGAAGGCTTTCCAGATATTCAAAGGGACTTAGGCCACAAGCTCAATAATTCAGTAGTTCTTGTAGACTCATAGAAGTACTGCCTTGAGGTTCTCAGATAAGATACAGAAGAATTATCTGGATGATAGAGAGATACTCTTGCCCTCTTTCCTTACTTTCTCCCAAACAATCTCTTTGTATGCTGTGCTGCTTGGAGCTGGGTGTGGGTTATCATACACACCACTGTCACCACCACCACTGGGATTGTACTGCATCAAACCTGAAGCCAACACAGTACTAGGTCTCACCCAAGGCCCACTGTTAACACTACCTGGCTACTGACTATGTTCACTCAAGGCCCTAAGTCTCTACAATCAGCAAATGGGGAATCCAGTCATATTTCTCTCCTTCCTTTCAGAATGGCAAGTTCCCCAGGCCCCATGTAGGTCTAGAAATTCTGTCTGGGAGCCAGGGATTGGATTCAGAAACCTTAGAAATCTCCCTGGTGTTCTATTCCTTTGCAGTTATGCTGGCTCTCAGACCACAAGACAAAATCCTTCTTGCTCTTTTCTCCCCTTTTTCCAGGCCGAGAAACCTCTCCCAGTGGCCATCCCACCAGCACATGGAGAATTCTGCCAGGTCACCACCACTCTTCACTTAACATTCCAAGGGCTCTTCAGTCAGCTTGTGGTGAATGCTGCCAGGCCTAGGACTCACTCTACAGTGAAGTAATCACCCTTGTGTCCCAGGGCATGTCCAGAAATACTGCTCAGGAGCCTAGGCCTGGACTTGGAGACCCCAAAAGCCCACTTGGCATTCTACCCCACTGTGGCTGAGCTGGTAGGTACCTAAGGTGCAGGAAAAAGTTCCCTTCACTTTTCTCTCTGATTTTCTCATGCAGAAGAAGTCTTTCACCATAACCAACACATCCTGAAATGTTTTACCTGAATCCAGCACATCTGAGCCTCACTGAAGGCCCATGGCATATTACCTGGGTATCACTTTTGGTTATTCAGGCCCCCAAGGGCTCCTAAATCAGCAGGTGGTGAATTCTGCAAGGACTGGGTAATTTTATTCAAACCAGTGGGTTACCTTCTGGTCCCAGGTGTGTCTAGAAATGTCTTCTTGGAGGTAGGTCCTGGAATGGGGACCTCATGACTCTGCCCAGTACCCTATCCTATTATGTCTGTGATCCAAGATGCAAGACAAGGTCCTCTTTACCTTTTCCTCTCCTTTCCTCAAGCAGAAGGAAGAAGTCGCTTTTGTTGCTGTAAGCTGTGCCGCCTGGAGTTGGGAAAGAGGTGTCACAAGCATTTCTTTAGCCTCTCTATACCTAGGTCATGTCCCATCATAGCCTGCTGACTCTGAATCCAGACCAGCCTAGTATTTGCAGAATCCAGACATGCCTAGTAATTGCAGTTCTTGTGTCCTTGACTGCCTTCCAAGTTTACCTTAGACCTCAGAGCCCTTTATCCCACAGTGGCAAGGCTTGCTGAGAAATTCAAGTTTCTATCTCTGAGATAGATAATTTCCCTCTGGCGAAGACTGATCCAAATGCTCCCTCCGTGAGTGGGTGCTGGCCGAATCCAGCATGGCTTTGCTCTCTGCTGTGACAAGGCAGCACTGAGTTCAAAGCCAAGTACTCCAGTCATTGTGTTCTCTCTCCCACAAGAGCACAGATTCTCTCTGCGCTCCATGTGGTCCTTGCTAAAGGATGGGGGAGGTGTAGCATCAGTGACCCAAGACTGTCTTTCCTACCCTCTTCAGTGCCTCTTTCAGCAATACAAAGTTAAAACTGGGTACTCTGGTTGCTCACTTGATTTTTGCTTCTTATGATGATGCATTTCTGTGTAGTTGTTAAAATTTGGTGTTCAGCAAGAGTGGATGGTAAGTGGAGGCTTCTATTCATCCATTTTGCTCTGCCCTGTGCTTCTTACTTTGACACTGTATTCTTCAGTTCTCACATTGCTATAAAGAAATGTCCGAGACTGGGTAATTTATAAAGAAAAGAGGTCTAATTGGCTCATGGTTCCACAGTCTGTACAGGAAGTGTCACAGCATCTGCTCAGCTTCTGGGGAGGCCTCAGGAAACGTACAATCATGACAGAAGACAAATGGGGAGCCAGCACTTCACAGGGCTGGAGCAGGAGGACGGCTGGGGAAGGTGCCACACAGTTTTAAATAACCAGATCTCATGAGAACTCACTCAATATCACAACAAAAGCACCAAGGGAGAAATATGTCCCCATAATTCAACACCTCCCACCAGCTTTAAACTCCTACATTGGGGATTACAATTCGACATGAGATTTGGGTGGCAACATAGATCCAAGTCATATCAGACACAAAACATCAACAGAAGTCAAGCTAACTCTTATTTTCTTCTCATTATCTCTGAATTATAACTTCTCAAGACACAGAAAAGGCAAGGATTAATTACAAATTTGGGCTCAAACATCACATTATGATAGCTGAGCTGAGTATAAAGAAAGTCACTTAAAATATTATTTTTCAACTCCTGCTGGGAAGCAGTCTCATACAGAATAAGATTTTTCTATGATATCTGATATAATTTACCACTCCGTTTTGTCTGAAAATGGTCTCTTGTTTTAGGCTTCCTTGATAACACACTACTCTGGTTCTTTTCCTACATTTGACCATTTGGGGAAGGTTTCTTTCTCTGACTGTTTGCTGTATTTTTTTCTGTTTAATGCAAGTGTTCTTTAGTGTTTATCTTCAATTCTTGTCTCACTCAATATAATGTCCCCTGACAAATTCATTTACTATTAGTGTTTCAACCACCATCAATATGTTGACACTCAAAAATCCTTAACCCTTTCTACCCCAGATCTGTTTCCTGATATTCAGACAGAAAAGAAAAACCCTACAATTTGACATTTTATACTTGAATGTACCACAGGATTTTCAAGGTTAGTATGTCAAAAAGTAATCTCATCATCACAACATTCTCCCTAATAGGTCTTATGTTTTCCTGTCTCTCCCATCCTCGTTAATGTTTCTACTATCTTAAGTCAGAAACTTGAGAGTCATTACAAATTTGTTTTTCCTCAATCCCTGCTCAGACACCTGAGGCAACATTCTTCCCCTTGCTTATACCTTCTCTTTTTCACTCCCAATGCCTTAGGCCAGGCCTATATGTTCTTTTGCAGAGATGATTGCAATAATTTCCTAACTTGTCTTTTAGATTCAATTTTACACCTATCCAATCCAATCTTTATATCTTCTTAGAAGTAATCTATATACAATGTACATCTGACAATGTCATTTTCCACTTAAACCCTTCAATGACACCATTCATGACTCTAAGGTAAAAATAATAATCCTCCTCATGAAAATCTCTACTATATTTGTGCCCTTTTGCTGTTTTTATTGTAAGCCTGTCATTATTTTTTTGTTTCCACTTGTTTACACGAGTTGGGAACTTTTAAATCAGAGAGCGATATTTTTTTTTTGTAACTCCTCTGCATTGGAAATTGGAGTAATTAGATAATTCAAAGATTTTAGTCAGAAAATAAATGAATTCAATGAAAATAAACTAACATAAAACCCACAAACAAACCACTTATTTTACACTAAATCAAGTGTATTAAAATGACTAGTTTTTCTATTTTTTTATACCCCTCCAAATATGATGCTGGTTATAGAGAACCTGAGAAAACATATTAGTAGAAAGTGATGACAAAGAAGTTGAAGATAGTTTTAGAAAACGAGATATAAGGCCAGGCACGGTGGCTCACGCCTGTAATCCCAGTACTTTGGGAGGCCGAGGTGGGTGGATCACGAGGTCAGGAAATCAAGACCATCCTGGCTAACATGGTAAAACCCCATCTCTACTAAAAATACAAAAACTTAGCTGGGCGTGGTGGCACACACCTGCAGTCACAGCTACTCGGGAGGCTGAGGCAGGAGAATCTCTTGAACCCAGGAGTGGGAGGTTGCAGTGAGCCAAGTTCGCACCACTGCACTCCAGCCTGGGCGACAAAGTGAGGTCCTGTCTCAAAAAACAATAATACTATTAATTTATTAAACTAAGGTATTTTGAAGGCTCTAAGATGCTCGATTAATTCTATTAGTATGTTATCTCCAAATTGTAACTTTTTTAAGAGGCATGTTCTTTCTCATTCAGGCTGGAGTGCAGTGGCACAATCATACTTCACTGTAATCCCAAACTTCTAGGCTCAAGCCTCCATGCCTGGCTAATTTTGTAAAGACAGGGTCTCACTATGTTGCCCAGGTTGGTCCTGAACTCCTAACCTCAAGTGATCCTTCCATCTCGGGCTCCCAAAACCTGGGATTATGGGTGTGGGCTGCTGCACCCAGCCCCCAAATTATAATTATTAGAACAGTGTCAATACATCCCAGAATGTTTTCTTCTTTAACTTTTATTTTAGGTTCAGTGGTGCATGTGCAGGTTTGTTACACAGGTAAACTGCATGTCATGACGATTTGTTGCACAGATTATTTTGTCACACAGGTAACAAGCATAGGACCACATGGGTGTTTTTTCTGATCCTCTCCTTCCTCTCACCGCACACCCTCAAAGAGGCCCCAGTTTCTGTTGTTCCCCTCTTCATGTCTGTATGTTCTCATTGTTTACCTCCCAATTGTAAGTGAGAACATGTGGTCTTCGGTTTTCTGCAGCTGCATTAAAATAATAGTTTACTTAAAATAATGGCCACCAGCTCTATCCATGTTGCTGCAAAGGACATGATCTTATTCCTTTCAACGGCTGCATAGTATTTCATGATGTATATATACTACATTTTCTTTATCTAGTCTTCCATTGATAGGCATTAAGTCAATTCCATGTCTTTGCTATTATAAACAGGGTTGCAATGAACATATGCGTGCATGTGTCATTAAGGTAGGAAGATTTATATTCCTTTGGGTATATAGCCAATAATGGGATTGCAGGGTCAAGTGGTAATTCTGTTTTAAGTTCTTTGAGAAATCACCACACTGTTTTCTACAGTGGCTGAAGTAGTTTACACTCCGACCAGCAGTGTATAAGTGTTCGCTTTTCACTGCAACCTCGGCAACATTTTGCTTGCACCTCGCCTGGGGCCTATGTGAAGATGGAGTATGGAAGGAGAGAGAGAATCAGAAAAAATACTTATCTGGTCCTATGCTTATTACCTGGTGGACAAAATGGTCTGTACACCAAACCCCACGGTGCGTAGTTTATATGTGTAACAAACCCCCCCACACACCCCTGAAACTAAAATAAAAGTTAAAAGAAGAAAACATTCTAGGATATATTGACATTTTTCTAGTAATTATCATCTGCAGGCTGGGTGTGGTAACCCACACCTGTAATTTCAGCACTTTCACTGGCTAAGGTGGGGGGTTCACTTGAGGTCAGTTCTCTTTTGACCTCTTAGTAATAGCCATTCTGGCTGGTGTGAGATGGTATCTCACTGTGGTTTTGATTTGCATTTCTCTATCATTAGTGATGTTAAACATTTTTGGCACAGTATGTCATCTTTTGAAAAGTGTCTGTTCATGTCCTTTGCCCACTTTTGAATTGGGATGTTTGTTTTTTGCTTGTACATTTGTTTATAGAATGTTTTATTAAAAGGTCACTTTTATTTCTTGTATTTTATATTCTAGCTTGCTATTTTTTTTGTCTTTTGGGGACTTGTATGCAGCAGTAACTCCATGGCATTCTTTTTTAAGCCTGAGCTTTAGTGGATACTGAATAATGCTTAGGAAGGAATGAAAACTGGGATAAAGAAAGAAAAGACTGGAGGAAGGACTTTTTTTAAAGTTTCCAATGGAATGTGGCAATGGAGATGTCCAGTTGCAAGCTGAACATTCTTGGTTTGGAATTCTGTAGTGAAGTTGTGACTATAGACAGAAACTTTGGAGTTATAAACATAAAACTACAGATATGAACATGCCTGATATTATCCAGAAAGAGCCTATGGAGTCTAAAAAGCAGGTGGTGAGGATAGGTTCCCGAGTATCATAAACATTTTAGGATTACTCACACTGAAGAACCTGTAAAGGGAGTAAGAGAAATAGTCATAATGAGAGAGGAAAACAAGGAGAAAGGGTTATCATAGAAATTGAGGAAGGACAATCTCACAAAGACAGTGGGCCACAGTCCAAAATATCAAAGAGAGATAAAGTAAGACAAGAAAAGCAAAGTGACTGGAGCCTTTGGAAATACTGGTCCCATTGATAAATTTGGGAAGACAGGGTCTTCCATTTCAAGGGAATGGGAGGGGTTGTTGAGAAGCCAGGTGATTGTAATTTGGGGACAGTGAGCAGTAAATAAGCAGAGGCAGTAAATACATATAGACTACTCTTATGATGACTCTTAGCTATAAAGAAAATGGCATGATGACTACAGAGATTTATGTTATTGACAAAGAATATAGAGATGATATCTGATGGAGCAAGTTTTTTAGGAGACAGAAGAAACAGAAGGGGAAAAATTTGCCATGTGGAGAAGAAGGGAGCCCTCTTACATTGAGTTATGAGTGAGGAAGTAAAAGATATGTGGACATGAAGATACATAGTAGGGGAAAAGTAAGAAAGTTGTAGTAATTCTTGACTTACGGCTTCCATTTTCTCAGGGAAGTGAGAGGCTAAGTCTGCTAACACTGAAAGAGAAAGGAATGTCAGGAGATTTGAGGCGAAAAAAATGTAAGTCTGGAGTGGACATTGAAGAGCAACATAAAGGAATCTGAGAGCTTCTCTGTCTTCGTGGTGACTAAAAATTATTGGACAATAATTAACACCCTACCACAGCTTGGAAACTATAAATTTATTGTAACTTCCTATAATGAATGTGCAACATTCTTTCAATATGCAGATCAAGTGGTTCCTCCATAGTGAAAGTTACTCTGAACAAAAAAACACCGTTTAGCAGTCCTTATTTATGGTACCATTATACCTATGATGTATCTCTATAATTGCACTTAGAATAATATATAATGAGTATACATTATTTGTGCTACATGCTGCCCTCCAACCATATATTGAGATTCTTAAAGGCATAGCTGTATTTTGGGGTATCTCAACACACGTTTGTTGAATGAATAAATAAGTAATCAATAATAAATAAATAAATAATCAATAATAATGGATAGTGCATGTCCAAATGTGTATTTACAATGTTATTATTAATATATCATTCTCAAAATACCTTCCCAGAAACTGCTCCAGCCCAGGTATCCCGACTATATAGCTTAGCTTTGTCAGAATGTGCTCAGTGCAATCAGAAGGAGAGTGTAATTTTAGTAGACAGCACAGTAGATTAGTCTCAGATGTTCAAATTTCTGGTTTGGAAACTCAGAAAAGAACCATGTATGATAAACATGAGATCATATTACAAAGATAATTCTCTATATAATTTTTAAATGAAAACCTCTTTTTTCACATTTTATTTTAAGAAAATTAATTTACTATTATACATCCTACTGGTCAATCTATTAAAACCCATAACCAAAAACAATAAATGATTAATTTTAAAAGAGGCTTATCCTTGACATTTTTTTAAGAAAACTTCACATTGTGATAGTTTCTCAAACAAACAAATGAGCAAAGATCATTCTTTCAGCCTCAAGAAAATGGAATATAGGTCATACACAAGATAGTAGCTCAATCCATGTGATCTCACTCATTAGGCTGAATGTTAGCTGCCTTTGGAAAAAATATGCCAGGTTTAAATGATGTGGGGTATAATAAAGTTTTATCATGAAAATAATTTTAACCCAAATTAGGTCATTTATATATTTTAATAGCAGTTTAAAACTACTCATTCACATTGTGCAGATTATGGTCGCTCTTCTCTCACAATTACTTTGCAAGCTTGTTTAGCATATGTGACTGACAGTGAGTGAATTGATTTCTCAAGGATAAGTTAGTAGGATCTTTCTGTAAAAATCCAGGAGATGATTGAAACATTATTTTATAAAAAGCACACTGACATTGTCCATATTGACAGTGATACCTGTTATTTTATGCTAAGGGATTTGTTAGCAGCTTAGTGATTAAAAAGCTTGGTTTTTGTTAAAGGTAGTTTCAAATTAATTACTTACTGTACTACCAGTCCCTTTCAGCTGATGATATACTGCTACATTAATATTGTGCATACATTCTACACTGAAATTTATAAGAATATATCATTCATCTTGTATCAGATCTCATGTTTATCTATTAATTTTAGGACACCTCTTATCTTATTGTCTACCCACCTTTCATTATATGCATACTTTCTGGAAGTTCCACTTAGAATACGAATAATCTTCCATTTTCAAACATATAACAGAGAATATTGTTAGGGCTGCATTATATGACAGGAAAGGAAAAACTTACATACTTTGACATTTAGCTTCCTCTACTATTGTACCCTATTAAAGAACATTGAAATGCTATTTATGCTCTGAGTTTCAGCTATACTTTTGCTTATGAAGTTATCTTTCCCCAAACATTCCAGTTTGTTCTTCAATGGAAAAATGCAAAAAAAGTGTTTGAAGATATGCATCATGTTACCTACTGGTAGGGTAAAAGAAAGCTTCAGTCAGAAACAAAAGAGGGTGGCTTATGGAAAGGTTTTTCCCCTAAAATTATTGCATGTAATTAACTGTGAGCAAGCTTGAAGATTCATACATTACTATTAGAACAAAAAGGTTTTCCTTAGTTTACCATCCATCATTCATTCACTCATAGAATAGGTATTTGTGAGCACCTACTATGTGTCTGACATTGTTACTGGCACTGCAGAAAGAGAAGTAAAATAATAGGCAAAAACCTTTGCCCTCATGAATCTTACACACTTGGGGAAGATGGAATGTAAACAAAATAAATAAGTAAATTATGAAGCATATTCAAAGGTAATAAGCGTTAAGAAACAAAAATAAGCAGACAAGAGGAGGTGAGGAAACATAATTTCATACAGTATCATCAAGGAAAAATTCACTGAGATGGTACCATTTCAACAAAGATCAGGAAACAATGAAGTGAAAAATATCTTGGGGAAGATAATTTCAACCAGAAGGAAAGGAGATGCAACAGCTCTAACCTGTCCTCTTTCCAACAGCAAAGAGGACCACACTGATGAAGTGGAGTGAGCAAAAAAGTTGGAGAAGATGAAGTCAAAGGAGTAAGGGCTTCAGGTGTATAGAAGCTTGATTTGGCCCTTACCTTTACTGAGATGGAAGTCATTCGAGAATTCGTAGCAGTAGAACAACATGATCTGACATAGCACAAAGGATAAAAGTAAGATTTAGCGAATCTTACTAGCTAAAGAAGATTTCTCTTTGTTTGCCAGCTTCAGTGGGATCTCTACTTCTTTTCAGTAAAATTGGAATCTCTGTTAACACCCGTGTTGGGATTACCACTATTTTTTTTTCCCACTGCTTCTTTGCAATTATATATTATATTGTAAATTAGCAGGGTAGACAAATTAACTACAAATGCCTAAGAACACACTGCTAAAATCATTAATTCAAACTTCAAAATGATAAGCAAAACGAACATTATAATGATGTTCATTACTGTGTGGTCACATGCTTTTACAGAATGCAGCTATGTATAGAATAGAATTCAGTTTTTCTTCAAACTGTTGACTCTCCAGAAATGGAACATAAACAGACAATTAAGAGTAGATTTTGTATATCAATTACATGCATTATATACTCTATTCTTACAATAAAGTAAGCTGGAGAAAAAAAGCTTAGTAAGAGAATCATAAGGAAGACAAAAATGTATTTTACTATTAAGCAGATGTGGATCATCATAAAGGTCTGCAACATAAATATCTGCACACTCACATTGAGTAGGTTGACGAGGAGGAAGAAGAAGAAGGGTTGGTCTTGCTGTCTCAGGAGCGGCAGAGGTGGAAAGATGGAAGAGGTAGAAGGGGAGGCAGGAGACGCAGGCACACTCCATGTACATTTACAGAAATATGTCATAATTTCTCTCTGACTTTTTCACTTTTTCATTTCTCTAGAAGTGTTTCTATACAGTACCAATTCTTCTTCCATTATTTGCTTTAGTTTCAGTGGCTGTGTCATAGAAGGGGCAATGTCATAAAAGAAGTCAAACACAATCTTGAATCACTAGAACCTTTCTGCCAGACCGCCTGATGTCAATTTCTTTTCAGGCCCTGTTTCTATGTCTTCTTCTTCATTGTCTGGCACTGGTTTGGAAGCACTCATCTCCATCAAGTCGTTTTCTTTTAATTCCTCTGGTGTGGGGTCTATGAGCTCTAGAATTTCTCCAAGCCCCATATCTTCAAAGCTTAAACCCCCCAAACACACTTTTTTTTTTTTTTTTTTTTTTTTGAGACGGAGTCTCGCTCTGTCGCCCAGGCTGGAGTGCAGTGGCGCTATCTCGGCTCACTGCAAGCTCCGCCTCCCGGGTTTATGCCATTCTCCTGCCTCAGCCTCCTGAGTAGCTGGGACTACAGGCGCCCGCCATCTCGCCCGGCTAGTTTTTTGTATTTTTTAGTAGAGACGGGGTTTCACCATGTAGACCAGGATGGTCTCGATCTCCTGACCTCGTGATCCACCCGTCTCGGCCTCCCAAAGTGCTGGGATTACAGGCTTGAGCCACCGCACCCGGCCTTTTTTTTTTTTTTTTTAACCACATTCACAGTCTCTTTCATGATTTCCTTGGTTAGCTCTGTCGTAAGTCCTGTAAAGTCATGCACAACATCTGAACACAGTTTTCTCCAGCATAAATTTATTGTTTTGGGCTTGATGGCTTTCATGTCTCTTTCCATAACAATGATGGCATCTTCAATAGTGTAATTCTGCCAGGCTCGCATGATGCTCTCTGTATCCAGGTTCTCTTTCATACTGTTCACAATCCTTTCCATAGAGAATCATGTGTAATTAGTCTTAAAAGTCCCTATGAGCCCTGATCAAGAGGCTGAGCTTGACGTATTGCATGTGGGGAAAGGAGACCCCTTCAACACCTTTTGTGCTGAATTCACAGGGTTTCAAGTATTCAGGGACGTTGTCCAATATCAAAAGAACTTTAAAAGGCGTGTCTTACTGTAAAATACTTCCTGAGTTCAGAGACAAAGCATGGAAGGAACCAATTCAAAAACAGGGTTCTCATTGTCCAGGCCTTCCTAATGTATAGCCTAAAAGACTGGCAGCTGGTGCTTATATTTTCTCTTTAAGGCTTAGAAGTCAGCAGCTTTATAGATAAAGGCAGTCCTGATCATAAACCCGACTGCATTTACACAAAGCAAACAGTAGAGTTAGGTTATCCATTCCTGCCTTAAATCCTGGTGCTTGATTCTCCTCCTTAGTAATAAATATCCTTCGTGGCATTTTTTTTTCCACAATAGGGCACTTTTCTGCATTATAAATCTGTTCTCCTCACTGTTTTTTCTTTAATGGCATCTAGGGATTTGTCTGTCGCTTCTTGATTGGCAGAAGCTGCTTCTTCCGTTATCGTTACATATTTTCATCCAAACCTCTTTCTAAATTTATCAAACCTTCCTTTGCTGGCATTGAATACTTCAGCTTTAGATTCTTCATTTTCCTTTTGCTTTAAGTTGTCATATAATGACTTTGCTTTTTCTGAAATTCTAATAAATTGTGTAGGTATGCCTTTTTTAATAACAATTCTGCACCCACATAAAAACTGCATTTCAGTAAAAGATAAAAGGATATTTCACAAAATTTGAAAGGTTTTCACACCTGCTGGGATAGCAGGAACAATGGTTTCACACATTTCGTTTTCTTTTTTTACACTGCTCCTTATGCTGGATCCATTTACCTTTAAATGACAGGCAACTGCAGCTGCAGACCTCAATCTAGGGTACATATCAAGCAAATCAAGTTTTTCTTGTAATCCCATAACTATTTTCTGCTTCTTGGTAACACTTCCAGCATCATCAGTGGCACATCATATGAATCCCATGGTGTTACTCAAGGTTTACAGTATTACACTAAACATGAAGAAAATATGCAAGAACCATGAGAAATCCCTTTTTACCATGATGCACAATTTACTGAGGAGACAAGCTGCTCATGTGGAAATGATCAGCATCACAGGGCATTTTAAGTGAATGCTAACAACACGAGCTCACTGCGACAGCAACAGAAGGTGGCCATGAAACTATAGTAGTGCACTACATACTCCAGTTAATTTTATGGAGTTGTGATTTAATAACATATCTTTATGTTTGTCTACTTTCAACTGCGAATGACACTATGTAACATCTGTAAGTGGTTGTATGAATAAGTTTTGATGTATTTTAACTTTTTATAACAGATGTGTATATTTTATGGTGATAAATAATAAAATAGACAAGCATCTAGGTATTTTATGCATTTATGACATACATAACTTTTTGTTGTTTTTTTCTATATGTCTAAGGTATGTGGCTTGTCTGTGAGTTTTTTTCAAATTGTTGCAAATCTCCAAAATATACTCCAATGTGTTTATTGAAAAAATCTGTACGTAAGTGGATCTGCACAGGTCAAAACCAGATTGTTCAAAGGTCAACTGTATATCAGGGTTGATTTTACAAAGGTTAAGAAAGAAGAGAAAGACCTAGTAAAATACTTAAAAGAAGAAAAAGGAAGAGATCTGTGTCAGAGACCAACTAAGTCCTAAATAGAAACATTTTAAGGGTTGTTTTCCTGAGACATCACTTTTGCCATTCTAGCCTCTGGTGAACAAAATCCAGTGTGCTATTCTAGCTTCTGGTGTACAAAATCCAGTGTGCCAAAACACTCTTGTGTTAAAGTAGATTACTCTAGCATACATTTATTAGTTACTTTAATTTAAATCTTAAAGAAAAGAGGTGTACATGCTGCTAATTAATTGATGGTACAATTATCTCAAGACTCAATATACAAGTATGAACAATTATATTTGGCAATTAGTACCAAGTAGACAGACATAGATAGGTAAACAGTTAAGTCTACCAAGTCAGCAGCTCCTTTCAACTTCCCTGCTTTTTCTAACGAAGTCACTTGCTTTAGCAATTTTGCTCACTACTCTTCCCAGGTTTCAATATGCATGGCTAAAAATTTACTATCAAACTTCTTCATTGTACTACGAGGTTGCTGTTTTTCTGAATTTTTAAAAGTAATTTTAAGAGAGTTCCCTTAAAATTAATCAATAATAATATAACACCAGAAAATCTGATGAGCTGTGAGGAAGATTCTGCGGAAGATCCTTAACTATGCATCCAAATTCACATACAACCCAGTACATTGTGATAGCGATGGGTATGATCTTAAGCTTTGAAGTCAGACAGATGTGGATTTGAATCCAGGCTCCAACAGTTACTTTGTGACTCTGGACATTTAACCTCTATTTTCCACAACCATAAAACAGGGATGACAATATATAGGGCCTATATATATTTTTGCAATTTGTATTAAGGGAAATGTATATAAAGTCCCAGGCAGGTAGAGTTAGTAATTATTATTAATGTTATGATTATTTCACCAGAAGATTAAATTCCACCAGCTTGTAATAGCATATATTGTCTTCCATTCAGGGCCCACTTAAAGTGCTTTGCGATCTTGAAGAGTTTCAAATAGTACCAGGAACATTATATGTGCTAAGTGCTAGTGAAGTATCTGTTAAATAAATTAATTAAATAAGCTTCTTTTTAAAGAAAGGATTTGGAGATTAAGGAGAATACCTAGACCAGTCTTTCTCTTCTATTATCACTGGAAAATACTTACCTAGTATTGTCAATGGGCTATGAAAAGGGGTTGGTCTGGCGCTTATCGCCTATTTTTTTTTTTTTTTTTGAGATGGAGTTTTGCTCTTGTTTCCCAGGCTGGAGTGCAATGGCACAATCTTGGCTTGTCACAACCTCTGCCTCCCGAGTTCAAGTGATTCTTCTACCTCAGCCTCCTGAGTTGCTGGGAATACAGGCATGCACCACCATGCCCGGCTAATTTCGACATTTTAGTAGAGACGAGGTTTCTCCACATTGGTCAGGCTGGTCTTGAACTCCTGACCTCAGGTGATACATGCGCCTCGGTCTCCCACAGTGCTGATATCACTTGCCTCAAAACTTTGGCCTGGGCTGCTTGTTTATATACTTGATATGGTTTGGCTGTGTCCCCAGCAAAATCTCATTTTGAATTGTAGTTCCCATAATCCCCACATATCATGGGAGGGACCAGATGGAAATAATTGAGTCATGGGATCGGTTTGCCCCATCCTGTTCTCATGATAGTGAGTGAGTTTTCACAAGATCTGATGGTTTTATAAGGGGCTCACCCCTTCGCTGGGCACTCATTTCTCTCTCCTGCCACCATGTGAAGGAGGATGTGTTTTCTTATCCCTTCCAGCATAATTGTAAGTTTCCTGAGGCCTCCCCAGCCTTGTGGAACTGTGAGTCAATTTAATCTCTTTCCTTTATAAATTACCCAGTCTCAGGCAGTTCTTTTTAGCAGTGTAAGAACAGACTAATACAATACTACCACTGTGAAAATGCCCAAAGATGTTGCCATTTTAGAAACAAGACTATAGAAGGCTAGAACAAGTTAAGAAACTGAGCTATTTGCAAACAAGGAATATGTTGTTTTCTTTTTTTATGTTTAAGACTGAGGCATTTCTTGATGAATGAATCAATGCATCAGTGAATGAATACATGAATAAATAAAACAGAAAAGGGGCTTAATTTTGAGTAGATGAGAGTATCTTTAGAAAGTTTATGGATAACGGGACATTCCTTAAATTCTTATGTGATGTACCATTCAAGAAGCTTCATTCTATTTCAGACCTTTCTTTTTTTAGCATATAGAATATATTGCTAATATAACATTTATTTATAAATCAAGAATGATCTTTTTTTAAATGTCTATGATTTAATTAGGAAATATGCTAATGATGATTCTAAGAAATCTGCTACATCATCCCTTCCTATTCACACTACTTAAGAGATAATATAGTTTGTATTTGATCAGTAATACTAGGATGTGTTATAGAGTGTAGAACTTCTTGCTGTATGGTGAAATTCTCAAAGTGTGAAAGTATGTCTTATTTTTATTCACATCCTCAGTGCTGAAGAGTTTCCCTAACACATAGTTATTATTCAACAACATTTATTGGATTAAAGAAGAATATTAAGATTCAATAAGCTCTGGATAGCAAAGCAAAATTGCCTTAAGAATATCCCATACACTACAAACTGTAGTTAAGTTGTTTTCTTTTAAAATGCACTACATAAATATGTCATTCAAACATTTTAAAATATGTAATTAAACACATTAACATATTGGCTTGTCATCCTACAAGATTATAATAGATGTGTATTTTTTTAATTCCCGTCTGTAAATATGACTCCTTAAGACTCCTCCCACTCGAGGAAACCTGCATCCTTAGAACAGTACTTTTTTTTTTTTTTTTTGGTCAATCCTCTTCTTTTTCTCTGCTTTAAGATACAAACAGTAAATATTTTCCTGCTTTCTACAAGGAATAAGAATGAAAGATTCTGTATTTAGGTAATTTCCCTTATCTCTAATCGATCTTTATAATTCACATTTAACAAATTCACCCCTCTTTTCATCAACATTTTGAAACAGTTTTTTTTCTTCCACCTAGAAATTAGTGAAGTACACAATCCTATTTTCTATTTAGGTAATTTCCCTTATCTCCAATCAATCTTTATAATTCACATTTTACAAGTGCACCCTCTTTTCATCAACATTTTGAAACATTTAAAACAGTTTTTTTCCTTCCACCTAGAAATTAGTGGAGTACACAATCCTATTTTCTGATTCATGATATTATGACTTTCTTTGAAAAAGTCACCATTTTTTCTGAGTCAGCATTTCAAACAGGTGTACCTTTTTTCTTTTTAAATAATGTTTGTCTTTTTAGTGCATTTTAAATAATGTTTGTCTTTTTAGTGCAAATTGTTTTAAATAGGGTTTTTTCTAATATTATAGTTCTTCCCTACTAGATAGAACCGGAAGTTACATCTCCACACCCTAATGCTTTGCTAAACAGAAAATTTTCACATTTAAGTTTCATGCTACCTGGTGGAAATGACAAGAAAGGTTATATTTTGAGCCTAAAATTCAAATCAGTCACTCAGCTTTTCCCATATATCTTGCTAATTATGATATTTATTTTATTTGACAAATTATATAATACCATAAAGCAGGGGATCTTCTCCAGGTATTTTCTCCAATGGGAGACTAGCTGATAAAGTATGATATAACCATAACTTTGTGCTTTCTTCCAAGGTAAAGATTTCCACAGTGTTTTTCGCATAGAGTCCTAGAGCTAAGTTTCACTTAATAAAATAAGAGGCAACTTAAAATAACGGTTAAAAAAGGAGATGCTCATTACAACACGATGTGGTGATGTCGTGGTGGCAAATAAATAGAGTGCAAAGAAATGAAAAGCAGAAACTTACATATAAGCTTCTTAAAGAGCTGGGACTTAGGCAATACCATACTTGGGCTCAGATATCTGTTGACTAACTGGGTAATGGCTTGTTCTCCTGGACTTTGTAAAAACATTATAAATATTGACATATATTTGAAAATACATTATAAGCTATATTAAAGTTTAGAATATGTAAGGGGCAGCAGTAGTATCTGAAGTCAGTATCTTTCACTGTTTTTTGCTTTGTTTTGTTTTGTTTTCTTTTGTTTCTGAAGGTTCATGCAATAGTTAATGCTTTGGCAAGTGAAGAGGATAGGGTACTGGATCCTGCAACCTAGCTCTGAGTTCTCATCTAAGGTAAGTAGTGCTTCATGCAAACAATGGTACAGAATAACTTCACTCCAGTTACTTATTAGGGAGGGTCATCTTAAAGTCTACCTCTCAACATTATGACTATATATATGAGAAATATATCCATTATTTAGATAGCGTGTTCTGAAGAATATGCTGCTCATCCATTCCTCAAGGTACAGTCAGTTCTGCTAAAATATTTTTTGACAATATGAATTTGTTACAACACGATTGATATATTAGGGAACAATTTGAGCATAAAGAGGATTTCAAATTGTATTAGTCTCTGAAAATCTCTCGGTAAACACAGAAAACTGCACTCAGCATAATAATATAAAAACATATACACACACGCACAACAAAACAATTTACCGGCAACCTCAGTTTATTATGTATGTTATCCTACAAGGTTATGTTTTGCCATTCTTTTGTATTTGAGAATATTCTTATACTAAATAAAAAGTCAACATCCAAAACATGTACAAATATTTTGGTTCAAAAATGCCAAGTAGTGCATTAAAAGAAAAAATTTAAGTACTGAGGAAAAGCTTGAATAATGAAGTGCTTCAAAATGAGAGAACATGATGTTTCCCGAGCAACAGACAGAAATCCACTCTGTGGCCCCTCAGAGATAATGAGCAAGAAAAAAGAAATGTCTATGACTCTGTGATATAATAAAAAATCTATTTGGTCTTTGTTTTTGGTTCCTGGGACAGAGCTCCTAAAACCTATGAAATTTCCTGGGAACCAGCAGTGTCATTTTAAAACACCTAAGTTTATGCTAATGAATTGATTTGGTGTGGGGCTCCTAGGCAGCCTCAGGATGGAGCAGCTGACCAGAAGGACCAAGTAATTTGAGGGGTGGAAATTGTACTTTATCCATTGGCCTCTGAGGAGGTGAGCAGGAGGCTGGAGATTTGACCCTATGAATCCTCTTGAACCATGTGATTCAGGGAGCTTCTTCTGGGTGGATGAATACTTCACAGTGCTGTGAGGGTGGTGTGCCTGAACAGGGCCTGGTAGTTGCACAGCATCTCCTCCTCAAATACCTTGCCCTGTGCATCTCTTCTATTCCGCTGTTCCTGAGTTTTTTTCTTTTAAAATAAAACAATAAACATAGGCCGGGCGCGGTGGCTCAAGCCTGTAATCCCAGCACTTTGGGAGGCCGAGATGGGCGGATCACGAGGTGAGGAGATCGAGACCATCCTGGCTAACACGGTGAAACCCCATCTCTACTAAAAAATACAAAAAACTAGCTGGGCGAGGTGGCGGGCGCCTGTAGTTCCAGCTACTCGGGAGGCTGAGGCAGGAGAATGGCGTAAACCCGGGAGACGGAGCTTGCAGTGAGCTGAGATCCGGCCACTGCACTCCAGCCCAGGCGACAGAGCAAGACTCTGTCTCAAAAAAAGAAAAAGAAAAAAACAGTAAACATAAGTAATGCTTTCCTGAATTCTGTGAGTTGTTCTAGCAAATTGTCAAATCTGAGAAGGATGTCATAGGAACCCCCGAATTATAGCCAGTCAGTCAAAAGTACATGTGGCCCCCAGGAGTTGCAGCTGACATCTGAAATGAAAGCAGTTTGAGGAACCAAGCCCTTAAATTTGTGGGATGTGATGCTAAATTCAGGTAGATAATATCAAAACTAAATTTGAGTTGTTGGGCATCCAGTTGGTGTGAGAGACTCAGAGAATTGGTTGTTGGTGTACAAAAACTTTACACAGGCAGGAACCACTCGAAGTACTGCTTCAAAGTCAGTAACAACAAGGCCTAAATAAAATAAGGAAATGAAAAGATTGTTGAGCATATAAATTCTAGTCTCAACAGTGAAAAATATTGGGAACAATTTTCTCATAAGAAGAAAAGACTATCTATAGATAACATCCTTAAACAGAATAGGCTAGGCGTGGTGGCTCAGGCTTGTAATCCCAGCACTCTGGGAGGCCAAGACAGGCGGATCACCTGAGGTTGGGAGTTCAAGACCAGCCTGACCAACATGGAGAAACCCTGTCTCTACTAAAAAACAACAAAACAAAACAAAACAAAAATTAACTGGGCAAGGTGGTGCATGCCTGTTATCCAAGCTACTGGGGAGGCTGAGGCAGGAGAATCGCTTGAACCCAGGAGGCAGAGGTTGCGGTGAGCCAAGATCACACCATTGCACTCCAGCCTAGGCAACAAGAGCGAGACTCCTTCTCAGAAAGAAAGAAAGAGAGAAAGACAGAAAAGAAGGGAGGGAGGGAGGAAGGGAAAGAAAGAAAGAAAGAAAACAGAGTTTGCTAAATCCTGCAGAAGTGACTTCTTTTATCTTGGGAAATGAGTCCTAGTGGTGGGTATTTTAGTGTTGTCAAACATCTCTACAATTCTCAAAGCCTTCAGCGGTCTGGATAAGCTATGGGTGCACATGAGACATCCACAACATAATTCCCAGCAATGATTCACAACTTACTTGAAGAAGAAGGCTATACACCAAATCAAATTTACAATTTTTATGAAATGCATGTCTATTATAAATTTAACCCTTAAAAACCTACACCTGAAATGAAGAAAAACATGCCCAGGATTTAGGGCTGTGAAAGATTTTTAACTGTGGCATTTGGAAACAATGCCAAACTCAGGACAATGAGCCATACTGATATGATTTGACTGTGTGCCCACGCGAATCTCACCTTGAATTGTAATAATCCTCACGTGTCAAGGGTGGAGCCAGGTGGAGATAACTGAATCACAGGGGCAGTTTCCCCCATACTATTCTCATGGTAATGAGTAAATTTCCCAAGATTTGCTGGTTTTATAAATGGGAGTTCCCCTGAACAAGCTCTCTCTTACCTGCCACCATGTAAGATGTGTCTTGCCCCTCCTTTCCTTCCACCATGATTGTGAAGTCTCCTCAGCCATGTGGAACTGTGAGTTCATTAAACCTCTTTCCTTTGTAATTACCCCGTCTCAGGTAAGCCTTTATTAGCAGCCTGAGAACAGACTAATACACATACCTATCCACATCTAGTGCTACAACTTTGCATTTGCTTTCATATAATCACCCCACACAACCTCACAATAACTCACAAGCTGCAATCCTTCTGAAGCCTACTTCCACAAGGTAAAGTGCCGTATTATAGCATTTATGTAAAATTGTGCTACCATGTATATTAGATTTCTATTATTTATTTTTTATGTGTCACTGACAAAGTGTTTGAATATTGTGCCCCAATCTCATTTTTCTCGAGTTTTCAGGTTTTTCTTATACAATTCTGAAAAAAATATGGTGTTTTTTAGAATACTGTAAGTTGTGTTATAGAAGAACTAACTAAACATTAAAATCTATCATCAGGGGAAGCCAGTCAATGAGAGAGCTGTATGATGGGGCTAAATCATTTTTATTTCCCCAAAATTTCTTTCCCTATACTGGCCTTTGGCATTAGGTAATCAACCTACAGTGAAGGACATTATAAGAAACTATCCTCTGAAATTCATTATTCTATTCATTGTGAGAATGTTGTTCAGTATGATGCTTACCACATTACACAAATCAAATTTTCAATTTTGATGAGTGTCTATTATAAATTTAAACCTTAAAAACCTACACCTGAAATGCAGAAAAACATGCCCAGGATTCAGGGCGGTGAAAGATTCTTAACTGTGACATTTGGAAGCAATGCCAAACCCAGGACAATGAGTCAGACACAGCATTCTCTTTATGATGGCCCACTAAAGAAGTTTCACTCTGGCCTTAGTCCCAGGAATAGTTATGCATCTACTGAAAAATTGATTTGCTTTTATTTTTATGTATACTGATACTTTTAAAGGAGCATCTTAACAGAGTTCAATGAATATTTCTTAAATAAATGAATAAATGTGTTTTTAAACTGTTTCTTTGTCCACTTTGGCTATTAAAATGATTAGAGACAAATTTATGAGCCTCTTCTAGGAAGTGTACAGAAACCAGAAACATTATTAAAATATTCTGAGCTGAACTCACAATAATAGCTTCTTACTTATGCATTTCAAATATAACTGATCACTGGCTTAAACCTTACTTGAAAATTTGTATAATTGCTGACAGTCTAAATAAGTAGCACACTGACTAATGAATGAGTTATAAGTCTATTGAAAAATCCTATTTTCATAGATTCTGCAGATGTAGCACCAGAAGTCAGCTAGAGGAGACTAACTAATGTTAACAATCCTTCTGAGATATTTCTTAATTGACATTTTATTGGATTACAATTATGCAAACTGTGCCAAGTTGACTAGAACTAAGACAAAGGACACAGTAGTTTATATATTTATCTACTTTTGCTCCTAAATGATTCCTGAGAAGGAGTAATAAAATCCTAAACCAGAGTGTACAGATTTTGAAATGATATATGTAGAATCCAGTAAGGCTAATGAGAATCATGTGTACCTTCTCTCTCCTTCCCCTCCCCATATATAATAACTATGCCCGATAACTTGAAAAGGGTATAATCAAAGTATTTAAAATAATGAAGTATATTGTGACTAAGAGTAGCAATTAATGGGAAAAGATACTAGTTATTGGTCTGAAACTTTTACTAATAACTCTTCTTGCATAATCTCTGTCTAGCAACTTTAATGCCCAAAAGATGCATTCTGATGCCTTGGTCACCAGTTTCTCTTAACGTAAAAAGTTTCTTACTGTATTTTATGACATATTTTACTGTGCATACATAGGAACTACATCAGACCCACTTAAGAGATTATCTCTTAACTTTGACTACTGTTGACTGAAAACACTTTATTCCATTTTTAAGTCATTTGAGAAAACTGTAAACATTATCTGAGACTTAGACCTGACCTTATCCCTGATCTTTAAAACTGATAGACAACAACCACAAAAATTTCAGTAGAAGCCATTTAAAAGAAAAAATAGCCTCTCTTATCTTGAAACAGAAGGTGTATTAGTCTGTTCTCACACTGCTATAAAGAACTGCCCCAGACTGGGTAATTTATAAAGGAAAGAAGTTCAATGGACTCACAGTTCCACCTGGCTGGGGAGGCCTCAGGAAACTTACAGTCATCGTGGAAGGGGAAGCAAACACATCCTTCTTCACAAGGTGGCAGGAGAGAGAAGTGCTGAGCAAAAGGGGAAAAAAACCTCTTATAAAACTGTCAGAATTTGTGAGAACTCACTCACTATCATGAGAACAGCATGAGGGAAACCATCTCCATGATTAAATTACCTCCCACCGGACACATGGGGATGATGGGAACTGCAATTCAAGTTGAGGTTTGGGTGGGGACACAGAGCCAAATCATATCATTCTGCCTTGAGCAACTATACCCCTGTGGCTTTGCAAGGTACAGCTTCCTTCCTGGCTGCCTTCACAGCCTGGCATTGAGTGTCTGTGGCTTTCCAGGTGCATGGTGCAAGTTGTCAGTGGATCTACCGTTCAGGGGTCTGGAGGATGGTGGCCCTCTTCTCACAGCTCCACTAGTCAGTGCCCCTTGGGGACTCTGTGTAGGGGCTCTCACCCCACATTTTCATTCCACTCTGCCCTAGCAGAGGTTCTCCATGAGAACTCCACCCCTACAGCACTCCTCTGCCTGGACATCCAGATGTTTCCATACATCCTCTGAAATCTAGGCAGAGGTTTCCAAACCTTAATTCTTGATGTCTCTAAAAACCAAAATTATTATTTAAAAAGACAAGATATAGTTATCTACACGATTTAGCTAACACAGTTGCACTAGGTATTTTTCCCAAATTCCCACTGAATGAGTCTTTGATACGTTGGAATAAAATTATATTCAACACAAAATCTACCTTTCAAAATCAGGTAAGAAAACATACAAAACAATTCAAGTGACCAAAGTTAAGATAAATAAAAGAATGAGTAATTAAAATCAAGATTTTATCACAATGTTTTAGAGTTAATCAATATTGACAGAAATGTGACACTAGTGATACATCACAACCATATCATGAGAGCTGAGATTTTCTTCAAATAATGATGAAAAACACTGTATTATTACTATGTATCAGTCACCAGAGTATGCAATGTAATGAATTACTTTATTTAATGAAGATGAACTTATTTTTCACACTTTACCAATGAGGAAACTGAGAAACGATTGGTACGGACAAAAGGCAGTACTCTTGCCCATGTCTAGCTTCAGCTCAAGCTTTTGTTCTTAACTACTTTGCTCTACTACATACTGCACTAATGCTGATAAGTTTCAATGACCCATTTAAAATTTTGTCTGTTTTTATAGTTATCAGTAACACAGAGTAGTAAATTCCTTTATCTCAGTTATAGTTACACTCAACAAATATGATACAACTAAAATATAATTTAAGTAGGTTGAACTTATATTGAAAATTAAAAATATTGAAAAATGTTGATTGTTGATAGCAATAGTAATAAAAACATCCACAATATGGAAGATGAAAGTCTGAAAATTAACTTATTTCAGTGATAATTTTTACTCTGTAAAGGCTGTGTAGTATAGTTAGGTATCAAAAAACTAACCTTAAGCATATTAGAATTTAACATAGCAATCCAATTTTATCAATCAAGATCAAATCCAAGTATGTTAATTAACAATATGAATACTACGACTTTTCTTTCATTCAGTAGTATCCTGTTTGTATCTTGGTGAAATAGAATAAAAGCTTCTGACAAGATACATTTGATTTTAAAATATTTGGATAATTAACTTGTTTGCATATAAAGAGTATAAATTAATTAATGTTTCACTTCCCTAAAACACATTGATAAAATAGTTTATTTTTGTATTTAATACTGTTATTATTTTCATTACTAACATTCACTGAATGTTTACTAAGAATTAGTGATTGTGATAGGCATTTTATACACATTATCTCATTTATTGCACACAGCCCTAACATAAATACTACTATTACCTCCATTTTGAAGGTAACTATAGCTAGTATTTACTGTGGATCACCATTAGCAATTTCAGTTCCAGTGCTCCAAAGAAATCTTGTTCTTATGGAGGTTGTAGTACGGTATATTTATCAAAATTTTCTTGAAGAATTCCTATGCATTATTATATGCCATGTTGAATTGAATCTTCACCCTACTTTTCCAGCTAAAAGGTATCAGGTAGAATCATCTGAGTGTAACTTTTTATGTCAGAATATGTCACAGTATTTAGATATTTTCTAATTTTTACTTAATTGCTATGATAAATAAAATATGAATACGTAACCAAAGCAATTATTTTGTTCTTAAATATTAAATATGTGATTGTATTCCACTAAAGTGTTGGAATTTTTCTTGCTATTTTGAATAAATATTTCTGCTATTCAAAGAAATTATAACAGTTGTTTTCTGACTTCTAATGAATATGCTACAAATGTTCTTAATGATATACATCAAATGATTAGAGGTATAGTTATAGTTTTCTAGAAAGCAGAGTTCATTACAGTATATCTCTTGTCCTGGTAAGGCAAATCTGTACTTGATTTTGGTGTTAACAGAAAGAAGCAGCAAATATTTTTTACTCCTCAATGATGTTTTATGCTTAAACTACATAGAGCTTTTCTTGGTATTCATTTGGAACATTGTTTCCCTGTCTCACTAATAATTGTAAAGTTTTCAACTGGTAGATAAGAGAAATTTTTGTAGTTAACTTTATTCAGATGGAGAGACAAAAGCTCAAAGAAGGTAGAATCATACAAATCTGAGACCAAGTCTATTAAATAAAAGTGAAGATTATTGCCAGGAGAAATATTTTAATAGTAATAATAATTTATCTATAATGAAAAATTTGGAATCAAAGGTAGAATTCAGCATTAATTTATCCTTTTGTATATGAAACAATTTTAGAAGTGGAGTAGGGATGAGGTTCAGAGTAGATTTTCAGAAGAAACAAAAGATGCACACTTATTATCTTGTCACTTCTTTGTAATATATTATTATCCCTAATTTATAAAAATATAAAGAAAATAAAATGAAGAGGTTTGAAAAGAAGAGGAAGAGGAAAACTTTGCCTTCAAAGTAGGACAAAGAAACTAAGCATAAGTGAAACTACTTTTCAATATACTATGTCTGAAACAAATTTGTCACAACTAAAAGATGACACCAATATTTTAATTTTTATGTATCCAAATGGATAAGAGAACCTCAGTAAAATTGCCTAGAACAACCAAATTTTTTAAAAATCCAAAAGTATCCAGCATTTCTACACTATTTATAAATGTAATGGCTGCTGCTTCTGAAAAGACTTAGAGAATTTGCTTTTATGGTATTTTTTGATGTCATTTATAGTATAGCCACTGTTGGATAGCCACTGATTCAATTAAAGCTAATACTTTTGATTTCTCAAAGCTCTGAATAGTGTTTTTAATTGAAACTGATTACATACTTATTTAATAAAAGGGAAACTGTTGAACTGACCTAATAAAGGTATCCCAGAATAAGGATTTACATCAGTTATTGGTTGAAACATTTAAAACTTCAGAGTAATATCATAGTTTTCCTATTACTCAAACTTGTAAATGAAACAAAAAGAGATTTTTTTTCTCTTCTTTCAGATAACAGGAATTCACCAGAACTACTTTACTGAACAGGTGAGTGAATTATTTATTAAGATGATCAGTAGGACTGGGTCTTTTTTAACTCTAAGGAGATATGTATATTATTTCACACAAAAGCAATTATTAATTTACTGATAGCATAGATAACATCATACTTTAATTTTTATAATTTTAATATACATGTTTATACTATTTTATTTAATTTTAATAAAATCAAATAAAACATTAAATATATAATCAATTTGAGATAACTCTGCAGTAGTAAATTACTATAATTTCGCTTTCCTTTGCCTTTTAATTCTGTATTAGTTTGTTTTCACGGTGCTGATAAAGACATATGTAAGGCTGAGTAATTTATAAGGAAAAAGAGGTTTAATGGACTCACAGTTCCACGTTGCTGAGGAGGCCTTACAGTCATGGTGGAAGGTGAAAGGTGAAAGGCACAACTTACATGGCTGCAGACAAGAGACAGAATGAGAGCCAAGTTAAAGTGGTTACCCCTTACAAAGCCATCAGATCTCGTGAGACTTATTCACTACCATGAGAACAGTATGGGGGAAACTGCCCCCATGATTCACTTATCTCCCACCAGGTCCCTTCCACAACACGTGGAAAATACCGGAGCTACAATTCAAGATGAGATTTGGATGGGGACACAGTCAAACCATGTCAAATTATTTCTTGCAGCTTCCAAAACAAATTTTTTTTTTAGAAATAAGTCATTATTTTTTGTTTCATTAGATATTCTTGTAGAGTCTTAATGGTAAATCTGAATGATCAAAACTAAGAGGCAAACAGGGGGTTGTTGTTACATATGGTTAAAGTTCATTTAGCCCAAAAATAATGGGAACAAGAGATTAATGACCAGTGGAGGGATATTGGGAAGGTGAAGAGTATAGTAGGAATCTCTAGCAGTCTTGCAGACATCATGTGAATTTTTAAAATCTGGTACTTTCTTGTTTTAAGATAGCCAGATGAAAAGTCGATTCAATGGAGAATAAAGAGGGGCTTGGCATGAAGTTTCCTAAGTACAGCCAGGCCACAGAATGTAATGTATAGAAAAAGCCACGGTAGAGTTTATGGGAATTAAAGCGAGGGAAACCAACTAAATTCTTCTGTAGCCTTCATTGGACAACCCTCACATACCTGTTTCCCTCACATATATACTCATTCTTAAATTCACTGTTATGACTACATTAGAACTCAACATCACATTTATGTTATTAATCTTTTTTATAAAGCATTTCAAAGTATATTTACTTAATATTATCTAATATCTTGGAAGTGTATGGCAGTATTATTTTCACCAATATGGAAAATGATGAAAACACTGGTTACTGCAATAGATTACGTTGCAGAAAATAATGCAAGAGACTGTGAAATTCCTTGGTCATGTGACACATTATACATAAACCAGCCAATGATCTAGGGAATTATAATGAACTCTGGTCTTTCGGGTGAAGTAATATAAGAGCACATAACATTTCCAGTTTCAATCCTGCTTTGTACAATTTACACTCACCAAGCATCAATTTCCTCTTCTGTAAAATTTAGATACTAAAATTTTTGTCTTCCATAGGGCAGTTATAAGGATCTCATAAAACAATAAATGCGTAGGAGTATTCTTCAAAGTACAATGTATTACACGAATGCTAGTTATTTCTGTTAACCCAGCAACTCGAATTATCCAGGAATCCTGATTAATGCAGTGGCATATAAATTGGGAGACTCTCAAGATTCTCTAAAATCAGTTTTAAAATGTAAAATGTATGCTTTACTGGAACATATTTATCTCAAGAAAGAGCATCATAGCAATTTGAATATGTAATCTAGTATTAAAAACATTTGTAGCAAACTAAATATAACCACTCTAAAGAAAATCATTACAGGACACACATGATCTGGACTTAGTGCTTAAGGAGGTAATAGATTAGTAAGGAGATATGAAGAAGAGAAAAAAATTTTACTTTTATTTTTGAATACTTAGCTGTATTTCGGAGGTTGAGTCTGAGTTAACCTACCCATATAACCTTTCCTTCCACCTCTTCCTTAACTATCCTAGATCATCCTCTCTGTGCATCTTCGAGCCTGGAGAAAAGCCAGGTTGGGATTTATAGAAAGAACAAGAACAAAATAAAACCATATCTGTTCTATTTTCCCATATCAATTGATTTCAGAGTGTGCTGTATTCCCAACAAATGAGAAAAAAACAAAAAAGAATTTCCCTTCGTGGTTTATTCCACTGGTTTAGAGGTAACTGTAATTAACTTCTTCAAACTCCTCACTTAGCAAAAATGCATTCCCTTTCAAATTATTTGTATTGTAGATACAATACAAATCACTACTAAAAATTGATCTTGATTGATACACCCCATAGCCCATAGTTGGATATTTGGAAATACATAGGAGAGACAAATCTGAAATTAAAATGTAAGAAGTATCAGGAAACACATTGCTAATGAAGTAAGGTTTCCTAATGGTGTTTTTTCATTAAAAATACTTTTCCTGTTTTACATGAACCATAGCTTGGGTTTGCTAAAAGATGCCATGTTAAATAATTAAACGTGGAAATCCTGAATATCTGCACTAAGGAAAATAAAACTTCCACAAGCGGAAACTAATGAGCATTGTAAATGTAAAATCAAGGCCCTAGTGTAAATTTTATAACAAATACATGAAATAATATAGTGAAATTTTAATTTATGTAACTATTATATATAAGCTGTGTTGTTATATATAATTTATATACATGTAATGAAAGTCATGGTTAAATAATCTAGTATATATATAAGTTTATGGTTTTAAATTTAAATTTATTAAACTTAATTTGTTAAATAAAATTAAATTTAAATGACTTAAAACACATTGAGTTGTTTTATATATTTTACACAACAAATATATCTAAACTAAATATTAAAAATTATTAAGTGCTTTAATGGACAAATAAATGACAGATAATTTAAAATGTTATTAGTTTTTCTTTCCCAGATGGCAGATTAGAGGCTTTTAGTTTGCCTCAGCCACTTGGAAATACCAGCAGAGTTCATAAAGATAAACGCTGTGCGCTTTAATACAGGAAGGAAAACGGGAGTACACCAGAGTCTTGAAGGACACCTCAAATCCTGGGGATGAGATCGTGGGCAAACAGCTCCTCTGATAATGTCTGGCTGATAAAAGTGAGTGAAGTCCCAGTGCATGAGGGAGGTGACCCACCTTTCCTTGGGGAAATCTGAGCAACCTACGCCAAAGAGCACATTTTTCCCTCCCAAGTCTTGGAGCTAACTTGGCGAGAGGCATAAAGACACTGTGAGAGAAAGACACTGAGAAAAGCTGCACTCATTTTCCAAGACCCAGAGTTGAGATCAGGATGTCATTTTTAATCCGGGCTCATGCAAAGTCAGCTAGTCTGTGGCGACCCAGCAGCGTGACTGTGTAGACATTTTAGTTTCAGGCCAGAGTTTGGAGGGCCTGCTCTGGAGTAGGGCTGGGGCCTCCTCAGCCAGAACTGTGGAAAGTGCCTCAGCATCAGGTGCTGGAATTGTGCTCTCCCCTACTGCATACCTTGAGTGGGATGAGAGCTGCTACAGTTGCAGTTTTTCCTGGACAATGACAATTACATCCAGGGCTAGCTTGGCAACCTGGAGCCAATATGTGTGTGTCATTGTTGGGTATCTCATACATTGTTGGGTAGCTTCCCCGAGGTTGTGGTATGGCAGAACCCTCTCTGCTTCACCCACAAACAGAAATCCAGACTCTCCAATCACCCACTTCCCTGGACCAACAGCCTGAGCTGCCCCACTCTTCATGGACATAGATTGTGGTGCAGCAAGCCCTTCTCTGCTCCAAAACTAGGTACATCTACAGGTATGCAGAGCACCTGTTCACCTGGATCAGCAACCTGAATTGCTACACCTTTCCTGTACATAGATTGTGGTGCAGCAGGGCCCTCTGGGCTCTGTGCCCAGGCACATCTCCAGGCATTCAGAGTACCTACTTGTTTGGTTCAGCATCCTGAGTTTCTCCCCACTCTGTGCAGAGATCTTGGTGCAGGAGAATCCTCTCAACTTCTTGTCCAAGCAGATCTCCAGGTATATGGAACATCCACCCTCCTGGAGGAGTAGGAGTTTAGGACATCCCTACCCTTGTGCAGATATCTTGAGATTAGGGAGGTTCCCCAGCTTCATACCTAGACACATCTCTGGGCACTTGGTGGCTGCCCAGTGGACTCTCATTCAGCACTCGTGCTTGTCCCTGCCATCAGGACACCAGTACGTGGACCTGCCCAGTCTGACCCCATCAATCTTGCCCCACCCCCAACCCTATGATGTTAAGAAGTAAGTTCAGACTGCTGTGCACTCTATATTACCAGCCATTGCCTGAGGAGACAGAGAGGTTCTACCAGTAAACAAGGATCAAGTATATACCCAGCCACATCGGCCAGTGTGGGCTCTTACCCAGAAACATCACCTACTGGCTTATTGGTCAAACTGCACAGTCCAATATAAAACCTGCTGACAGAAGTGCATGACGTTACAGAAGCAAAGCGAAAACACCCTACCCAGCATTGTCTACAGTCACATCCCCAAGGAAGAGGGAGAAAGAGAAACTGAAAAAAGAACAAAATGATAATATTATAGGGAAAAAGAGAAAAATCCTACCTGTACAAAAATAGCTTCAAAAAGTAGAAGTGCCAGCATCTTCAGCTGAGAAAGAACCAGTGCAAGAATTCTGGCATCATAAAATATGTGAATATACTACACCACCAAAGGATCACACTAGCTCTGCAGCAATGGTTCCTAACCAAAATATAAATTCAGAAATGACAGATAAAAGACTCAAAGCATGGATTGTAAGGAAGCTCAATGAGATCCAAGATAAGGTTGAAAATCAACACAAAGAAACTTCTAAAGCAATCCATGAAATGAAGAAATAGATATACATCTTAAAAAGAAATCAATCAGAGCTTCTGGCATTGAAATGCTCACTTAAAATGTCAAAATACAATTGAAAGGTTTGTCAATATACAAGTAGAAGAAATAATTTCAGAACTTGAAGACTAGTCTTTCAAACTAACCCAATCCGACAAAAATAAAGAAAAAAGGAATTTTTGAAAATGAATAAAGTCTTTGAGAAATATGGGATTATGTAAAGTGGCCAAATCTACAAATGGTTGGCATTCCTGAGAGAGAAGGAGAAAAAGAAAACAAACAACCCGGAAACATGTTTGAGAGACTAATTCAAGAAAAATTTCCTGATCTTTCTAGAGAGGCAGACTTTAAGGTACAAAAAATTCAGAGAACACCTGTGAGATACTATTAAAAACAAATATCACCAAGGCATATAGTCATCAGACTGTCCTAGGTCAATGCTAAAGAAAAAATCTTGAACGTACCTAGAAGAAAAGATCAGATCATATAAAATAGGAATCCCATCAGGCTAGCAGCAGACTTCTCAACAGAATCCTAGTAAGCCAAGAGAGATTGAGGGCCTATTTTCAGCATTCTTAAAGAAAAGAAGATCTAACCAAGAATTTTATATTCTGCCAAACTTAGCTTTATAAGCAAATGAGAAATAAAATCTTTTCCAGACAAGCAAGTGCTAAGGGAATTTGTTATCACTAAACCAATCTTATAAGAGATCCTTATGAGAGTTCTAAACACTGAAATGAGAGAATAATACCTGCTGCCAAGAAAACACACTTCAGTACATAGCCCACAGATCCTATAAAGAAATTATACAATGGAAACTACAAAGATATCAACTAATAACTTCACAACAGGATCAAAATCTCACATATCAATATTAACCTTGAATATAAAAGGTCTAAACACCTCAAGTAAAAGACACAGAGTGTCAAGTTAAATTTAAAAAAAAAAAAGACCCATTCATCTTCTCTCTTCAAAACATGCACCTCACACATAACAACAGACATAGTCTCAAAGTAAAGGGTTGGAGAAAAATCTATCATGCAAACAGAATACATAAAAAAGTAGCAGTCGCTATTCTTGTTATTCTTATTCTTATTCTTTTTTTTTTTTTTTTTTTTTTTTCTGAGACAGAGTTTCACTCTTGTTGCCCTGGCTGGAGTGCAGTGGCACCATCTCAGCTTGCTGCAACCGCCACCTCCCAGGTTCAAGTGATTCTCCTGCCTCAGGCCTCCCTAGTAGCTAGTATTGCAGGTGCCCGTAACTACACCCAGCTAATTTTTTGTATTTTTAGTAAAGACAGGATTTCATCATGTTGGCCAGTTTGCTCTCGAACTCCTGACCTCAGGTGATCCACCTGCCTCGACCTCCCAACGTGCTGGGATTACAGGCGTGAGCTACCGCGCCCAGCCTGAATCACTGTTCTTATAACAGATAAACACAATTTAAACCAACAACAGTAAAGAAGAGCATACATAATGATAAAAGGTTTAATCCAATGAGAAAAATTAACTATACTTAATATATATGCACTTAACATTGAAGCAACCAGATTCATAAAACAAGTACTTCCAGACCTACAAAAAGACCTAGACATAACAGTAGTGCGGGACTTCACCATACCACTGACAGCCTCAGATGGATCATTAAGGCAGAAAGCTAACAGAGAAATTCTGGACAGAAGTTCAACACTTGACCAATTGTACCTAATAGAAATCTATAGAATACTCCACCCATTTACCACAGAATATACATTATTCTCATATGCACATGGCACATACTCCAATATAGACAACATGCTCAGCCATAAACAAGCCTTAGTAAATTCAAAAAACTTGAAGTAATACCAACCATTGTCTTGGACCACAGTGGAATAAAGATAGAAAGCAATACAAAGATCTTTCAAAACCACACAATTACATGAAAATTAAACACTTTGCTCCTGAATGATTTTTGGGTAAACAATGACATTGAGACATAAATCAAAAAATTATTTGAAATCAATGAAAACAGAACCACAACATGCAGAAACATCAGGGATGCGGCAAAAGAAATGTTGACAGGAAAATGTATAGTGCTAAATGCCTACCACAGAAAAAAATATTGAATTAATTATCTAATATCACACCTGTAGGAAGTAGAAAAACAAGGAGGAGGGATGGCATTGGGAGTTATACCTGATGTAAATGACGAGTTGATGGGTGCTGACGAGTTGATGGGTGCAGCACACCAACATGGCACAAGTATACATATGTAACAAACCTGCACGTTGTGCACATGTACCCTAGAACTTTAAGTATAATAATAATGATAATAAAAATAAAAACAAGAACAAACCAACTTCAAAGCTAGCAGAAGAAAGGAAATAACTAAAATCAGAGCAGAACTGAACAAAATTGAGACCCTAACATCCTTACAAAGCACCAACAGAACCAAAAGTTGGTTTTTTGAAGGGATCATCAGCACCAGTTGACTGCTAGTTAAATTATCAGAGGGCAGGGGGTGGGGGAGAGAGAGAGAGAGAGAAAGACAGAATCCAAATAAACACAATCAGAAATGAAAAAGGGAACATTACAACTGATCCCACAGAAATACAAAAGATCTTCAGAGACAGTTATGAACACTTCTATGTACACATACTACCAAATCTAGAGGAAATGGATAAATTTTTGGAAACAATCTCCCAAGATTAAATCAGAAAAAAATTGAAACACTGAACAGCCTACTAGGATGCTCCAAAATTGAATCAGAAATAAAGAATCTATGAACCAAAAAAGACTTGGATCAGATGAAATCACAGCTGAATTCTACCAGAGATACAAAGAAAAGCTGGTACCAAAATAATTGAGGAAGAGGGACTCCTTTCTAACTCATTCTATGAAACCAGCATCACTCTAATACAAAACCTGGCAAAGACACAATGAAAAACGGAAAACTACAGGACAATATCCCTGAAGAGCAGAGATGCAAAAATCCTCAACAAAATACTAGCAAACTGAATCCAACCATATATCAAAATGGTAATTCACCATGATCATTCCTGGGATGCAAGCTTGCCTCAACATACAAAAATCAATAAATGTGATTCACCAAATAAACAGAATTAAAAAATAAAAACCACATGATCATTTTAATAGACCCAGAAAAAGCTTTCAACAAAATGCAAAATCCTTTCATGATAAGAACCCTCAAGAAACTGGGCATCAAAAGAACATACCTCAAATTAGTAAGAGCCATCTATGACAAACCCACAGACACCACACTGAATGGGCAAAAACTGTAAGCATTTCCTTTGAGATCCAGAACATAGACAGTGATATCTACGCTCACCACTCCTATTCAACAAAGTATTGAAAGTTCATGCCACAGCCACGGGGCAAGAGAAAGTAGAAAAGACATCCAAATAAGAAAATAAGAAGTCAAATTATCTTTCTTCACTGATGATATGATTCTACACTGAGAAAACTCTAAAGACTCCATCAAAAGCCTCCTGGAACTGATAAACAACTTTAGTAAAATTTCAGGAAACAAAATCAATGTACAAAAATCAGTAACATTTCTAAACACTAATAACATTCAAGCTGACAGCCAAATCAAGAACACAATCCCATTTAAAATAGCCACAAAAAATTAAAGTACCCTAGAATACATCTAGCCAAGAAGGTGACAGATCTCTAAAAGGAGAACTATAAAACACTGCTGAAAGAAATAAATAATGTCACAAACAAATGAAAAAAAAATTCTATGCTTATGGATTGGAAGAACAACATTAAAATAACCATAGTGCCCAAAGCAATATATACATTCAACTTTATTTCTATTAAACATTAAAGTCATTTTTCACACAACTAAGAAAAACTAGTGTAAAATTCATATGGAATCAAATATCAGTCCAAGTAGCCAAAGTCATCCCAAGCAGAAAGGAAAAAGCTGGAGACATTGTATTACCAGACTTCAAATTATACTATAAGGTTACAGTAAGCAAAACAGCATGATGCTGTTACAAAAACAGATACATACTCTAAGGGAAGAGGTTACAGAACCCAGAAATAAGGCCACAGACCTACAATCACCTGATTTTTGACAAAGTTGACAAAAATGAGCAATGGGGAAACAGCTCCCTATTCAAAAAATAGTGCTGGGCTAGCTGGCTAGCCACTTGCAGAAGAATTAATATGGACCTCTACCTTTCGCTATATACAAAAATTAACATAAGATGGATTAAACATTTAAATGTAAGACCTCAAATGAGAATAATCCTAGAAGAAGCCCTAGGAAACACCATTCTGGACATCAGCCTTAGGAAAGAATTTATGACTAAGTCCTCAAAAGAAATTGCAACAGAAACGAAAATTGACAAGTCGGATCCAATTAAACCAAAAAGCTTCTAAACAGCAAAGGAAACTATCAACAGAGTAAACAGACAATCTATAGAGTGTGAGAAAATATTCACAAACTATGCATCTGACAAAAGTCTCATATCCAGAATCTGTAAGTAACTTAAGGAGCAAAAAACAACCACATTAAAAATTTGGCAAAATGCATGAGCAGACAGTTCTCAAAAGAAGACATACTGGTGGCTAAAAAGCATATGAAAATTGCTCAACATAACCAATTATTTGAGAAAGGCAAATCAAAACCACAATGAAATACCATCTCACAACAGTCAGAATAGTTATTATTAAAAGGTCAAAAATAACAAATACTGGCAAGGTTGCAAAGCAAAGGAAACTTACACACTTTTGGTGGGAGTATAAGTTAATTCAACAACTGTGGAAAGTAGATTGGAGATTTCTCAACTTAAAACAGAATTATCATTCGACCCAGCAATTCCATTACTGGGTATACACCCAAAAGAAAATAGTTATTCAACCAAAAAGATACGTGCACTTGTATGTTAATTGCAGCACTATTCATAATAGCAAAGACATGAAATCAATCTAGGTGCCCATCAAATGTGGACTGGAGAAAGAAAATGTGGTACATATACACCCTGGAACACTACCCTGAAAACTTGAGTATTAGTAGTAGGTTGAGTACTATCCTCAGTACCTGGGTTATGGGATTAGTTGTATTTCAAACCTCAGCATCATACAATATGCCAAGGTAACAAACCTGTGCACATACCCCCAAATCTAAAATAAAAGTTGAAATTATTAAGAAATGTTATTGGCTATTAGTGGCTATCATAATCTACTTGAAATTTCTAAAGTAAATCTATTTACATCAGTGACAAATTAAAAGCTGCTTCCTCTCTGATGATAAATCCTTTGCAGATTGGAGTTTTAAGAAAATATTTTAGGATTATGAATATACTTGTTGAGACCGAAATAAATTCTGAATACATAAAAGAAGAAAACTGGATATAAAAGAACCATGAAAACTGAGGAGAATTCAAAGTAGAGAATGCTTATTCACAGGAAACACGATGTTTTAAAAATCAGTCTCTATATTGTGAATTACAAATGCCACCAAGGCCAAAAGTCAAGCATAACTCTTTTAAAGAACAGTGATTAAACTTGCCTTTTAACTTTGAAGCTTATATTCTATTACAATTGAATATAAGTGTTACTTAATTGCAACTGAGTGTTCCTCCACTGAACACACCAATGATAAGAAGAATAAGCAGACTTATTGCTGATATGGAGAGAGTTTGAGTGATCTCAATAGAAGATCAAAGTAGCAACATAATTCCCTGAAACTGAAACCGAATCCGGAACCATTGAAATTGAAGCTTATATTCTATTACAATATTTTAACATAATTCCCTTTGTTATGAGTTCCTAAATGTCAGCTCCTCACTATAAAGATGTTAGATAACCTCTCATCTAGCCTACAGTCTAAACTGTAAACAGTCTTATATGCAAGTAAAAGTTACAAGTTTATTTAAAATAGGAAACTTGCCATTCAACTAAAGAGAATGATTAGTTCCTTCAAAAAGTAACATCTTATCTTGATACCCACAAACACTTATGAATATCTTTATGTAGTCATATACTATCTTAGAATTTTTTAAAGTAAGAAATGTATAAGGGAAATATAGTGCCTCAGGTTGTTTGAATGAATAAATAAAATTGTCATCTATAAAAGATACAGAAAATTCAGTCATCAATGTTAGAATAATTTTTTCATACATGTTTTAAGTAGCCTTTCAACAGCCAGCAGGAAATTGAAAATTGTCATCCCGAAATATCCACTTATACTGCTGCACACATATATACACATGCATATACATCCATAATATGAAGTGATAGATTAAAAAAGACACCCAAGTGTGATAATTTCCTAAAGTCAAACAATAATAAGAATAGATATATTTACAGACCGTTTAATATATGCTGAGTATTGTTTTAAGCACTTCACACGCACAGGTATACCTCAGAGATATTGAGGGTTCAGTTCCAGACCACTGCAATAAAGCAAATATCACAATAAAGCGGGTCACATGACTTTTTTTGTTTACTCTTGCATATAAAAGTTATGTTTACACTATACTATAGTCTACTAAGAGTGAAATAGACTATTTTCTGTCTAAAAATGTACATGTCTAAATTAAAAATACTTTATTGCTAAAAACAGCTAATAATCATCTGAGCTTTCAGCAAATTGCAATGTTTCCCTTGGTAGATGTTCTGTCTCAGTGTTGATGGCTGCTGATTGAATACCATGGTGGTTGCTGAAGGTTGAGGTGCCCGAGGAAATTTTTAATAAGGTAACAGTAACGTTTGCCTCATTAATTGACTCCTCCTTTTATGAAAGGTTTCTATGTGGCCTGTGATGCTGTTTGATAGCATTTTACCCACAGTAGAACTTTCACACTGGGAGTCAATCCTCTCAAACTCTACCACCACTTTATCAGCTAAGTTTGTGTAACATTCTAAGTCCTTTGTTGTCATTTCAAAAATGTTCTACAGCATCTTCACCAGGAGTAGATTCCACCTCAAGAAACCTATTTCTTTGCTCATCCGTAAAAACCAACTCATCTGTTCAAGTTTTATCATGAGATTATAGCAATTCAGGCACACCTTCAGTCTCTACTTCTAATCTAGTTCTCTTGCTATATCCACCACATGTGCAGTTTTTCTATTGGAAAAAGCTTTCTTTTCCAATAGAAGGCCATTTCATCTACACTGAAAATCTGTTGTTTAGTGTAGCCACTTTCATTATTTAACACAATCTTCTGCAGCTTACTGCAGCTTCTCCTGCAGCACTTGCTGCTTCACTTTGCACTTTTATGTTATGAAGGTGGCTTCATTCATTAAATCTCATTGAAACGACCTCTGCAAAATTCAAACTTTTTCAAACTTTTCTCACCTCTCTGTCTCCATTGAATTGAAGAGGGTTAGGGCCTTGCTCTGGATTCGGTTTCAGTTTGAGGGAATGATGTGGCTACTTTGATCTTCTATTGAGATCACTCAAACTCTCTCCATATCAGCAATAAGTCTGCTTATTCTTCTTATCATCGGTGTGTTCAATGGAGTAACACTTTGAATTTTCTTCAAGAACTTTCCCTTTGTATTCACAATTTGCCTAACTGGCATAAGAGCCCTAGCTTTTGACCTATCTTAACTTTTGGCATGACTTCTTTACTAAGCTTAAATATTTTGGACTTTTGATTTAAAGTGAAAGAGTTGAACACTTAAAGTCAAATTTGGTGTTATTAAGTGGCCTAATTTGCATATTGTTGTGTCCCAGGGAATAGGGAGGCCCAAGTAGAGGGAGAGAGGGTAACACCTGGCCAGTGAAGCAGTCAGAACACACACAACAATTATCCATTAAGTTCGCCATTATTTATGGGTGCAGTTTGTGGTGCCTCAAAGCAATTGTAATAGTAACATCAAAGATTACTGATCACAGACCATCTAAATAGATACAGTAATAATCGGATATAATAATACTAATAAAGTTAGAAATATCACAAGAATTACAAAAAAAAAAGTGACATGGAGACACAAAGTGAGCACAATTCATCTAGGAAAAATGTCACTGAAAGACTTTCTTGAGGAAGGGTTGCCACAAACTTTAAATTTGTCAATATATATATCTGAGAAGTGCAATAAGGGGAAACACAATAAAATAAGCTACACCTGTATTAACCTCCGTAATCCTCACAACAGAACTGTAATATTGGCGCTGCCATGATGCCCATTTTTCAATTGGGAAAAAGAGTGCAAAAAAGTGGGACAGTGTTCAAACTGGCAATCTGTTCCCTCATCCCACTTTTTATATTATCATTATTTATTTATAAATTTTATTTGAGGTTCAAGATTACAGATGTTATATAGACAATTGCATGCCATGGGGATTTGGTATACAGTTTATTTCATCACCTCAGTAATAACGATAGTACACTATAGGTAGTTTTTCATTTCTCACCCTCCTCCGCCCCTCCACCCTCAAATAGGCCCTGGTGTTTATTGTTCCCTTCATTATGTCCATGTTTAATCAACGCTTAGCTCTCACTTTAAAGTGAGAATATGCAGCATTTGGTTTTCTGTTTCTGTGTAAGTTCCTCTATTAGTTCCTGCAGCGCCATCCATGTTGCTGCAAATGACATAATCTGGTTATTTTTTACAGTTGTGTAGTATTTCATGATATATATGTACAACATTTTATTTCTCCAGTCTACCATTAATGGATTTTAGGTTGATTCCATTTCTCTGCTATTGTGACTAGTGCTGCAATGAACATACACATGCATATGTATTTATTGTAAAACGATTTCTATTCCTTTGGGTATATACCCAATAAAGGGATTGCTGTGTTGGATGGTAATAGTGTCTTAAGTTTTCTGAGAAATCACCAAGCTGCTTTCCACAATGGCAGAATTAATTTAACATTCCCACCAAAAGTACTTTTCTCTGCAACCTCAGCAACATCTGTAATTTTTAACTTTTTAATGATAGCCATTCTGACTGTTGTCAGATGATATCTAATTATGGTTTTGATTTTCATTTTTCTAATGATTAGTGATGTTGAGCATTTTTTCATTTGTATGTGATTTGCCACTTTTCTCTAGGTGTCTGTAACATTTTTTTCTTTCAGTTAACCTTGGAAAATCTGATGACTACATGTCTTGGGTGTGATCATCTTGCATAGTGTCTTGCAAGGTTCCTCTGCATTTCCTGAATTTGAATGTTGGCCTCTTTAGCAAGTTTGGGGTAATTTTCAAGGATGATATTCTCAAATTATTTTCAATTTGCTTGCTTTCCCTCACTCTCTTTCAAGGACACCAATGAATCAGATTTGGTCTCCTTATATAATCCCATATTTCTCAGAGTGTTTGTTTATCCTTCATTCTTTTTAAAAATATTTGTCTGATGGAGTTATTTCAGAGAACCACTCTTTGAACTCTGAGATTCTTTCCTAAGTTTGGTCAATTCTGTTGTTAATACATGTGATTATATCATGAAATTCTTGTAGTGAGTTTTCAGCTCTGTCCAGTTTGTTTCTTTTTCATAATGGCTATTTTATCTTTCATCGCCTGTATCATTTTCATGTATTCTAAAGGTTCCGTGCATTGGGATTTGAATTTCTCCTGAATCTCAATGATTTTTTTTCCTATCCACATTCTGAACACTATTTCTATAATTTCAGTCATTTTGGCCTGGTTAAGAACCATGGCTAAAGAAGTAAAGTAGTCATTTGGTGGTTAGTAGATACTCCAACTTCTTGAGTTTCCAGGGTTCTTATGCTGGTTCCTTCTCTTCTGTGTGGGCTGATGTTCCTTCAGTCTTTGAAGTTGGTATCTTTTGGATGAGTTTCCTTTCCTTTTATCTTCTTTGATGCTCTTGAGGGTTTGATTTTGTTATAAGGTGGATTCAGCTGACTGACTTCATTTTTGGAAGATTTTAGGGGGGCAAGGCTCAGCTCAGCAATCCTGGGCTGTGTGCACTAATTTGGGGGGCTGGTACCAGGCCATTGCCTTTGTTCTCTGGCCTTTCAAGGTTATGCACCTGCTTCACTAGAGGGACTGATGTGTTCTCAGTCTGCTAGCCACAACATTCCAATGGGTGATGCCAACCAAAGCACATTGTCACACTTGTGACTACAGCAGCTGTGGCAGTAGGACAAGATGCACACATGTTGGCTGGGGTGTAGTACTGGTAAGAGTGGGACTGCTGCATTTCTGCATGCATTCATGCCAGTTCTGTCAGTGGCATAGAGGGACAGGGTACTGGCAGGCATGGGGTTGCTGGTGTCTATGCTCACTCTCACACTGGTGGCAATAGTTGGGGCAGGGTGCTGGCTGATGTAAGGTTACCTCCATGCACACATTTGTAGCAACAGCAATGGTAGCATAGGGGAGTAGAGATACTGGCCCACATCCGTGTGTGTTTGTATCAGCGGCAGTGTCAGTGCAAGAGGGAGCAGGATTTCTGGTGTCCATACGCGCATTCACGCTTGCAATGTCAGCATGGCCCAGTGTCTACTCATCAGTGGTCGAGCCCAAGGGGTTTACTCTTGCCTCCAGTAGTGGTGTGACAGGGTGCATGTACACAAACATGATGGTGGGGAAAAGTAAGTGAGTTCTACCCATTCACCCATGCCAGCAAAGCAATGAATGGTTGGCCATGGGCAAGTGTGTGCCCGCAAAGTGACACAGGGGAGGCTGCAGTCGGGGGAAGATGCCAGCAGACTGGTGAATGTCAGCAGAGGCTACATTGTTGGAGCTCTCAAAAGGTCAGGCATGATCTGTCATTAAATGAGCTATGATGAAGGCCTCTAGTTCACACCCAGTTTGAGCATCTGAGGCTGCATGGCAACTGGGCATGGGCAGACTGGGGCCCTGAAGAGGCAAGCAGACATGACTGTGTTCAGATTGAATTTGTCTCATCTCATGGGCAAGACCTCCCTGCTCTGTCCGGGTCCAAAAGCCAGCTCAAGGCTAATGTTCCTATGTATCTCCCTGGCCATGATCAACTGCATACGTTCCCACACCAAATGCTCTGGGCTCCACATAGGCTGAAATCCTGCACCTAGCATCCTTTTAAGCAGCTCTCTTACAGCTCATGTGTCCGTCGGAGTTGTAGGGTCTCCTACTACCAAGATGCCAGAGGTCCATGGTGAGAGTGGACCACTTTTTTCCTGTTGTACTCACCTTTCCTCCAGAAGTTTCTGGGGGCCAGGAACGTTTCCCAGTACTCAGTATCCCTGTACAGGGTTCCTAGCTTCCTCCCCCTTCAACCCAGCATCTGTGTCCTCTCTCCATCCATTCTCAATGCCTCACCTCCGAAGGTCTACTCAGTGTGTGCCAGTCTTCCTGATGTCCCGGTTTCTCAGTGACAGATGTTCCTTCTGGCTATATCTAATCAGCCATCTGGGATATTCCTTTTTTAAAAAATGAAATAAAAAAGACTACATTCATCCTTCAGTATTCACTGGGGATTGGTTCCTGAGCCTCCTGCGTATTCCGAAATCTGGAGATGCTTAAGTACCCTATAGAAAATGGCATAATATTTGCATATAACCTATGCACATCCTTCTGAACACTTTAAATCATCTCTAGGTTACTTATAATACCTAATACAATGTAAATGCTATGTAAATTGTTGTTATACTGTATTTTTATTTGTAATTTTATTGTTTTTTTTTTCTTTTTAAAATATTTTTGGTCTTTAGTTGGTTGAATCTATGAATGTGGAGCTCAAGGTTATGGAGGGCTGGCTGTGGATACCTGAAGAGGTAAACACTGTATTTGTCAGAAAATTCAACTGAAACATTTGTTCAATACTTACAATCAATAGCTACAGGTATCATCCTTGGGACCTTTTAAATAAAAATTGAACAAAAATTCTCCACATATAGCTCAAAAGAAGGCTTACTATATTCATGGTTTAGTAATTAATCAGGATATTCATATCCTAAATTCCCATATCAAGTTAATCTTCACACTTTTTATTTTCTTAATAATCAAAAGTATAAAGATTACATTTTTCTCCCAAAGAAAAAAAAGACCTTTAAAGGAAATGACCTGGTTTATATATTACTCGGGACCTTTGAGGTATTTCTTTTCTTCTTTTGAGAAATCAAGAGCAGATTTCAATGTTGGCAGAAATACATAAGCCCAGTGACTTGACGCCTCATTTACTTCCAATATCAAATATGTCCTTGTATGAAAAGCAAAGAAGTTATAAGATTATACTATATTAAAAGGCACAAATTATTTATTTTTCCCAAGGCAGATACAGCCAAAATGTAATAGACTAAGAACATCAATCAAGTGTCTTAATATAGATTCAACCAAAGGCCAAGAAAGGTTAAAAAGGGGTGGGAGGGTGCAACATGTATAATACTCTATATCTAAGGAATCCTAAAACCTTTAATAGAAGTTGAGTTTTAGAAACAATGTATCAGATAAATGTTTAACCAGAAGTTACTACTGATTTAATATTAATTATACTACAAAACATTCATCATTCTATGTGCCAACTACTCTACTAATGGCTTTGCATTTATTAACTCATTTAATCCTTATACAAACCGTATGTAGTAATTACTGTTATCCTTGGTTTACAGATGAGAATGAAACTATAAGTGGTCTGCTTATTGCCATAATGCATGATAAATGAAAGAATGCCTATTTAGGAAGTCTGAAATATGATACTTAGGAATTGTTACCTTCCTCCAGGTCATTCATGTTCCCAAACGAGAAAATTTAAATAAAAAAAAATCAAATCCTCATACCCAGTGAACCCACTCTTTATCCTTACTTGGATCTCAAATTGCTTGAAAACATCCATTTCATTCTTTACATTAGCACATATGAATTCTACAAGCAAATTAAATACTGCAATTTTAATTTACCAGTTTAAGTTACCAATCTCAGTGCTGACTAGTACTTAAGATGCTTTTCTTTTTTTTTTTAACGACAGTCTCCTCTTGTGCTTATAACATTTGTCCCAATTTTCAATTTTATTTCCACGCTACCACTCTGGGCAAGGTCTTTAACTGAATGACCTCAAATATGATCTTCCTGCATCTAGTCTCTTGTGTGTTACAATTTCTTCGTTCAACAAATACTAATTGATATTAATTGACCCCTTACTATTACGCATGGCACATAGTAAGGTGTCTATTTTTATTTGTTGGATGAAGTATTATACCAAAGAGACATTGATTCTTGATGCTATAGCCCTTATACCCTACCATGTCTCTAAACAAAAAAGTAAAATGTCTCCCATTGTTTTTGAGACAATTTCGAACTCTACAAATTTGCATTTAAGATACTTCAAAATATAGCCCCAAACTATTTTTACATATATCTATTTCAATAGCATCCAACATAAACTCTCTAATATAACCAGAAAATATCCTCATTATCCTTCAATATGAAATATCCATTCCCAAATCTGCACCATTTATTAGAATGTTTCCTCCATGTGAATTTTCTTCACTGTTTTCTTTGTGATTACAAAGATCTATTCATCACCCTTTCAGTAAGAGATTATATCTCTGCCCTGTCAAAAAAAATGTTTCCAATTTTCTCCAGCTAATACCTTTCTTCTCTGAACTGCTCTGAACTTAGAATTTACATTAGTGTTTACAAACTTTGGCAACAAAGATTATCAAGGAACACTGAGAGCACATCATAGCATATTTAAGATCAAATTATGACTACAACCCTTCCATTTAAGGGAAGACCCTCAAAAGATTGCATAACATAGAAATAGATGCAAGGTACCACTAAGATTCAGTTTGTTAGGTTTTAAGATGTGTTCATTAGGAGGGCTGGTAAGATAGCGAAATAGGAACAGCTCCGGTCTGTAGCTACCAGCGAGATCAACACAGAAGGCAGGCGATTTCTGCATTTCCAACTGAGGTACCTGGCTCACCTCATTGGGACTGGTTAGGCAGTGGAGCAGCCCATGGAGAGAGAGAAGCAGGGTGTGGTGTCTCCTAACCTGGGAAGTGCAAAGGGTCAGGGAACTCCCTCCCTTAGCCAAGGGAAGCCATGAGGGACTGTGCCATGAGGAATGGTACACTCTGGCCCAGATACTATGCTTTTGACATGGTCTTCACAACCCGCAGACCAGGAGGTTTTTTTTGAATACCTACACCACCAGGGCCCTGGGTTACAACCACAAAACTGGGCGGCCATTTTCGCAGACACCGAGCTAGCTGCAGGAGTTTTTATCATAGCTCAGGGGTGCCTGGAACACCAGTGAGACAGAACTGTTCACTTCCCTGGAAAGGGGCTGAAGCCAGGGAGCCAAGTGGTCTTTCTCAGTGAATCCTACCCCCATAGAGCCAAGCAGGCTAAGATCTACTTGCTTGAAATTCTCACTGCCAGCACAGGAGTGTGCAGTCGACCTGAGACACTCAAGTTTGGTGGTAGGAGGGGCATCCACCATTACTGAGGCTTGAGTAAGCAGTATTGCCCTCACGGTGTAAATAAAGCTTCCTGGAAGTTTGAACCAGGCAGAGCCCACCTCAGCTCCACAAAGCCACTGTAGCCAGACTGCCTCTCTAGATTCCTCCTCCCTGGGTAGGGCATATCTGACACAAAGGCAGCAGCCCCAGTCAGGGGCTTATAGATGAAACCCTCATCCCTGTGGGACAGAGCACCTGGGAAAAGGGATGGCTGTGGGCACAGCTTCAGCAGACTTAAATGTTCCTGCCTGCTGGCTCTGAAGAGAGCAGCAGATCTCACAGCACAGCACTCGAGCTCTGCTAAGGATAGAGTGCCATCTCAAGTGGGTCTCTGACCCCCATGCCTCCTAACTGGGAGACACCTCCCAGCAGAAGTTGACAGACACCTCATACAGGAGACCTCCAGGTGGCATCTGGCAGGTGCCCCTCTGGGATGAAGATTCCAGAGGAAGGATCGGGGAGCAATCTTTCTGTTCTACGGCCTCCGCTGGAGCTATCTAGGCAAACAGGGTCTGGAGTGGACTTCCAGCAAATGCCAACAGACCTGCAGCAGAGGGGCCTGACTGTTAGAAGGAAAACTAAAAACTGAAAGAAATAGCCACAACATCAAAAACAACCAAAAGTCATCCACACAGAAACTCCATCCGGAGGTCACCACCATCAAAAATCAAAGGTATATGAGTCCACGAAGATGGAGAGAAACCAGCACAAAAAGGCTGAAGATTCCAAAACCCAGAACACCTCTTCTCCTCCAAAGGATCACAACTCCTCACCAGCAAGGGAACGAAACTGGACAAAGAATGAGTTTGATGAATTGACAGAAGTAGGCTTCAGAAGGTGGGAAATAACAAACTCCTGCAAGCTAAAGGAGGGTATTCTAACCCAATGCAAGGAAGCTAAGAACCTTGGAAAAAGGTTAGAGGAATTGCTAACTAGAATAACCAGTTTAAAGAAGAACATAAATAACCTGATGGAGATGAAAAACACAGCACAAGAACTCCATGAAGCGTACATGAGTATCAACAGTGAAATGCATGAAGCAAAAGAAAGGATGTCAGAGATTGAATTCAACTTAATGAAATAAGGCATGAAGACAAGATTACAGAAAAAAAGAATGAAAAGGAACAAACAAAGCCTCCAAGAAATAAGGGACTATATGAAAAGACAAAACCTACATTTGATTGGTGTCCCTGAAAGTGACAGGGAGACTGGAACCAAGTTGGAAAACACTCTTCAGGATATTATCCAGGAGAACTTCCCATCTAGCAAGACAGGACAACATTCAAATTCAGGAAATACAGAGAACACCACAAAGATACTCCTTGAGAAGAGCAACCCCAAGACACATAATTGTCAGATTCACCAAGGTTGAAATGAAGGAACAAAATGGTAAGGGCAGCCAGAGAGAAAGGTTGGGTTACCCACAAAAGGAAGCCCATCATACTGAAAGCAGATCTCTCAGTAGAAACCCTATAAGCCAGAAGAGAGTGGGGGCCAATATTCAACATTCTTAAAGACAAGAATGAATTTTCAACCCAGAATTTCATAGGCGGCCAAACTAAGCTTCGTAAGCGAAGGAGGAGTAAAATCCTTTACAGACAAGAAAGTGCTGAGAGATTTTGTTTCCACCAGGCCTGCCTTACAAGACCTCCTGAAGGAAGCACTAAATATTGAAAGGAAAAACTGGTACCAGCCACTGCAAAAAAAAAACCAAATTGTAAAGATCATCAACACTATGAATAAACTGCATCAACAAATGGGCAAAATAACCAGCTAGCATCATGATGACAATATGAAATTCAAACATAACAATATTAACCTTAAATGTAAATGGCCTAAATGCCCCAATTAAAAGACACAGACTGTCAAATTGGATAAAGAGCCAAAACCCATCAGTGTGCTGTATACAGGAGACCCATCTCATGTGCCAAGACACACGTAGGCTCAAAATAAAGGGATGGAGAAAAATTTACCAGGCAAATGGAAAGCAAAAAAAAAGCAGGGTTGCAATACTAGTCTCCAGTAAAATGAACTTTAAACCAACAAAGACAAAATAAGACAAACAAGGACATTAAATAATGGTAAAGGACTCAATGCAACAAGAAGAGCTAACTATCCTAAATACATATGTACCCAATACAGGACCACCCAGATTCATAAAACAAGTTCTTAGGGACACACAAAGAGACTTAGACATCTACAGAATGCTCCACTCTAAATCAACCCAATATACATTCTTCTCAGCACCACATCACACTTATTTTAATGTTGAACACATAATTGAAAGTAAAACAGTCCTCAGCAAATGCAAAAGAATGGAAATCATAACAGTCTCTCAGACCAGAGTTAAATCAAATTAGAACTCAGGATTAAAAAACTCACTCAAGGCCAGGCACGATGGCTCACGCCTGTAGTCCCAGCACTTTTGGAGGCCAAGGCAGGCAGATCATGAGTTCAGGAGATCGAGACCCTCCCATCTAATATGGGGAAACCCCATCTCTAGTAAATATACAAAAAAATTAGCCAGATGTGGTGGCGGGCACCTGTAGTCCCAGCTACACAGGAGGCTAAGACAGGAGAATGGCGTGAACCCAGGAGGTGGAGCTTGCAGTGAGCTGAGATCATGACACTGTACTCCAACCTGGGTGACAGCGCAAGACTCCATCTCAAAAAAATTAAAAATAAAAAAAGAAACTCACTCAAAATCACACAACTACATGGAAACTGAGCAACCTGCTGCTGACTGTCTACTAGGTAAATAATGAAATTAAGGCAGAAATAAATAAGTTGTTTGAAACCAATGAAAACAAAGACACAATGTACCAAAATATCTGGGACACGGCTAAAGCAGTGTTTAGAGGGAAATTTATAGCACTAAATACCCACAAGAGAAAGCAAGAAAGATCTAAAATCGACACCCTAACATCACAATTAAAAGAACTAGAAAAGCAAGAGCAAACAAATTCGAAAGCTATCAGAAGACAGGAAATAAGTAAGATCAGAGCAGAACTGAAGGAGATTGAGACACAAAACCCCATCAGCAAACCAATGAATCCAGGAGCTGATTTTTTGAAAAGATTAACAAAATGGATCGATTGCTAGCCAGACTAATAAAGAAGAAAAGAGAGAAGACTCATGCAGATGCATAAAAAATGAAAAAGGGGATATCACCACTGATCCCACAGAAATACAAACTAACATCAGAGAATACTATGAGCACCTCTATTATTGTAAACTAGAATATCTAAAAGAAATGGATAAACTCCTGGACATATAAACCCTCCCAACATTAAATCAGGAAAAAATCAAATCCCTGAATACACCAATAACATGTTCTGAAATTGAGGCGGTAATTAATAGCCTAGCATCCAAAATAAAAGCCCAGGACCTGATGAATGCACAGCCAAATTCTCCCAGAGGTACAAAGAGGAACTTGTACCATTCCTTCTGAAACTATTCCAAACAATAGAAAAAGAGGGAAGCGTCCCTCACTCATTTCAGCCAACATTATCCTGATACAAAAACCTAGCAGAGACACAATAAAAAAAATAAAATTTCAGGCCAATATCTCTGATGAACATCAATATGAAAATCCTCAATAAAATAATGGTAAAATGAATCCAGCAACACATCAAAAAGCTTACTCACTATGATCAAGTCAGTTTCATCCCTCGGGTATAAGGCTGGTTTAGCATCCACAAATCAGTAAACGTAATCCATCACATAAACAGAACCAATGAAAAAAACCACATGATTATCTCAATAGATGCAGAAAAGGCCTTCAAAAAAATTCCACACTCCTTCATGCTAACAGCTCTCAATAAACTATGTATTGATGGAACGTATCTCAAAATAATAAGGGTTATTTATGACAAATGCACAGCCAACATCATACTGAATGGGCAAAAGCTGGAAGCATTCCCTTTGAAAACCTGCACAAGATAAGGATGCCCTCTCTCACCACTCCTGTTCAACATAGTATTGGAAGTTCTGGCCAGAGCAATCAGGCAAGAGAAGGAAATGAAGGGTATTTAAATAGGAAGAGAGGAAGTCAAATTGTTTCTATTTGCAGATGACATGATTGTATATTTAGAAAACCCCATTGTCTCAGCCCAAAATCTCCTTAAGCTGATCAGCAACTTCAACTAAGTCTCAGGATAGAAAATCCACATGTGAAAATCACAAACTTTCCTATACACTAATAATAGACAAACAGGGAACCAAAACAAGAGTGGATTCCCATTCACAATTGTTACAAAGAGAATAAAATACCTAGGAATACAACTTACAAGGGATGTGAAGGACCTTTTCAAGGAGAATTATAAACTACTGCTCAAGGAAATAACAGAGGATACAAACAAATGGAAAAATATCCCATTCTCATGAATAGGAAGAATCAGTATCTTGAAAATGGCCATACTGCCAAAGTAATTTATAGATTCAATGATATTCCCATCAAGCTAACATTGACTTTCCTCAAAGAATTAGAAAAGCTGTTTTAAATTTTGTATGGAACCCAAAAAGAGCCCGTACAGCCAAGACAATCCTAAGCAAAAAGATCAAAGCTGGAGGCATCAAGTTACCTGACTTCAAACTCTACTACAAGGCTACAGTAACCAAAACAGCATGGTGCTGGTACCAAAACAGATATATAGATGAATAGAATGGAACAGAGGCCTCAGAAATAATGCCACACATCTACAACCATATGATCTTTGACAAACCTGACAAAAATAAGCAATGGGAAAAGGATTCCCTATTTAAATGGTTTTGGGAAAACTGGCTAGCCATATGCAGAAAACTGAGACTGGACCCCTTCCTTACACCTTATACAAAAATTAACTCAGGATGGATTAAAGACTTAAATGTAAGGCCTAAAACCATAAAAACCCTAGAACAAAACCTAGGCAACACTGTTCAAGACATAGGCATGGGCAAAGGCTTCATAACTAAAACACCAAAAGCAATGGCAGCAAAAGCCAAAATTTACAAATGAGATCTAATTAAACTAAAGAGCTTCTGTACAGCAAAAGAAGCTGTTGTGATAGTGAAGAGGCAACCTACAGAATGGGAGACCATTTTTGCAAACTATCCATCTGAAAAAGGGCTAATATCCAGAATCTACAAGGAACTTAAATAAATTTACAAGAGAAAAACAAACAACCCCATCAAAGAGTGAGCGAAGGATATGAACAGATACTTTTCAAAAGAAGACATTTATGCAGCCAACAAACATATGAAAAGAAGCTTCCTGGTCATTAGAGAGATGCAAATAAAAACCACAATGAGATACAATCTCACTCCAGTTAGAATGGTGATCATTAAAAAATAAGGAAACAACAGATGCTGGAGAGGATGTGGAGAAATAGGAATGCTTTTACACTGTTGGTGAGAGTGTAAATTAGCTCAACCATTGTGGAAGACATTGTGGCGATTTCTCAAGGATCTGTAACCAGAAATACCATTTGACCCAGCAATCCCATTACTGAGTATATACCCAAAGGATTTTAAAGCATTCTACTACAAAGACACATGCACACATATGTTTATTGTGGCACTATTCACAATAGCAAAGACTTTGAACCAACCCAAATGCCCATCAGTGACAGACTGGATAAAGAAAATGTGGCACATATACATTATGGAATACTACACAGCCATTAAAAAAGATGAGTTCATGTTTTTGGCAGAGACCTGTCTGAAGCTGGAAACCATCACCCTCAGCAAACTAACACAGGAACAGAAAACCACACACTGCATGTTCTCACACATAAGTGATAGTTGAACAATGAGAACACATGGACAGAGGGAGGGGAACATCACACACAAGGGTCTGTCAGGGAGTGGGGGGCAAGGAGAGGGAGAGCATTAAGACAAATACCTAATGCATGTGGGGCTTAAAACCTAGATGACAGGTTGATAGGTGCAGCAAACCACCATGGCACATGTATACCTATGTAACAAACTTGCACGTTCTGCATGTGTATCCCAGGACTTAAAGTAAAATTCAAAAAAATAGACAAATAACACTATATTAAACTAAAAAGCTTCTGCACAGTAAATGAAACAATCAAAGAATAAAGAGATAACCTTTTGAATGGGACAAAATATTTGCGAACTACTCATACAATAAGGGAATAAAATCCAGAATATACCAGGAAATCAAACAACTCAACAATAAAAAATAATAATTCTTTTTAAGTGAGCAAAAGAAGTAACTAGACAATTCTCAAAAGAAGACCTACAAATGGCCAATAGGTACGTGAAAAATGCTCATTGTCACTAATCATCAGAGAAATGCAAACCAAAACCACAATGAGATACCGTGTTACCTTAGTTAGAATGGCTTCTGTTAAAATGACAAAAAGTAACACATACCTGCGAGGATATGGAGAAAAGGGAACTCCATAAACTGCTGATAGGAATGTAAATTAGTGCAGCCACTGTGAAAAGAGTGTGGACATTTCTCAGAAAACTAAAAATAGAACTACTACATGATCCACCAATCCCACTATTGGGTATTGATCCCAAGGAAAGTATATCAATATATCAAATGAATACCTGCATACACATGTTTATTGCAACACTACTCTCAATTGCAAAGATATGGAATAAACTTTGGTGTCCATCAGTGGATTCACTGAGAAAGAAAATGTGGTATATACATCATAGAATAATTTTTAGCCATAAAAAGAAGGAACTTGTGTGATTTTCAGAAATGGATGGAACTGGAAGTCATTATGTTAAATAAAATAACACAGACACAGAAAGACAAATATTGCATGATCTCACACATGTATGGGATCTAAGGAACTTGATCTCATGGAGATAGAGAATAGAATGATAGATACCACAGGCAGGAAAGAGTATCAGGGTGTGAAGGGGAAAGGAAGAGTAGTTAGTGAATGAGTACAGATTTACAGTTAGGTAGAAGAAACATGTTTTAATGTTTGATAGCAGACTAGGGTGGCTACACTTAGCAATGATATATTTTATATTTCAAAATAGCCAGAAAAGAGGACTGGAAATGTTACCAATACACGGAAATGATGAATACTCAAGGTGATGGATACTCCATATACCTTGACTTCATCATTATCCATTCTATGCCTGTAAAAAATACTGATATGTGCCCAAAAAATATGTAAAATACTATACATCAATGAAATAATAACTATAAAATGTAATATGAGTTACATTTTTTATAGACATATAAAATGTTATTCTAAAATTCATATGAAATATCAAGGGATCCCTGTAGCCAAAGCAACTTGGAAAAAACAAGTTTAGAGTCTTCATGTGCTTCCAGGTTTCAAAACTTACTACAAACCCATGGTAATCATAACTATGTGGTAATGGTGTAAAGACAAATAAATAGGCCAGAAGAATAGAATAAAGAGCCCAGAAATAAACCCTCACATAAATGTCAGGAAACACACAACCTCACTTTTATTACACATTTTTCATTCATTATACACATATTAACATTTATACATTGTCTCATATTATCACAATGATTTTCTACAAGGATATCATGACCATTTAATGGGGAAAGGACAATTTCTTTGGAAAATGGTTTTGGGAAAACTAGATATCCACAGCACACATGCAAAAAGAAATTGGGCCCTTACTTTACACCATGTACAAATATTAACTCCAAATTGATCAGAGACCTAAACATAAAAGTCAAAACTATAAAACTCTTAGGAAAAAAAAAAAAAGAAAACCTAATGACCTCGAGTCTGGCTATGATTTCTTGTATAAAATATCACAGGACAGGAAACAACAAAAAAACTAGTTAAGTTGGACTTCATCAAAATTAAAAACTTTTTATATTTCCAAGAATGCTGAAAAGGCAATCTGTGGAATGGAAAAAAATACTTGCAAATTTAATATATGATAAGAGATTGATATCTACAATACATAAAGTATTTCTGTGACTAGACAACAACAAAAAACAATCAACCCAATTGAGAATTGGGCAAAGGACTCAAACATATCTCCAACATATATATATTCAAATGGTTAATAAGCACATGAAAAGATTCTTACTATCCCTAGTCACTAGGGTAATGCAAATCAAAACCAAATGAGATGTAACTTCACTCTATTAAGATGCCTACTTAAGAGCAGGGTGCCTCGTTAAAAACCTATGTGTAATTTTTCAGGCCAGACCATAGACAACACCCTGACAGGCATCACAGGGGAAAATTGCCCTCTCTACACCAGACTTCAGGCAGACCCATTTTATTACAGTCTCTAGAGAGGGTTGCAATCAAGTTCTCAGCCTGTCTTGTCTAGTCACGCTCATCACATACGTACACTCCTAGCCCTGGTGCCTTCATTCTTCAATCTCTTTGTCTGAGGCCTTTTGCAAAGGTTCCCTTCAGGCCCTTCTGCCTCCTAATGGGAGTAAGGAGGAGAAAAATTTGAAAGCACTTTTCCACTCTGACTCAATACCCAGTTCTTTTCCACTTCTGGCTTTCCTTCTAAGCCCAAAGACATAAAACGGCTAGAGCCTTTCATTTGGGAGCTTTCTCAACGGTAAGATATATCCCACTTTCGTGCTGATCCATGTGACCCTTCGTGAGTGCACCAAGGGAAATGCAACAGGGTGTGTTGGCACTGTTTCTGGTTTTAGCTTCTTGCTTATACCATTGCAGTAAGCCATTAAATGTTTCACTCTTTCATTTTTGGCTTGCTGCTTTAATCAGCTATTCCCACATCTAACAGCTCAGCATTTGCTCTCTCTCTCTCTCTCTCTTTCTCCCTTTAGTTCATCTGAATTCCTGAAACCCGTTATTTTAAAAAAAATAGAAAAAAGAAACAGAAAATAACGAGTGTTAGTGAGACTGTGGTGAAATTGGAACCCTCACGCTTTGCTGGTGGTAGTGTAACATGGTACCAGTGCTATGGAAAATGGGATTGCAATTCCATACGGAATTATTACCATATGATCCAGCAATCCCAATTCTGGGTATATACCCAATATAAGTGAAAGCAGGGACTCAAATAGATATCTGTACACCATTTTCATAGCAGCATTATTCACCATAGTCAAAAGATAGAAATAACCCAGTGTCAATCAACAGATTAATGGATAAATAAATGTGGTAGGTACATACAATGGACTATTATCTAACCACAAAAACAAATAAAATTCTGACACATCCGATGATATGGACAAACCATGGAGATATTATGCTAAGTGGAGACATTAAGCCAGTCACCAAAGGAAAAATATTGTATAGTTCCTCTAACATGAGCTTTCCAGAGTAGCCAAATTCATAAAGATAGAAAGTGGAATAATGGCTACTAGGGACTGGTAGTCAGGAGAATGGAGAATTATTGTTTAATAGGCACAGAGGTTTGGTTTCTGGTGATAAAAATCCTGGAGATAAATAGAGGGAACGATTGCACAAGAATATGAATATACTTAATGCCACTGACCCATACACTTAAAAATAGTTAAAATAGTAATTGTTATGCTACGTATATCTTACCACAATAGAAAATAATAATAAAAAAAAGAATAAAAAACTTGGGAATACTTAGAGGTGAAAGATTAATAATGAAGAAAAAAATGAAATAAATAAAATAATGAAGAAAATAGGGATATACATGAAGATGAAAGACTGATAACAAAGAAAATATCGAAGACAGTAAGAAAACATTGCTGAAAAAAATTAAAAGCAATATAAATAATTGGAACGCTAGCCATTATTAATAGATTCAGAAACTTGCTATTGTTAAGATATCAATACTCCCCAAAGGAATGCTTGGTTTCAATGCAATTCTTATAAAAATCTAAACCATAGTTTCTTCAGAAATAGACAGACTCTTCCCAAAGCTCATATGGAGTCACAGGGAAACCCAGATAGCCAAAAGAGTCTTGAAACGTAAACATGGAAGTGACAGATTTATAAACTAAAAACAACAAAATATTGGTGAAAGAAAGAAGACACAAGTAAATTAAAAGATATCCCATGTCTTTGTATAATTTGCCACAAAAAATTAATTGTCATTACAATGACATACTGAAACTCACAGAATAAATTATGTTAATTATGATATGCTAATATGTGCTATGATTAAACACCAAAATATCATTTGTTTAAAGTCAGTAAAGTCTGTTTCTCCCCCATTACTACATATTCTACAGGTCCACTGTTTAGATTGCAGAGAGGTGCTCTGCTTCACATAGTCCTCATTTAGGGACACGGTTTGACACAGAATCTATTATCTGGACTGTTGCCACTTGCTTTGGGTGGTGGGAAGTGGTATAAGGGAGAACAAGACACATTTTTAAGAGCTTTACCTGGAAGTGACACTCATTACTTTCACTCGTATTTTATTGCCTGCTCAAGGTAATTCTCACAGCTACACCTATTTTCAAAGGGGAAGGGAGATACAATTTTCATTTGTATCCAGCAAGAGAGAAGAATGAGAAATACTGGTGAGCAGTACTAACATCTTTCACCGTAGTTATTTATCAGTATTGTTATAATCACATGTCTTCATCCATTCATGCTGTTGAACTAGGATACCCGAGACTAGGTAATTTACAAAGAGCAGAAATTTATTTTTCATTGCTCTGAAGGTTAGAAAGTTGAAGATCACGGCACCAGCAAGTTTGGTTTTCTGGTGATAGCTGCTTTCTGTTCTCTGCTCCCAAGATGGTCCCTTATTGTTGCATCCTCTGGATTGGGAGGAATGCTGTGTCCTCACATGGCTGAAGGCAGAGGGGCAAGCACACCCAATGCTGCGTGAAGCCTCTTTTATAAGAGATACTGCAGCTAATAAAGGTTAAACTGTTCAAAATTATCATAGGAATAATAAAAATGGAGTTTGTCAATAATACTGTCAGTACCCATAGGGGAGATATTAAGAAACTAAGAGGCATGTCAGTATTTTTCACATCATACCACATAGGTAGCCATTCATTCATAAGGATGAGCCATATGGTCCAAATAATGAGCAAATAAAATGGGCTGGTAGGATGAGGTAGACTAATGCTAGAAACATGGAAAGTGTTCCTAAAGTGCAGCTAGAGAAAAAAGGATGCTCTCTACTAATTATATACAATTTTCCACATGTTAATTTTAAGAAAATACCACTACTGACTGAAAATTGGCTTGAAAAGGCTGACGCAACCAGGAATGCAGTTAGAACGAGGACAGTTAAGGATGGTATTTCTCAGGTTAACATTGTCAGAATCCTCAAAACATCCATGAGGGATGTAGAAACAAGAATTGACATTTTTCTTGGAATATTCAAATATGTGTTTTAAAAATTACGTTAATTATGCTTCCGTCTTCTCCACTCACAATCCTAATAGTGTGTTCCTTTATTTCCACATCTAACATTCAACCTTACATCTATTTGTATGTGTATCAATTTTATTTTATTACAAATTTCTAGCCCCAAAATATTTCCTAAATGGAAAAATGTTCTATTTATTCTAAGTCTAAAACAAGTAAAACACATAAGAAATGAATGCAAGTATCACAGGAGATATTGCTATATCAACAAAACAGTAGTGGACACATTGTCATAAAGTCAGAGGCATTTGTTACTCAAAATGATAATACACATGTAAACACCTATGTTCTTCTGACAAACTGCTAACAAACAAGAAAAATAACCTTTCATCAAATTCACCATTGTAGGTAGATTAGCAGAAGACCATGTGTCTGAGTGACAGGCATTCATCCAAGAGCAATGCTATGACTGTTTTTATTTGGTTTATGTAACATTTGTTCTGAAAACTTTTAATATTTTATATTGCACTTTAGGAAAAATTAAAACATACCTTCTTTGCTAAAACAATGAATCATTCTAAATGAATATGTACAAATCAGAATATTACAGCTTTAAATTTTATCATTTTTTGTTTCTTAATATGTTTCTATGTTTGTATACCTTCTCCATATCAATAGAAAGTCCTAGTTTACATTCAATCCTTTATTAGTAGGTAAATTTGCTACACAAAGGCAAGAGTATGAAAAGAAAGTGTTGTCAGAGAATGCGATAGGATGTAGGAAGTGTCAACACAAAGAATCAAACTCTAAAATATTTTAAGAGATTTATTCTGAGCCAAATATGACGGACCAATGGCCTGTAACATAGGCCTCAGAGGTTGTAAGAACATGTGCCCAAGGTGGTCGGTCCACAACTTTGTTTTATACATGTTATGGAGACAGAAGGCATCTGTTAATGCATATATGATGTCCACTAGTTCAGTCCAGAAAGGCAGAACAACTGGGAAGCAGGAGCTTCCAAGTCATAGAAGGATTCAAAGATTTTCTGATTGTGAATTGGTTGAAAGAGTTATTACCAATAGAAAGGAATGTCTGGGTTGTGATAAGTGGTTGTGGAGACCAAGGTTTTATCATGCAGATGAAGCCTCCAGGTAGGAGGCCTCAGGGAGAAGAGATTGTAAATGTTTCTTATCAAACTTAAAGAGTCTGTTCTACCAGTAATTCCAAAAGGAAGAAGGGTGTAATTAAGCATGTCCAGCTCCCCATACCCATCATGGCCTGACACTAGTTTTTCAAGCTAACTTTGGAATGCCCTTAGCCGAGAGTAGGAATTTATTCAGATGGTTAAGGGGCTTAGAATTTTATTTTTGTTTTACAGGAGATAGTGTGGAATGGTAAAGAGGACATGATTAGGTATGCAAAGATTTAATTCAGTCAGGCTCTAAGAAAAGCTTTAAGAAGTATCTACCAATCTTTTCCACACTTCTTTCCACAGAGAACACCCCTCTCATTTGTATGAGAGATAACACCCACTCCCCTCACTCCTTACAACTCCCTATTCTTAAAAAATCAACTCACATGCAGATCTTATCAAATATTTCATGGAGAGGTATTTCTGGCTTAAAATAAAATATTTCCCCTGAGCATTTGCCTCATTTATTTATTTCCTATTTGTTGATCCATATGTATTGAGAGCATTTTTCTTTCAGGCACTGTGTCAGCTATCATGGAAACAAGTAAATTTGTCTTGTGCTACAACTAAAGTGTAGACAGGGACCAGTAGGAGAATGGGGCAAAGCCTAATTACCTAGAGGAGTCAAGAAGGTATTCCCAGATAAAATGAAGTTTAAGTTGGGTCTCCTGAACCAAGGAAATCCATTAGGATCTAAAGCATTCTAAAATTTGCTTAACATATTCACAATACAGAAAGTTGAGGATGGAGACATTTTTGTGTGTGGCAGAAAGTATTTGAGGACAAGGGAAGAGTTATAGCACCCCTCAAATAATAGCACAAATGTGGCCTTATATTCTGCATACTTGAAAGATGCCCCTTTCTTAAGTTATTTTAGGACACATCTTCAGGAGGCCTGCACAACAGAGTACACTGTTATCTGGCTCTGTTCCTTACCTCTCAGATAATTTAAACGTCACAGAGTCAAATGAAATGAGAAAAATGCCAATGCATGTGGATGTGTTAAACCATGAGAAGATATAACATGGCTATTTGAGTTGACAGAAAAGCATCAGATAAACTTCAAGAAAAGTTTAAAGATAGATAGAAGTGTGACAACTCAGTTCAGAAAAATATAACCTAAACTATTATATCTATGCTGTCACTTAAGGCCTAGGAACAGGACATAGGCCTTTGTTGACTGTGAATTACTCCGGAAAATGATGAAAACAAAGGACTTTACTTACTCTGGAATTCTCATACAATACAGTGGGGTTCAGTTACACCTAAACCACACCAAATTTGGCAACTGTTATTAGAACTAAAAACAGAAAAGGAAAAATCTAAAAGAAGGGCATGTCAAGGAATTCAAAAGATGCTAGATTATTTTTCTGTATAAATTCAAACTTAATAAAAGAGTAAGAACAAAACAGGATTAAAGCGTACTCTTTAACCTTTGAAAGATATGATGGTTATGATGAAAATGAAGTTGACATCTCCAATTTAGTGAGTGTCAGACACTAGGTTGTTCAGTTTTCATATAACATATATTACCTTCCTTTGGCCTTACCACACGAAGCAGATATAGTTTACAGGTAGTAGAAACGCATTGTATAACCAGTGACAACTACATAAATATGAACCTCCTCTGTTGTATGGTAAATACAAAATGTAATAAAAGGTATTTGTTTCTAACTAAATACTATATTTTTAATGCCCTTATAAGATCTGATCTCAGGAACTGCATGTAAATTTATTCATATTTCAAATTAAAAATAAATTCACTAATATAAGGGTAATGAAATCAAATGATTTTAAATGTCTCCGATAAAATATGTCTTTAATTTTTACTTCAGAATAGATAATAAACAAATCCAGAGATGGCTCTTGTCAGTTAGCTTTTTGTCCTATTTGATTTTCCTTCCCTTGCACTTCCTGCACAGCTTTAACATGGCTCCCACAGCCATGCTTTTTCACGATGAGATGAAGTGCTGAAATTATCTCTTCTTTTTCAGTGCACAAAAAATATCATTCCAGTGTACAACTTACCACCAATCCCTTATTCCTGTTTGGACGAATGGAGGCAGGATGGTGCACTTCCGGGTTCTTCATCCCCCCCACCCCCAACCCTTCCAGGGTGCGCGAAAATGCAGCCGGCTCACGGGAAGGTGCAGATCAACTGGGCATGCGCCAGGTGAGGTCAATCCGAAGAGACCAAGATTTACCTGGTCGCACCTGCGGAACGCCCCCGACAGGCCCGTGCCCCGCCTATTGCCCTCCCACTCCTAGAAAAGCCACTCTTGGCCAGTGAGCCACTCGCCCTTCTCACAGCCCCACTCCTGTCGGGATGTCGGGACTGTGGGAAGTCCGTCGGAGAGCCCCACCGGGGGACTCTGCCGGCCTCCTTTGCCGGAGGCCGAGAGACTGCTCCCCCACACCTTAGGTGACCAAAAATAAACTTGCAGTTTTGCTCCTACACTTGCCTACCCGCTGGTTATTTTGTGCCCACTCCACTGGTCTTAGAAAAAACAAATCAATTCCCTGCAAGTTTATACTCAAGATAATCAGCTATTTTTTGACATCTCAAGTTCTAGTGAAATGAAACATTTTTGTATTGTACACATGCACTTATAGTATATTCATTAACATGAATGTGCATTATGATATAGGACATGGGAAATAAGGCATTTGCTTGAGGAATTGGCAAATATTTTACATTTGTTCAACAAACACATTGAGAATTTACAGTGTGCAAAGTATTGTGGAAGTCCTTCTTTCCTCTTCCACCAGTAAAAATGTCCAGCTGTCTCAGGCAGGAAATGAGATTGAGAAGTATAATGAAAGCATACTCTCTGGTCCTTGTCATTATAGCGCTTATCCATGAAGTTGCATGCTAGAAACCGGGAGTCAGTCTTTGTGAAAATTTTGGTAACCATCGCAGCTTTACACAAGGCTCAAAGAAAGAAAGAGTGTATAGGATCTGGTCTCTTATCCAAAGCCAAGAAAATGGTTGTTTCAAGTTTTTATTTTCAATAAGTGAAAGCATTTATTTCTTAACTACATATATGTTTTATTAGCAGAGAGTTTAATAGAATCATGAGTCTGGATAGCACATATTAGAAGGTTTGAATTTTAGTAGACTCATAATAAATAATTAATTTATAATAAGCGAGGGAAAAAAAGAACTGCAACCCCAATGACACAATTAAAATAAAAATTATTTTTAAAAAACTATGAATGCATAGTATAAAATCATAGAGTATATTTATTTAATTGATTACATATCAAAAATTGTTGCCTGTAAATATTTTATACATACATAATTTCATATAATTACATATATTTATATAATTGTATTATAAATATACAAAAATATTCATATAATTATTATTACATATAATTTTTAGAACTAACTTCCTCTAAACAATAATTGAATTCAGAATAATATAATTCATGTTAATGAAATATAACATGAATTATTACATTTATAAGACAGCAGTTCAAATGTTCAATTACCTATATATAGTGCCTATATATACCTATATATACACCTATATATAATAACTATATATACATCTATATATAATACATATATATATACACCTATATATAATACCTATATATATACACCTATATATAATAGCTATATATATATATGCCTTAGGAAATAAAATTATTGTATTCTTTAATTAAATAATTCAACTGATAAGTTTAAATCATTGTTAATTAAGACAATATTATATACTTGAAAGTTATATTAATTTTAAGTGTTCGGTTCTAGTTTTCTTGTTCATACACTGAGACCTCTTGCACATTACCTCAGAAGATGAATATGAGAGAGTGATTGCAAATTTCTTTGAAACTTCTCCCCAGCAAAGACTGATTCAGAAAGTCACATGAGAGAACCAAAGAAAAGCCAGAGAACACATTTTTTTCCTGATTTCTTATATTTGTTCAGAAATACAAAACAACATAAATTGAATTCCAGTTATAGGTAAAAATAAGGCCATTTCTTGAAAGATGTCTGTGATGGTTTAGACTAGCTCCAATTATATTGCCTTTCTCATTTAAAAAAATTGATCTCCTATTGGCTACAGAGAATAATTTGTCTTTTTTTATCTGTGATCAAATGAAAATGCATACCTGGTTTCACCAGGAAGTTTAGGATATTGGTGAAAAAAAAATTCTTACAAGAACTAATTGCACATGATGCTGGAATTAGAATTAATATCTGCTGAGCAATTTACAATTCACAAAGCACATCTGTATGTATTATCCTATTTGGTCTCCTAGCAAACCTATGAGGAAATACTATTCCCATTTTACAAATAAGGCTCAGAATCTCTGCCTCTTATGGCTGAACTTTTTTTTTCTACAGCAATTTGACTTACCATGTGAGAGATGCCAAATAACAGTTGTAATGCCATATATTACACATGAAATGTGTATTTCCAGAGAATCTATGAAGCATCCAAATGCTGCTGTTATTTTTGATAGCATCTTTCATTTAAAACGTCACACACTGGGGCCTATCATGGGGAGGGGGGAGGGGGGAGGGATTGCATTGGGGAGTTATATCTGATATAAATGATGAATTGATGGGTGCTGACGAGTTGATGGGTGCAGCACACCAACATGGCAGAAGTATACATATGTAACAAACCTGCACGTTATGCACATGTACCCTAGAACTTAAAGTATAATAAAAAAATAAATAAATAAATAAAAAATAAAACCCTAATTGCTGACTTCTGACAGGAACTGAATTACCTTTTAAGGCAATTACTACAAACAGAAAGCTCTTCATGTACACTATTTTCCCAAATTCTTCATTAAAATCAAGGTACCTTGCAATGAGTTTTAACCTGAGGCTCCAATATTTTAACAATGAAAAGTCTTTTATTAGCCTGGCATAGAAAAACATTGAATACATCTGCTTTGGAGGAATGAGAAGTTCTTCCTGCAAGATGAAGGTACTAACTGAAGAAGGGAACTTTGGGAACTCCAAAGCTTGTTCATTTCCTACTTTATGTTCATTTCATAAAATTGTGACATCTTTCCTACTGCTACTTTCTAGGTTAGTAGTCAAGGCCTATGTTTTACAATAAATCATTTTAAGCCATGTTTCATATCTCTTCCTTTGCCTCAGCCACAGAATTCTGAAAAAGCAAAAGTAGAATAATCTCTTTTCGGAGGCTTCTCATTGTACAGCTGCAGTATATCCAATACTGACATTTGGGTTATAAGAATTCTCCTCAGTCTACCAATTCTAAATATACCCTAGTTTAACATACTCATTATGTCCCTTGCCAAAAGCAGTTAGCAAGAGAGTGAGAGAGATGGACGATGATATTTAAGTATATCGCATGCCTTTAAGCCTTTGTATACAATCAAAAACAATTTTAAATTAGAAAAAGCTTATTATGTCATCATCCTCTCATTTTAACTAGCAAGAAATAACTGTAATGACCACTGTGAACATGGCCCCTTATATATGTGATAGGGTTTTCAAAAGCCTGTTTATAGACAGTAGTGGCTTTCAAAGAATTTTTTTTCTCTTTTTTTTGAGTTTTGCTCTGTCACTCAGGCTGGAGTGCAGTGGTGCGATCTCAACTCACTGCAACCTCTGCTTCCCAGATTCAAGAGATTCTCCTGCCTCAGCCTCTCGAGTAGCTGGGATTACAGGTGCCTGCTACTACACCTGGTTAATTTCTGTATTTTTAGGAGATACGGGGTTTCACCACGTTGACCAGGCTGGTCTCGAACTCTTGACCTCAGGTGATCTGTCCACCGTGGCCTCCCAAAGTGCTGGGATTACAGATGTGAGCCACCATGCCTGGCAACTTTCACAGAATTTCTAATGACAGTACAAATGCGTTCACACTGTGTCACTAAAGGGAATGAGAATAAAAGCTACCGTTAATATTTCCAACAAAGGTTAGAAATGGTCAGTCATTGTCAGTCACTTACTTTACTCTCATTTTCTTATGGTCAAGTTAATTTTCTTTCTTTTAAGAAAGGAGTCAAAATTATAAAGATCTTTGTTTGCTTGTATAAACAGTACTTGAATTCAATTATAATCACTATATTATTAGCATGTGATTGGAATAATGGTCCTACATTTAAATAACAACTTTTGAAGATGACAGCTAAGGAGATCTGGGAAAGATGGCAGATAGGAGACAGGGCTAACATGCAGCTCCCACATGAACAAACAAAACAGCATGTGGAGACACACGATGATTTTTCACTCAAGGGACCACTGCAGAAACGTATCAGGAAAACCAAAAGAATTCAAAGATCCTTTGAAAGAAGTGGCACACCACTGCAAATTCCACAAAACAGGCAAAAAAAAAAAAAAAAATGTGAGTTCCCAAAGTGTGAGAGGGAGGAAACCTACTTCTGAATACACGTCCCCACTGGGGAATCTGAAAATCTAGGTCATGAGAAAAGGATTTAACCTTACCTAAAGATGAAATGGATATAGAGTTGAGTGAAATATAAAAGTAGAAGTAGCAGCAGGAAGTGCCTTGCCCGCCTTTCCAGTCTCCAGCTTGAGCCCAGATAAGCCAATCCTAACTCTTATCTCACAGGAACCCTTGGGGAAAGCAGACACTAGAATTAAGGAAGGGTCATGGGGCAAAGGAAGCTCCCAACTAAACCTGGCAGCAGTTTTGACACAAATTTTCTTGATCAGGGTCCGGGGGATGAGCAGGAGTTGCTGCAGATATGAGTGAGTACAGTAGCACAGGAGCTGCCAAGTGGGCAGGTGGGAAAGGGTGAGATCCAAAAGCCATGCTTGCTGTATCAGTGGTGTAGATAACGGCTTAGGGCATGGTCTGAGTGGGGCACTGCAGAAGTGAAACTGACCTCAACGACTGCATGGGAGCTGGGTGAGGCCTCTCACTGCTGACTGTCCCCCACTCCCCTGGCAAAATACATCATACAGCAGAGGCAGCCAAGATCCCCTCTGGAACATATCCACATTGGCATGAGAGTCACCCCTTATCCTTCACAGTGGCTATGGCAAGCCCCACCCAAGGAGTGTCCAGATTCACCCAACCCTGCCTCCACCTGAAGGTATGTCCCTATATGTCTTGGTAGCTGAGCACAAAACATAGAAACTCTTGGGAGCTTTATGGCTCTGTCCATCACCTGAGAAACCAAAATACTTACCATGGCCATCTTAGGGTTGGATTAGAGTTCCCTAGTACTACCACAGCTGGTGCTCTCTTGGAAGCATCACCTCTTGGGTGAAGGCCAACCAACTCATGCCATTACAGCAACTCAGGACAAAATAATCTTGATCCCAGGATGGAGAAGACAACATCTAATTACACTATTTGCAACATCCAGGCTAACCAGAGGCCCTGAGTGTGTACAAAGGACAACTTCACTGCTAGAAGAATCAGCATTCTAGAAAGCCAGCAAACTGAACATATCTACAAACAAGGACTCTCACAGAGTCTACTTCACTCCCCTGCCACCTCTACCAGAGCAGACGCTGGTATCTACTACTGGGAGAACTGAAGACAGATCACATTACAGGACACTTTGCAGACATCCCTCAGCACCAGCCTGGAGCCTGGTGGCCGCACTGGGTGGCTAGACCCAGAAGAGCAATAACAATCACTGCTGTTCAGCTCTTAGGAAGCCACATCCCTAGGGGAAGGAGGAGACCACCACATCAAGGAATCACCCCACGGGACAAGAGAATCCTGACAGCAAGACTTAAGTTTCAGGCGTCTCCACTGAAATAGTCTACCCAAATTAGAAGGAACCAGAAAAACAATCTAGGCAATATGACAAAACAAGGTTCTATAACACCCTCAAAAGATCACAACAGCTTGCCAGCAATGTATCCAAATCAAGAAGAAATTTTTGAATTGCCAGATAAACAATTCAGAAGGTGGATTATTAAGCTATGCAAGGAGATACCAGAGAAAGGTGAAAACCAATTTAAAGAAATTAAAAAACAATGGAGGATTTAGATGAAAACTTCCCAAGAGAAATATATATCACTAAGAAAATACAGTAACAATTTCTGAAAATGAAAGACACACTTTAGAGAAATACAAAATGCCATTAAAAGTTCCAACAATAGACTAAAACAAACAGAAGAAAGACCTTCAGAGCTCAAAGACAAGGCTTTCAAATTAACCCAATGAGACAAAGACAAAAAAATAAGAATTTTAAAAAAATAAACAAAGCCTCCAAGAAATTTGGGATTGTGTTAAATGACCAAATCTAAAAATAATTGGTGTTCCTGAGGAAGAAGAGAAATCTAACAGTTTGGAAAACTTATTTGAGGGAATAATTGAAGAAGGCTTCCTAGACTTTGCTAGAGATCTAGACATTCAAATGCAAGAAGCTCAAAGAACACCTGGGAAATTCATCACAAAAAGATGATCTTCCAGGCATGTAGTCATCAGGTTATTGAAAGTCAAAACAAATAAAAGAATCTTAAGAGCTGTGAGATAAAAACATCAGATAACCTATTCAGAAAAACCTATCAGATTAATAACAGACTTCTCAGCAGAAACCTTACAAGTCAGAAGGGATTGGGGTCCCATTTTTAACTTCCTTAAAAGAAATTGTCAGCCAACAATTTTGTATCCACCAAAACTAAGCTTCATAAATGAAGGAGAGATAAAGTCTTTTTCAGACAAACAAATGATGAGATAATTCACCACTACTAAACTAGCACTACAAGAAATGCTTAAAGGAGTTCTAAATCTTGAAACAAAACCTCAAAATACACCAAAATCGAGCCTCCTTACAGCATAAATCTCACAGGGCCTATAAAACAACAACAGAATTAAAAAAAATAAAACAAGGTATTAAGGCAATAACTAACATGAGGAAAACAACAGTACCTCACATCTCAACACTAACATTGAATGTAAATGGACTAAGTGCTCCACTTAAAATATACATAATGGCAGAATGGATAAAAATTCACCAACCAAGTATCTGCTGTCTTTAAGAGACCCACCTGCCACATAAGGACTCATATAAACTTAAGGTAATGGCGTGGAAAAATGTATTTCTTGTGAATGGAAACTAAAAGCAACAAGGAGTAGCCATTCTTATATCAAGCAAAATAGACTTACAGCAAAAACAATAAAAAATGAAAAAGAGCATCATATAACGATGAAAAGAAATAGACCAACAAGAAAATATCACAATCTTCAATAAAAATGCACCTAACATTGAAACACCCAAATTGATAAGACAATTACTACTAGACCTAAGAAATGAGATAGATGACAACACAATAATAGTATGGGACTTCAGTACTCTACTGACAGCACTAAACAGGTCATCAAGACAGAAAGTCAAAAAAGAAGCAATGGACTTAAAGTATACCCTAGAACAGATGGACTTAACAGACATTTACAGAACATTCTACCCAACAGCAGAATATAAATTGTTTCCTTCAGCACATGGAACATTCTCTAAGATAAGACATATAATTGGCCACAACACAAGTCTCAATAAATTGAAGAAAATCAAAATTATATCAAGTATCCTCTCAGACCACAGTGAAACAAAACTGGAAATTAACTCTAAAAGAAACCCTCAAAACTATACAAATACAAGGAAATTAAATAATCTGCTCTTGAATGATCCTTGGGTCAATAATGAAATCAATATTGAAATTAAAAAATTATTTGACCCAAACAATAACAGTGACAGAACTTATCAAAACCTCTGGGATACAGCAAAAGTGGCGCTAAGAGGAAAGCTGATAGCATTAAATGCCTACATCAAAAAGTCTGAAAGAGTTCAAATAGATAATCTAAGGTTGCACCTCAAGGAACTAGAGAAACAAGAACAAACGAAGTCCAAACCCAGCAGAAGAAAGAAATAACAAAGATCGGAGCAGAACTAAATGAAATTGAAACAAAAACAATACAAAAGATAAAGGAAACAAAAAACTGGTTATCTGAAAAGATAAACAAAATGGATAGGCCATTACTGAGATTAACCAAGAAAAGAAAGGAGAAGATGCAAACAAGCTCAACTAGAAATGAATCGAGAGATATTACAACAGATACCACAGAAATACAAAACATAATTCAAGGCTACTACGAACACATTTATGTACACAAACTAGGAAATCTAGAGAAGATGGATACATTCCCGAAAATATACAATTCTGCCAGAACAAATCAGGAATAAATAGAAACTCTGAACAGACCAATAACAAGTAACAAGATTGAAATAGTAATTTTAAAATTGCCAACAAAAAAAGTCCAGGACCAGATGGATTCACAGCTGAATTCTATTAGACATTCAAAGAAGAATTGGCACCAATCTTACTATAACTATTCCAAAAGATAAAGAGGGAATCCTCCCTAAATCATTCTATGAAGTTAGTATCAGCCTAATTCTAAAACCAGGGAAGGACGTAACAACAACTACTACTACTAATACAGACCAATATCCCTGATGCACATAGATGCAAAAATCCTTAAAAAAATACTAGTGGACTGAATCTAACAGCATATCACAAAGATAATACACTTTGATCAAGAGGGTTTTCTACCAGGGATGCAGGCATGGTTTACCTTACATAAGTCAATAAATACAGTACATCACATACAGAATTTTCAAAAAAATCATATGATCATCTCAGTAGATGCATAAAAAAGCTTTTGACAAAAATCCATCATTTCTTTATGATTAAAACTCTCAGCAAAATTGGCATAAAAGGGACATACCTCAATAAAAGTCATCTATGAAAAACTCACAGCCAACATTATACCAAATGGGAAAAAGGTAAAAACATGCTCCCTGAGAAATGGAATAAGACAAGGATGCACATTTTTACCACTTCTATTCAACATAGGACTGGAAGTCCTAGCCAGAGCAATCAGACAAGAAGGTGAATAAACAGCATCCAGATCAGTAACAAGGAAGTCAAACTATCACTGTTTGACAGAAGATATGATTGTATACCTAGAAAACCTTAAAGACTCATCCTAAAAGCTGCTAGATCTGATCAATGAATTCAGTAAAGTTTCAGGATACAAAATCAGTGTACACAAATCAGTAGCACTGGTATACACCAAAAACGACCAAGCTAAGAATCAAATAAAGAACTCAATTCCTTTTACAAAAGCTGTAAAAATAAAATAAAATACCTATCCACGAAGGTGAAAGACCTCTATAAGGAAAACTACAAAACCCTGTTGAAAGAAATCATTGACAACACAAACAGATCGAAACACATACCATGCTCATGAATGGGTAGAATCAATATTTTGAAAATCACCATTCTGTCGAAAGCAGTCTACAGATTCAGTGTAATTCCCATCAAAGTAACATTGCCATTCTTCACAGAACTAGCAAAAAAATTCTAAAATTTATACATCTCCCATCTTATACAAAAATCAACCAAAGATGGATCAAAGACTTAAATCTAAGACCTGAAACTATAAAAATTCTAGAAGATTACATTGATAAATCTCTTCTAGACTTTGGCTGAGGCAAAATCTTCATGACCAAAAACCCAAAAGCTAATGCAGTAAAAACAAAAACAAGTAGATGGGACCTGATGGAACTAAAAAGCTTCTGCACAGCAAAAGAAATAGTCAGCAGCAGAGTAAACAGACTCCCACAGAAGGGGATAAATATTCACAAACTATGCATCCGACAAACATCCAGAATGTACAAGGAACTTGAATCAGCAAGAAAAAAACAAACAACGAGTAACCCCATCAAAAAGTGGGCAAAGAACATGAATAGATAATTCTCAAAAGAAGATCTAAAAATCCCCAATAAATGTATTTAAAATGGTTCAACATCACTAATTATCAGGGAAATGCAAATTAAAACCACAATGGAATACCACTTTATTACTTTGAGAATGACCATAATTTAAAAATCAAAAAATAATAGATGCCGACATGGGTGTGTTGAAAAGGAAACACTTTTACACTGCTGGTGGGGATGTGAACTAATACAACCACTATGGGAAATAGAGAAAGAGTCCTTAAAGAACTAAAAATAGAACTACCATTTGATTCAGCAGTCCCACTATTTGGTATATACCCAGAGCAAAAGAGCTCATTATATGAAAAAGACATTTGCACACACATGTTTATAGAAACACAATTTGCAATTGCAAAAATACAGAAGCAGCCCAAACGCCCATCAATACACGATTGGATAAAGAAAATGTGGTATATATACACCATGGAATACTACTCAATCATATAAAGGAATGAAATAGTGGCATTTGCAGCAACCTGGATGGAGTTAGAGACTATTACTGTAAGTGAATTAACTCAGAAATGAAAACAAAATATTTTATATTCTCACTTACAAGTGGGAGCTAAGCTATGAGGATGCAAAGGCATAAGAATAATACAATGGACTTTAGAACTCAGGGGGAATGGAAGTGGGGCAAGGATAAAAGACTAAACATTGGGTACACTGTACACCGCTTGGGTGAAGGATGCTCCAAAATCTCAGAAATTACCACTAAAGAACTTATCCATGTAAAAAAAAAAACCCACCTGCTCCCCCCAAAACTATTAAAATTACTAAAAAAGAAGAAAAGGGGGAAAAAAAGAGAAAATGACAGCTAGTTTCTCTAACCAGTAGAATTATAAGTATAATGATCAGATCAGAGATGGGGGGCCAAAAAAGTTTGCATTAATTTTTCAGTGGTCAACGCTCGGTGGAGTAAACATTCATGTAAAAATTGGGATACCTTTCTAGTGAACAGCCTAACAAAAGATGTAAATTCCCAGTTTTTAAGCATTCTGACCTTAATGTGACAAAGGATGTTTGTTAAAATAATAAGCTAATTCCCCAGTATTTTGGAGCAGGCAGATCATTGCCACATAGAATAACACAGTGAGACAATAGAATTAGCAGCCAAAAGATTTTGAAATGATTAATTGTTAAACAAAGTTGTAGACTACTCTACCACTGCTCAAAGTCTCTGGGGAGTCTGATTTATATAGGAACCTAGCAAGTGTTACTCAAATTTGAGATGAAATGGTTGCTGGAACAAAGCCCCCTCTATATCCTCATGCTAGCTAGAACTACTTTTATAGTACTGGTACAACACTAACTGCAATACAATTGTTTCTGTTATAAGCAATATATGCATTACTAGGAAAACATCACATCCTGCAAAATTACTCACTAGAAAGAAAAGATACTATGAGAAAAATAGGTTTGAGCTGACTACTCAAACCCTATTCAACACTGTGGAAAGCAAAAAAAAAAAAATTAATAAAATTATAGCACTGGTTATAAATTGGTATGTTAAACTGCTCATAAACAAAGAACTACAACACTATATATAGGACTTCATCTTGAACGAAAAATGTGAATATAGCTTGAGGGAATAGTACTGAAAACAAGACTAAAATGAACAAAAATTTGAAAGAGACATACAATAAGCACTTCTAAGACAGAGCATAAGCCTATATCCAGCTTAGAGGAAGATAGTAAAAAGAATGGACATTGTGTAAAGTACAGTATTTTTCTGTGATTTGGCACATTAGGCTGTGCTAATATATTGCAGTTAAGCTGCTGATACATGGTGCCACAAAAGGTTAATGATCTAGGAAAAATTGGGCATGAACCAACACAATTTTAACTATATGACATGCTTTAGCCAAGAAAATATGTTGGTGATAGACGTTTTAACCTGCTCTTTGCCATTACAATGATTGTGGAACAATGTCTCAACACAGAGTTGCTAAAAGGAATCCAGAAGTTCAAGCCAACACATGGAGGATGACTTCTTTGTGAAGTTGACTGAACCCAGAAAAGAATAGGTGTGAGCACAGAATAAGTTTTGTTTGTCTTAAGCTACTGGGATTGATGTGTTTTTATTTGTTTGCTTGTTTTGTTTTACCACAGCATAACCCAGACTTTTCTAACACACACAAGGAGTTTACAGAAAATCTTGAAAATCTTTCCTAAGACAGGCAATGATTAATATTTTCAGAATAGCCTTTTTACTCTCAGTGAAAGAGTGCTCTACTGTTTTGAAGATTTTCTATCTGTTTGTGACTTTACTGCTCCTAGTTATGTTGGTCAACCACAGAACTCAGAGTTCATAATAGTGTAGATTTTGTGGTATCACACAAAAAGAGATAATCTGTTCTTCTCTGGAATATCATCTCTGCTAAGGCTTTGAGGAAATGGTCAAAAGCTCAAATATAGCAACCAGAATGATGCTCAACTCTTACATCATCCATCATTCCCCTTCAGTAGGGGTAATTGTGCCTTTCACAAGGAGTAACTCTTAAATTGCTCCAAGGGGCTAGAAAGAAAACTCAACTAGTCCCTATTTCTTTCATCACTCTCCTCAATTCTAGGTAAAGTTCTCATATCAGCAGCTTTTTAAGCTATGCTCAATCTGAGGACCTGTGTGTAATCGGGGAAGGAGGAGGTCACATCTCGAAGTTGTTATATTAACTAATAGGGAATTCATACTATTGACAAATTCAAACGTATTATTTACTTTGAATGTTCTCATGAATTCCTGCTTTCTCTTCACTATATAGTCACAGTTGGTTTAATATTACTCAGAGGGTGAAGGAGCTAACAGCGATTAATGCCATGTATTCATAAGGGAAGGCAATTCAATTAGACAAATTTAGCAACATATTGCTTCATTTTACATAAAGGCCTAGTTTCCAAGTGCAATGTCCAACATCTGCTATGCCAACTCCCAAATAATTCAACATGAAAATGGCCTTCTGAAATATTTTCCTCAAAATCTAACCACCTCTACAATAAATTCAAAAAGTTTAATTTGTGCTCTCAATTTCACATAACAACATTTACTAAAAGGCTAGTAGGTGTCAGGCACTATACTAGACCTTGCAGATACAAAGTTAAATAAGACATTGTTTCTGGCTCTCAAGAAGTAGAAAATCTAATTGTCTTTCCTCAGTCCCTTAGCACCATTTCCCTTCAAAATAATCTTTTCAGTCTCTGTATTACCTGTGTTTGCTCTCTTTCTCTTCTATCAGTGTCTGTTTTAATATTGAGATTTATGAATGTTTCATGGTCAACAGGATCCTTGAACTGATGCACCCAAGATTGAAAGACACCTCCATTTTGTTCACTGAAGATTTGATGACTTGGAGTTCCTTATTCCCTCCAGAAATATTCAGTTAGATTCAGTTAGTGTTAAGAGGTGAAAGCATTCTGTGCTTTTAAATCAAATCCTTCTGAGAAAGACTAGACTTATTATTATCCCAACTACAAAAATAAGCCAAGAAATGTGTGGCCATGGTCACAAAGGAAGCCAGTAGCAGATACCAGAATTAATCTCTGTTATCTCTGCTCCATAGTTAACTAAGATCAACATAAGCTTACTATTCTGTCATATGCATATGCAATTGTATTTTCTGAAATTTGTAACAGCAAGAAATTAATTTTTGCTTAATGTTAATAGAAAATTTGCCCCTTTAACAATCTTCCATTTCCATAGTAAGCTTCAAATGGTTATCCATTAAAATATTATAGAGTTTATCAATGACGTCCCTGTGATGAATTAGTGTCTGTGAAAAGGGGCAAATTAACAATTTACAAATATATACATTTCAAAACAAGTAAATAACATGAGGAAATGTTAACACTTTACCCTCATTTGTGTACATTTAGAAAGAAATAAGTATTTGCATGTCAGAATTGGTAAAGCAGCATGTATTTTGAAATCATTCTCTTTTTTTTCTCCTACCAGATGGCTCCTACTGCTCATATTTGAATCTGGGACAGTTTAGAAACCCATCTCTTTTTTTCCATCTGACTGAGATCTTTCTAGGAGGGAAGACAAATCTATATCAAGAACAGTAAGGAATCTTACTTTCTCTGTTTCAAAACACTCTGAGGTAGGTGAACAGAGGAGCAGTTAGGTAGAAACAAATTAGTTCAGGAGACAATATTTTTACAATGAATTCCTAAATAAAAGGATGGAAGTTTTCTCTTCACTTTATGATATATGGAATATTGGAAGTCATTTCCCCATATCTTTTGATATTTTTGGGTATGACACTACACTAGTAAAAAAAATATTTACATGTAAGGCATCTTGCTATATACGTTTTTGCCCCTTAAAGGTGTTTTGCCCTCTTAAAGATAAAAATAATAAAGGTAGATACTAATAAGAAAATAGAGTATACTTTAAAATTGGGGATGGGAATTAAAATATCAGGTTAAATATATGCTGTATTCATTGATATCCAAGTAACATTTAAGATGAGATCGAGTTTTGTACTGTTATTTCCAACAGTGGCAGTGAGTTGAAGTAGAAAGTGCCCTTGTATAAAGACTCAAGGATATAACCCTTCATTGTGGCTGAGTGATATCCTAATCATTTAGGTCTTGAAGGAACATCTTTTTCTAAATGAAAAAAAAAAATAATGTTCACCATTTTTCCAGTGAATGTATTATTGTTGCTCAGAAGAAATTGACTTATTTCTGCAAAGTACTTTGTCTCTACTGAAACTCAACCTTCATAATGCTTTCAAATTACACCTTAAATAATTGAAACTACAAGAGAAAACTAAGAAAGAGTCATTTCCTTTTAGTCTTTTTCTTGGTTTAGTTAGCATTACAGTCTTTGTGAGAGGCAAAACTGATTCATTGGTTTAATTTATTTCTATTATCTTAGTGAAACAGAGAGAGAGAGAGAAAGAGAGACTAGATAAAAACAAGATGAATGCACAATAGACAGCAAAATAACAAGGACACAATTGTCCCTGTATGTCTGCTGTTCTAATACTATTTGGCAATCTGCTTCCTTTTAAATCCTAATCATATAAATGAGATATGTTCTAAATTGTATGCATTTGCTGCTAAATGACTGAAAATGTCCTCGTTAAGTGTCAGGTAGGAGAAAACACTTTTTCAGGTGCAGGAAGAAGCAATGCTGTGCAGTCAGTGGAAAGAAACGTTCAAACAATTATACACCATCTTGCTCCAAGTCATATTAAAACAATGTGTAAACTAATGCAGTACTAACATGATGATTCATAAACAGCAAAAGACCTTGATGAACAGCTAAACTTTCAAGTTAAAAATATATTGTATCGTTGATTTGTTCTGTGAGAGTTTATTTTTTAATGTATTTTTTAACTTTTTTATTTTTGTGCGTACATAGCAGGTATATATATTTAAGTGTTACATGAGACATTTTGATACAGGTATACAATGTGAAATGAGTATAGCATGAAGAACAGGGTATCCATCCCATCAAGCATTTATACTTTGAGTTACAAAACAATCCAATTACAGTCTTTAAGTTATTTTAAAACATGCAATTATGTTATTATTGACTATAGTCACTCTGTTGTACTATCAAATAGTAAGTCTTATTTATTATTTCTAACTGTTGTTTTTATACCCACTAACCATCACCACCTCACTCCTACCCTCCCACATCCCTTCCCAGCCTCTGGTTACCATTCTTCTACTCTGTCTCTTTTTTTTTTTTTTAATAAACTTTAAGTTCTCAGATACATGTGCAGAACATGCAGGTTTCTTACATAGGTATACGCGTGTCATGGTGGTTTGCTGTACCCATCAACCCATTATCTACATTAGGTATTTCTCCTAATGCTATCCCTTCCCTAGACCCCCATCCCCTGACAAGCACTGGTGTGTGATGTTCCCCTCCCTGTGTCCATGTGTTCTCATTGTTCAACTCCCACTTATAAGTGAGAACATGTGGTGTTTGTTTTTCTGTTCCTCTGTTAGTTTGCTGAGAATGATGGCTTTCAGCTTCATTCACATCCCTGCAAAGGTCATGAACTCATACTTTTTCATGGCTGCATAGTACTCCATGGTATATATGTGCCACATTTTCTATATCTGGTCTATCATTGATGGGCATTTGGGTTGGTTCCAAGACTTTGCTACTGTAAATAATGCTGCAATAAACATACATGTGCATGTCTCTTTATAATAGAATGATTTATAATCTGTTGGTTATATACCCAGTTATGAGATTGCTGGATCATATGATATTTCTGGTTCTAAGTCTTTGAGGAATCACCACACTATCTTCCACAATACTTGAACTAGTTTACACCCCCACCAACAGTGTAAAAGCATTCCTGTTTCTCCACAGCCTTGCCAGCATCTGTTGTTTCCAGCCTTTTTAATGATCACCATGCTACTAACATGAGATGGTATCTCATTGTGGTTTTTATTTGCATTTCTCTAATGACCAGTAATAATGAGCTTTCTTTAATATGTTTGTTGGCCGCATAAATGTCTTCTTTTGAGAAGTGTCTGTTCATAGCCTTTGCCCACTTTTTGATGGGATTGTTTGTTTTTTTCTTGTAAACTTGTTTTTTGCACCAATGTTCATCAGGGATATTGGCCTGAAATTGTCTTTTTTTTGTCGTGTCTCTGCCAGGTTTGGGAATCAGGATGAATCTGGCCTCATAAAATGAGTTAGAGAGGAGTCCCTATTTTTCTATTGTTTACAATAGTTTCAGAAGAAATAGTACCAGCTCCTCCGTGTATTTCTGGTAGAATTCGGCTGTGAATCCGTCTGGTCCTGGGCGTTTTTTGGTTGGTAGGCTGTTAATTACTGCCTCAATTTCAGAACTTGTTATTGGTTTACTCAGGGATTCGACTTCTTCCTGGTTTAGTCTTGGGACAGTGTATATGTCCAGGAATTTATCCATTTCTTCTAGATTTTCTAGTTGATTTGAATAGAAGTGTTTATAATATTCTCTGATGGTAGTTTTTATTTCTGTGGGATCAGTTAGATACCATCTTATGCCAGTCAGAATGGCAATTATTTCAAAAATTTCAAAAATTTTTTGACTTATTAATAATTGCCATTCTGACTGGCATAAGATGGTATCTCATTGTGGTTTTTATTTGCATTTATCTAATAATCAGTGATGTTGAGCTTTTTTCGCGTTTGTTGGCCGCATGAATATTTTCTTTTGAGAAGTGTCTGTTCATATTCTTTGCCCACTTTTCAATGGGGTTGTTTGTTTTTTTCTTGTAAATTTGCTTAAATTTTTTGTAGATGCTGGATATTAGGCCTTTGTTAGACAGATAGATTGCAAAAAATTTCCTCCCATTCTGTAGGTTCTCTGTTCCCTCTGATGATAGTTTCTTTTGCTGTGAAGAAGCTCTTTGTTTTAATTAGATCTCCTTTGTCAGGTTTTGCTTTTGTTACAATTGCTTTTGGTGTTTTTGTCATGAAATTTTGCCCATGCTTATGTTCTGAATGGTATTGCCTAGATATTCTTCCAGGGTTTTTATAGTTTTGGGTTTCACATTTAAGTCTTCAATCCATCTTGAATTAATTTTTGTATAAGCTATAAAAAAGGAGACTAGATTCAATTTTCTGCATAGGGCTGGCCAGTTTTCCAAGCACCATTTATTAAATAAAGAATGCCTTTCTTATTGCTTGTTTTTGCCAGGTTTCTCAAAGATCAGATGGTTGTAAGTGTGTGGTTTTATTCCTGAGATCTCTATTCTGTTCCATTTGTCCATGTGTCTGTTTTTGTAACAGTACCATGCTGTTTTTATTACTGTAATGTTATAGTATAGTTTGAAGTTACATAGCATGAGGGCTCCAGCTTTGATATTTTTGCTAAGGATTTTTTTGACTATTCAAGTTCTTTTTACATTCCATATTAATATTAAAAGAGTGATTTTTTCTAATTCTGTGAAGAATGTCAATGATAATTTAATGGGAATAACACTGACTCTATAAATTACTCTGGACAGCATGGACATTTTCATGATATTCATTCTTCCTATCCATGAGCATGGAATGTTTTTTCATTTGTTTGTATCTTCTCTGACTCCCTTGAGAAGTGATTTGTAGTTCTTGTTGAAGAGATTCTTCACTTCCCTTGTTAGCTGTATTCCTAGATGTTTTATTTTTTTTTCTAGCAATTATAAAGGGGAATTCATTCATGATTTGGTTCTCTGCTCACCTGTTGTCAGAGTATAAGAATGCTTGTTATCGTTGCAGATTGATTTTGTATCCTGAGACTTTGCTGAAGTTGCTTATTAGCTTTTGGACTGAGATAATGGGGTTTTCTAGATATAGGATCATTTCATCTGCAAACAAAGATAATTTGAATTTCTCTCTTCCTATTTGAATACCATTTAATTATTTTTCTCTTGCCTGATTGCCCTGGCCAGAACTTCTAATACTATGTTGAATAGGAGTTGTGAGAGAGGACATCTTTGTCTTGTGTCAGTTTTCAAGGGAAATGCTTCCAGCTTTTGCCCATTCAGTATGATATTGAGTGTGGATTTGTCATAGATGGCTCTTATTTTTTTGAGGTATGTTCCTTCAATACCTAGTTTATGGAGAGTTTTTAACATGAAGGGATGTTGAATATTATTGAAGCCTTTGCATCTATTGATATAATCATGTGGTTATTGAAGGCTCTGCATCTATTGAGATAATCACATGGTTTTTGTATTTTGTTTTGTTTATGTGATGAATTACATTTATTTATTTGCCTATGTTGAACCAACCTTACATTCCAGGAATGAAGCCACCTTGATCATGGTGGATAAACTTTTTTATGTGCTGCTGGATTGGGTTTGCCAGTATTTTATTGAGGATTTTTGCATTAATATTCATTAGGGATATTGGCCTGAAGTTTTCTTTTTTTGTTGTTGTATCTCTCTGCCAGGTTTTGGTATCAGAATGGTACTGGCCTCATAGAAGAGTTAAGGAGGAGTCCCTTATTTTCAATTGTTTGAAATAGTTTCAGTACAAATGGTACCAGTTTCTTTTGTACCTCTGGTAGAATTCAGCTGTAAGTCCACCTGGCCCTGGGATTTTTTTTTTTTTTTTTTTTTTTTTTGCTTGGTAGGCTATTTATTGCTGCTTCAATTTCAGAACTCATTATTGGTCCATTCTGGGATTCAATGTATTCTTGGTTCAGTTGTGAAAGTGTGTATGCATCCAGGAATGTATCAGTTTCTTCTATGTTTTCTAGTTTATGTGCATAGAGTTGTTTATAATATTCTCTGATGGTTGGTTGTATTTCTGTGGGGTCAAAGGTAATATCCCTGTTATTATTTCTAATGATGTCTATTTTATTCTTCTCTTTTTTTATTAGTCTAGCTAGTGGTCTATTTTATTAAATTAAAAAAAAATAACAGCTACTGGATTGACTGATGTTTTCGAAGGGTTTCTCATGTCTCCATCTCTTTCAGTGCCATTCTGATTTTAGTTGTTTCTTGTCTTCTGCTAGCTTTGGTGTTTGTTTACCCTTGATTCTATAGTTCTTTTAGTTGTGATGTTAGGTTGCCAATTTGAGATTTTTCTAACTTTTTGATGTGGGCATTTAGTGCTTTACATTTTCCTTTTAATAACACATTAGCTGCTTTCCAGAGATTCTGGTACATTGTCTCTGTTCTTATTGGTTTCAAAGAACTTGTTCATTTCTGTCTTCATTTCATTATTTACCCAGGAGTCATATAGGAGAAGGTTGTTCAATTTATGTGTAGTTGTGTGGTTTTGAGTGAGTTTTTTAATCTTGAGTTCTAATTTGATTGCCCTGTGGTTTGAGAGACTGTTGTCATTTCTGTTATTTTGCATTTGCTGAGGAGTGTTTTATATCTGATTATATGATCAATTTTAGAGTAAGTGCCATGGGGCAATGAGAATAATATATATTCTTTTGTTTTGGGTTGGAGAGTTCTGTAGATGTCTATCAGATCCACTTGATCCAGAGCTGAGTTCAGGTCCTGAATATCTTTGTTAATTTTCTGTCTCAGTGATTTGTCTATTATTATCATTGGGTTGTTAAGGTCTCCCACTATTGTGTGGGAGTCTATGTCTTTTTGTGGGTCTCTAAGAACTTGCTTTATAAATCTGGGTGCTTTTGTATTAGGTTTATATACATTTATGACAGTTAGCTTTTCTTGATGAATTGAACCCTTTTCCATTATGTAATGCCCTTCTTTGTCTTTTTGGTCTTTGTCGGTTTAAAGTCTGTTTGGTCAGAAATGAGGGTTGCAACCCCTGCTTTTTTTTTGTTTCCCATGTGCTTGGTAAGTTTTTATTTTACCTTTATTTTGAACTTACATGTGTCTTTGCATGTGAGATGAGTCTCTTGAATACAGCATGACAATGGGCCTTGACTCTATCCAGTTTTAATTAGGGCATTTAACTCATTTACATTTAAGGATGATATTCTTACTTGTGAATTTGATCCTGTCATTATGATGCTAGCTGGCTATTTTTCAGACTTGTCTATGTAGTTGCTTCATAGTGTCACCGCTCTGTGTACTTCAATGTGTTTTTGTAGTGGCTGGTAATGTTTTTTCCTTTCCATATTTAATGCTTCCTTCAGGAGCTCTTGCAAGGCAGCCGTGGTGGTGAAGAATTCCCTCAGCACTTGCTTGTCTGAAGTGTAGTGTGGTCAAACGTGAAATGCTGGGTTGGAAGTTCTTTTAAGAATGTTGAATATTGGCCCTCAATCTCTTCTGGCTTGTAGGGTTTCTACTGAGAGGTCCACTGTTAGTCTAATATGCTTCCCTTTGTAGGTGACATGGCTTTTCTCTCTGACTGCCCTTAAATTTGTTTCTTTCATTTCTAACTTTGAGGATCTGACAATTATGTGTCTTGGCATTGATCTTCTCATGATTTATCTTATTGGGGTTCCCTGGATTTCCTGAATTTGAATGTTGGCCTATCTTGCTAGGTTGAGGAAGTTCTCCTTGAAGATATCCTGAAGTATGTTTTCTAACTTGGTTCCATTTTCCCCTCTCTTTCAGGTGCCCAAATCAGTTGTAGGTTCAACCTTTTTAAATAATCCCATATTTCTTGGAGGTTTTGTTAATTTCTTTTCAATCCTTTTTTCTCTATTCTTGTCTGCATGTGTTTTTTCAGGAAGGTAGTCTTCAAGCTCTGAGATTTCTTTTCCCTGCTTTGTCTATTCTGCTATTGATAGTTGTGATTGCATTGTGAAGTTCTCATGTTGTGTTTTTCAGCCCCATCAGGTCAGTTATGCTTTTATCTAAACTGGCAAGTCTGGTTTTCAGCTCCTGTAGTGTTTTATCATGATTCTTAGCTTCTTTGCATTGGGTTAGAACATGCTCCTTTAGCTCAGCAAAGTTCATTATTACCTACCTTCCGAAGCCTACTTCTGTCAGTTCAGCCTTCTCCACCTCAGCCCAGTTCTGTGCCCTTGCTGGAGAGATGTTACAGTCATTTGAAGGAGAAGAGACACTGGCTTTCTGAGTTTGCAGCATTTTTGCACTGATTCTTTCTTGTCTTTGTGGACTTATGTACCTTCTGTCTTTGAGGTTGCTGATTTTGAATGGGGTTTTTGTGGGGTCCTTTTCATTGATGTTGTTGGTGTTGCTTTCTGCATGTTTATTTTTCTTTTAACAGTCAGACCCCTCTTCCATAGGGTTTCTGCAGTTTGCTGGGGTTCCACCCCAGTCCCTCCCCCATCTATATGTATCACTAGTGAAGGCTGAAAAACAGCAAACATGTTATCCTGCTTCTTCCTCCTGGGAGCTGCATCCCAGGGGGGCACTGACCTGATGCTGGCCCAAATGCTAGTGTAGGAGGTGTCTGGAGACCCATGTTGAGAAGTGTCACCCAGTCAGGAGAAACAGGATCAAGGACCTGCTTAAAGAAGCAGTCTGGCTGCCCCTTGACAAAGCAGATGTGCCAGACTCGGGGGAACCTCCCTTATCCAAACCACCCAGACTCTCCAGAGCTAGCAGGCAGGAAAGGCTAAGTCAGCTGAACCACAGAGATGGTGGCTGCCCATCTTCCCAGGGGGTCTATTCCAGAGAGATCAGAGTTCTGCTTGTAAAACGCTGGCTGGAGTGCTGAAAATCCCACAGGGTGGCCCCACCTGGTGAGGAGAGATGGATTAGGGGTCTCACTTAAATAAGAAGTCTGGTTACAATCTGCCACAGCAGCTGTGCTGTGCTGTGTGGATTTACTCCTGGTCCAGACTGCCCAGACTCTCCAATGCTGGCACACCAGAACGGCTGACTCAAGCCACAGAGATGGCAGCTGCCCCTCTCCCTGGGAACTCAGTCATCACAGGCAGTCTTCAGTCTGCTACCCTTAGCCAGCTGATATTCCAAGAGAGTGGGTCTTAACTTATGGGGTGCCATGTGAATGGGGCCCGCAAAACAGCACTGCTTGGCTTCCTGGCTTCAGTCCCCTTCCTAGGGGAATGCACAGAGAGATCTGCCTCACAGAATTCCCAGGGCTGGAGTATGCAAAAACTCCTGGGTCTTCCCGCCTGCCCAAACGGCTAGAGTCCACACAGCTCTGTGCTTCAGACCCAAGGCACTGGTGGCACGGGCTCATGAGGGGATCTTCTGATCTGTGGGTGGCAAAGATCAGTGGGAAAACCGAAGTTTCTTAAGTGGGGTTGCACAATCACTTGCCACCTCCCTTGGCTGGGATTGGGGGCTCCTCTGGCTCTGTGCCACACCCAGGCGGGCTGTTGACCTACCCTTCTTTTCTCACTCTCTGTGGGTCACGCAGACCACCTACTCAGTCCAACTGTGAGAACATGGATACCTCAGTTGAAGGTGCAGAATTAACTCATTGTTTTCATTCTTCTTTGCGAGAGCCATGAACCTCAGCTGCTTCTAATTGGCCATCATGGACTGCCCACATAATGTGTAGTCTTTTATCCTGCCTTCCCCCAGAGTCCCTAAAGCCCATTATGTTATATATATACACACACACATATATATATATAAAGTGTGTATATATATAAATTAATATATATTACACTTTATATAATATATTACATTTTATTTTATATATAAAATACAATGTTATATATGTATATATAATATACAATGTAATATATGTGTATATATAACATACAATGTAACATATATTATATATATAACACTTTCTTTATCCACTCATTGATTGATGGGCTTTTGGGCTGATTCTATGTTTTTGAAATTGAGAATTGTGCTGCTATAAACATGCTTGCACAAGTATCTTTTTCATGTAATGACTTCTTTTCCTCTGGGTAGATACCCAGTGATGAGATCTCTGGATCAAATGGTTGTTGTTTTAGTTCTTTAAGGAATCTCCATACTGTTTTCCATAGTAGTTATACTAGTTAACTTTCTCACCATCAGTGTAAATTTGTTCTCTTTTCACCACATCCATGCACCAACATCTATTATTTTTTTATTTTTAAATTATGGCTATTCTTGCAAAAGTAAGGTGGTATCTCATTTTCATTTTAATTTCTTAGCACTATTTATTGAATGGACTGTGTTTTCACCAGTGTATGTTTTTGGTGCCTTTGCTGAAAATGAGCTCACTGTATGTGTATGGATTTTTTTCTGGGTTCTCTAATCTGTTCCATTAATCTATGTATCTATTTTTATGCTAATAACATTCTGTTTTTATTACTATAGCTATGTAGCATAATTTGAAGTCTGGTAATGTGATTCCTCCAGTTTTTTTGTTTGTTTGTGTTTAGGTTTTTGTTGTTGTTTGCTTTGTTTTGCTTAGGATAGCTTAGGTCATTCTGGGTCTTTTGTGGTTTCATACAAATTTAAGAATGTCTTTTTCTATTTCTGTGAAGAGTGTCATTGATATTTGATTCAGGGATTTCACTGAATTTGTAGATTACTTTGGGTAGTATGGACACTTTGACAATATTGAACCTTCTAATTCATGAATATGGAACATTTTTCCAATTTTTGGTGTCCTCTTCTATTTAGTTTATTGGTGTTTTATAGCTTTTATTATAGAGCTCTGTCACTTATTTGGTAAAATTAATTGCTGAGTATTTAATATTATGTGTGGCTGTTTTAAATGGGATTAATTATTTATTTTTTGTATTGCTCACTGTTGGCTTATAGAAATGCTACTGATTTTGTATGTTGATCTTATATCATGCAAGTTTACTTATCAGTTATAAAAGTTTTCTTGTGGTGTCTTTATGTTTTTCCAAATATAAGATCATCTGCAAGCAAGGATAATTTGACATCTTCCTTTTCAATTTGGATGCTATTATAGATTTATCTTGGCTGATTGCTCCAGCTGGGTCTTCCAGTATTATTTTGAATATCAGTGGGGACAGTGGTCATTCTTGTAGGGTTGCAGGTCTTAAAGGAAAGGCTTTCAGTTTTTCCCCATTTAGTATGATACTAGCTGTGGATCTGTCATATATGACTTTTATTATGTTGAGGTATGTTTTTTCTCTCTTCAGTATTTTTGAGGGCTTTTTATCATGAACAGATGTTGAATTTATCAAATGCTTTTTGGTAAATTTCAATTTCAGCATGAAATTATCATATGGTATTTATCCTTAATTTGTAGATATGATGTATCACATTGATTGATTAGTATATGTTAACCCATCCTTGCATCCCAGGGATAAACCCCACTTCATGACAAATGATCTTTCTAATGTATTGTTGAATATGGTTTTCTCATATTTTGTTGAGGACTTTTGCATCAACATTCATTAGAGATATTGGTCTATAGTTTCCTTTTTATTATTTTCCTTTTTTCATTTTTCTTTTTTTTTCTTTTATGTGCCTTTGTCTGGTTTTGGTATCAGGTAATGCTGGCCTCATATAACTAATTTGAAAGTATTCCCTCCATCTCTATTTTTCTTTATAGTTTGAATAAGACTGGTATAGAATTCAGGAGTAAAGTCATCAAGTCCTCGGATTTTCTTTACAGGCAGATTTTTATTACAACTTTGATCCTGTAACTTGTTATTGATCTATTCAGGTTTGGATTTCTTCCTGGTTCAGTCTAGGTTAGTTGTATGTATCTAGGAATTTCTCCATTTTTCCTAGTTTTCCAATTTATTGGCATATAGTTGCTCATAGTAACCACTTATGATCCTTTGAATTTCTGCAGTATTAGTTTTAATGTCTCCTTTTTTATTTCTGATTTTATTAATCTGGATCTTCTCTCTTTTTTTCCTAGTTAGTCTGGCTAAAGATTTGTCAAGTTTGTTTGACTTTTCAAAAAAAAATCTTTTTGTTTAACTGATCTTTTGTATTGTTTTCTTCATTTCAATTTCATTTATTTCTGCTCTGATATTTATTTTTTTTCACTAATTTGGAGTTTTTTGGTTTGTTCTTTATTTTCTAGTCCTTTAAGATTCATTGTTAGATTGTTTAGTTGTGGTATTTTCTCTGTTTTGATGTACGCACTCACAGATATAAAATTCCACCTTAGTACTGCTGATATGGTTTGGCTGTGTCCCCATCCAAATCTCAACTTGAATTGTGTCTCCCAGAATTCCCACATGTTGTGGGAGAGACACAGCAGGGGAGGTAATTGAATCCTTGAGGCTGGTATTTCCCATGCTATTCTCATGATAGTTAATAAGTCTCATGAGATCTGACAGGATTATCAGAGGTTTCAACTTTTACTTCTTCCTCATTTTTCTCTTGCCACCACCATGTAAGAAGTGCCTTTCACCTCCCACCATGATTCTGAGGCCTCCCAAGCCATGTGGAAATTTAAGTCCAATTAAACCTCTTTTTGTTCCCAGTTTCAGGTATATTGTTATCAGCAGAATGAAAACAAATGAATACAGTAAATTGGTACCGGTAGAGTGGGATGTTGCTGAAAAGACACCAAAAAATGTGGAAGTGACTTTGGAACTGGATAACAGGCATAAGTTGGAACAGTTTGGAGGGCTCAGAAGACAGGAAAATGTGGGAAAGGTTCTAATGGCTTTGACAAAAATGCTGATAGTGAAATTAACAATAAGGTCCAGGCTGAGGTGGTCTCAGATAGAGATGAGGAACTTGTTGGGAACTGGAGCAAAGGTGACTCTTGTTGTGTTTTAGCAAAGAGACTAGTGGCTTTTTGCCCCTGCCCTAGAGATTTGTGGAACTTTGGACTTCAGAGAGATAATTTAGGATATCTGGTGAAAGAAATTTCTAAGCAGTAGAGTATTCAAAAGGTGACTGTTAAAAGCATTCCATTTAAAAAAGGAAACAGAGCATATAATTCAGAAAATTTGCAGCCTGATGATGCAGTAGAAAAGAAAAACCCATTTTTTTTGAGGAGAAATTTAAGCTGGCTGCTGAAATATGCATAAATAGCAATGAGACTAATGTTAATCCCCAAGCCCATGGGGAAAATGTCTACAGGCAATGTCAAAGACCTTCATGGCAGCCCCTTACATCACAGGCCCCAAGTCCCAGGAGGAAAACGTAGTCCCAGGAGGAAAACTTCATGGGCTGGGCCCAGAGTCCCCATGCTGTGTGTAGCCTAGAGACTTGATGACCTGTGTCCCAGCTGCTCCAGCCATGGCTGAAAGGGGCCAATGTACAGCTTGGACCATGGCTTCAGAGAGTAGCTTCCATGTGGTGTTGAGTCTGCAGGTGCACGGAAGTCAAGAATTGAGATTTGGGAACCTCTGCCTAGATTTCAGAAGATTTATGGAAATACCTGGATGCTCAGGCAAAAGTTTGCTGCAGGGGTGGGGCTCTCATGGAGAACCTCTGCTAGGGCAGTGTGGAAGGGAATGTGGAGTCAGAGCCTCAACACAGAGTTCCTCCCGGGGCTTTGCTTAGTGGAGCCGTGAAAAGAGGGCCACCATCGTCCAGAAACCAGAATGATAGATCCGCTGACAATTTGCACCATGTGCCTGGAAAAGCCGTAGACACTAAACGCCATCCCATGAAAGCAGCAGGTAGGAAGGCTGTACCCTGCAAAGCCACAGAGGTGGAGCTGCCCAAGACCATGGGAACCCACATCTTGCCTCAGTGTGACCTGGATGCGAGACCTGGAGTCAAAAGGAATCATTTTGGAGCCTTAAAATTTGACTGGCCCACTGGATTTTGGGCTTGCATGGGCCCTCTAACCCCTTTGTTTTGGTCAATTTCTCCCATTTGGAATGGCTGCATTTGCCCATTGCCTGTACCCCCATTGTATCTAGGAAGTAACTAGCTTGATTTGGATTTTGCAGGCTCATAGGCAGAGAGACTTGCTTTGTTTCAGATGAAACTTTGGACTGTGGACATTTGGGTTAATGCTGAAATGAGTTAAGACTTTGGGGGACTGTTGGGAGGGCACGATTGGTTTTAAAATGTGAGGACATGAGATTTGGAGGGGCCAGGGGCAGAATGATATGGTTTGGCTGTGTCCCCATCCAAATATCAACTTGAATTGTATCTCCAGAATTTCCATGTGTTGTAGGAGGGACCCAGGGGGAGGTAATTGAATTATGGGGGTTGGTCTTTCCCATGCTATTATTGTGATAATTAATAAGTCTCATGAGATCTGATGGGTTTATCAGGGGTTTGTGTTCTTGCTTCTTCCTCATTTTTCTCTTTCTGCTGCCGTGTAAGAAGTGCCTTTCACCTCCTGCCATGATTCTGAGGCCTCCCCAGCCATGTGAAACTTTAATTCCAATGTAACATCTTTTTGTTACCAATTTCAGGTATGTCTTTATAAGCAGCATGAAAGTGAACTAATACAACTGCTTTTGCTGTATTCCCTAGATTTGGTGTGTTTTGACCTTTGGGAGTGTGTTATTAAATGCCTTGAGGTTGTCTTCTTTGGGTTAAATCTTCTCTGTGTTCTGTAACCTTCTTGTACTTGGAAATTGATATATTTCTCTAGGTGTAGGAAGTTCTCTGTTATTATCCCTTTGAATAAACTTTCTACTTCTGTTTCTTTACCTCCTCTTTAAAGCTAGTAACTCTTAGATTTGCCCTTTTAAGGTTATTTTCTAGATCCTGTGTAGGCATTCTTCATTTTTTAAATTATTTTTTCATTTGTGTGTTCTGAGCCTATCTTCAAGCTCACTGATTCTTTATTCTGCTTTATCAATTCTGCTATTAAAATACCATGATACATTCTTCAGTATGCCAATTGCATTTTTTAGCTACAGAATTTATATTTGAGCCTTTTTAATTATTTCAATATCCTGGTTAAATTTATCTGATAGAATTCTGAATTGCTTCTCTGTGTTATCTTGAATTTCTTTGAGTTTCCTCAACACACCTCTTTTGAATTATCTGCCTGAAACATCACAAATCTGTTTCTCTAGGACTGATTCCTGTTGCCTTACTTAGTTCATTTAATAAGGTAATGCTTTCCCAGGTGGTGTTTATGCTAGTGGATGTTCTTTGGTGTCTGGGCATTGAAGAGTTCTGTATTTATGATAGTTTTCACTGTCTGAGCTTATTTGTAGCCATCTTCCTTGGGAAGGCTTTCCAAATGTGTGAGAGTGATTGGGTGTTGTGATCTAACTTGTGTCCACTTTAGGGAGCACTCAAAGTCCAGTAACATTGTGATTCTTGCAGACTCATAGAGGTACTGCCTTGATGGTCTTGGACAAGATCTAGGAGAATTTTCTGGATTACCAGGTAGACTCTTACTCTCTCCCCTTACTTTCTCCCAAACAAACAGAGTCTCTCTGTCTGTTCTGAGCCACCTAAAGCTGAAGATGGAGTAACACAAGAACCCCTGTTGCCACCACTGCTATGACTGTGCTGGGTCAGACCTGAAGCCAGAACAGTGCTGGGTCTCATTGAAGACTTGCTATTACCACTCCCTAGCTACTGCCTATGTTCACTCAAGGCCCCAGGGCTTTACCATCAGCAGATGGCAAAGCCAGCCAGGCCTGTGTTTTTCCCTTCAGTGTGTCAAGATTCCTCAGGTCCCACATGGGTCCAGATGTGCTGTCCAGGGGTCAGGGACTGTATTCAAAAGCCTTAGCAGTCTACCTGGTGTTCTATTGTATTGCATATGAGCTGTCACTCAAATCACAGTTCTTCCCACTCTTCCCTCTCCTTTCCAAAGGCAGAGGAGTCTCACCTGTAACCACTGCCACCTCAGGTCATGAAGTGTACTGCCAGACTTCCAACCAATGTTCCCTTAAGTCAGAAAGGCTCTTAAGTCATCATGTGATAAATGCTGTCTGGCCTGGGACTCACCCTTCAGAGAAGTGGGCTCCTTTCTGGCCCAGGTCAAGGCTCTAAATGCTATCTAAGAGTCACATCCTGGAATTGGGAACCCCCAAAGCCTACTTGGTACTATGCTCCTCTGTGGCCATGCTGTTACCTAAGGTGCCAGACAAAGCCCCCTTTAGTTTTCCCTCTGCTTTTCTCAAGAATAAGGAGTTTTGCCCCATAGGTACCACAACTGATATTGTTCTGAGTCTCACCTGAAGCCAGCAAGCCTCAGAGCTTCACCCAAGACCCTTGATGTACTTCCTTGGTATCACTGCTGGTTACTCAGTGCCCAAGGGTTCTTCAGTTAGCAGGTGATGAATGTTGGTAGGAATGGGTCTTTCCTTCAAGGAAAGAGGTTCTTTTCTGGCCCAGGGTGTGCCTAGAAATGTTATCTGGGAACTACAGCCTAAACAGGGCCTTCACAACTCTGTCTTGTGCCCTATCCTGCTTACTTTGAGCTGGTATCCAAGATGCAAGACAAAGTCCTTCCCTCTCTTCTCTCTCCTCTCCTCAAGCAGGAGGAAGGGATCTCTTTTGGTGCCAAAAGCTGTGTAGCCTGAGGTTAGAAAAGAGGTGATGCTAGCATGCCCTTGACCCTACCACAGCTGGTGTATCAGTAGGTCATGTGCCTGCCCAGTCCACTGTCTCTGGGCCCAGTTCAGCCCTAAGACTCACCTAAGAGTTGCAGTCCTTATGGCCTAGACTGCCTTTCAAGTTTACTTGGAGATAGAGAGTGCTGCAGCCCATGGCGGTAAGGTTTGTGGGAACTCAAGTTTGGGTCCCCAAGCTGGGATGGGTGATTCTCCTCTGGCTAGGGCCACTTTAAATTCTTTCTCTGTGGGCAGGCATCAGCTGAGTTTGGTCTGGTTTTCCTTTCTGCTCTAACAGGACAGTACTGAGTTCAAGCTTCATAATTGGTGCATTCTCCCTCCCCTAGTACCCAGAAATCTCTCCACACCATGCAGCTGCTGCTGCCAGGAGTGGGAGGTGGGGTGGCATTGGTGATTCAGTACTTTTTTTAAATCTCTTCAATGTCTCTTTCAGAAATATGAAGTTAAAGCCAGTGCTTTGAGTGCTTACTTGGTTTTTGGTTGTCATGAAGGTGCTTTTTCTGTGTAGATGATTGCTAACTTGGTGTTTGTTGGGGGTGGGAAATGATCAATGGAGCCTTCTATTCCACCATCTTTCTCTGTCTTCTCTATTCTCTGAGAGTTTAAATGTCACATCTGTTTTTGACATCCAAATATCTGTAATTTTATTATGCTTTGTAAACATGTGGTCACAAAGCAGACATATAAAAATTAAAGCTATAATTATTTTAAACCTTTTAGATTGGACTTCTAACTTCTGTTATAAATCTATCACCTAAAGCCTCTTTGTTACACAATGTGTGCTTTGAAAACCAGCAACATCAAAATTGCCTGTGAATATCATAGAAATGAAAAGTCTCAGTCCCATCCCATATTAATAGTATCATAATCTGTATTTTAACAAGGTACCGAGTGATTTATGTGCCCACAAAAGTTTCATGTAACAGAAAGAACAACAAAGTGGGATTTAAACTTAGCTCTGCTACTTTGGCTTTCCTGTCTGTTTCTCCACCTATAAAGAGTAATAATTCTGACATGACTACCTCAGAGTTAGTATACAAATGGTATTAGCATTTATGTGAAAATATTATGAAATTAAAGACATTAAGAGAGCTTAAAACAATATGGTGGTTGATCTTCTTAGGAAAAGATTCAAGGGTGGAAATGTAAAAAGGGAAAACAGATGAGGAGGTGAGTATTGCAATGAAAGCTTACCAAAAAAGTTATCCTGGATTATCTCAGTGGGGCCTAAATCCAATGACAAGTGTTCTTATAATAACAAGGCAGAGGGATGTTAGACCTAAGAGGAAGCGACAATTTGACCAAGGAGATGATTATCGGTGTGATGCAGCCATAAATAAAGGAAGGCTTAGCACCCTCAGAAGCTGCAGAAAGCAACAAATGAGTTCTCCTTGAGAGCCTTCTGGGGAAGCACAACCCTGGTGACACCTTCATTTTCAACTTCTGGCATCCAAAACTGAGAAGAAAATAAATATCTTTTGTTTTAAGCCACCAAGTTTGTGAGAATTTGTTACGGCAGTCCATAAAGATGGGGAAAAAGGAAGAAAGGCATCTATGTAAAAGAAGAATGCATGAACTCACATACTATGCACTTTGCAAACAAATGGTAGCTCTTTGTCCAATAGAAAACAATAATGCTGAAGATAATAATAGGAACAACTAATAATAACAATGAGTTTAACACACTTTAAAGTATTTTTAAACTTTTTAAATGATTTGAAGATGCAGAATCTAAATCATTTTCTCTTTGTATATGACAATAAATTGACACTGAAGCTAGTTACCTCTACCCAATCCAAAAATTCTCCCCCAGTTAACTGGGGGGAGGGGAAAGCCAAACAATGCTTAGTGACATATTTAAAAAAAAAAAAAGAAGAAGAAAAAAAAAAAACAAGCTAGCCAAACAAACACAAGTAAACTAACCAACACTTCTCAGTGTATTAGTTTCGTAGGGCTGCCATTCTCAAGTTATTTTATGCCCTTGCATTTTACTGTGCTTTCTCTATATTTCCTTTGCTAATCAATTCTCTCTTCCTTTCATCCCACTTGTCCCCTCCTAACTCCTATTCATGCTTTATCAGCCTAAATAAAATCTCTTCTAGGAAGCCTTCCTTGAGCCATTGATCCCTCATCTACCACCCTAACCAATCCCACCTCTCAGTCACTCGCCCACTAATTTACATAAACACACAAAATAAGATGCTTTCATGCTGTGGACACACTGCATTCATCACAGCATATTAGCAACTCGGGAGAATGTGAACACACTGCATTCCTGACATCATATTGTTAATAAATCTGTAGAGTGCATGTTTACTTGCCTTCTTCCCTCAATAGACTTTATCCCCATCATGAGTAGAACATAGCAGAAGTGAAAAAGATATTTTAAGATGAATGAATACATAAATAACCTTTAAAAATACCAACTACCACTTATAAAGTGTTTTCTGTCTGCCAGACACTGTCCTAAGTGCTTTATGTGTATTAATGCATATCCTTATAAATGACCTGTGTTACATACTATCGATGTTCCCATTTTATAGCAATAAACTGAGGCAAACAAAACAAAACAAAACAAAACACCTTAGGGCAAAGTAACATAGGAAGTAAATGGTAGAACCAAGTATTTGCATCCATGCATTCCCACTCCAGACTCCAGGTTCTTAACCATTATTTTTAAAACATAATAGCTAACACAGAATCTATCACACACCAGACATTCTTTTAACTCATCTACATATGTTGATACATTTAATCTCAACACATTCATTCAACAAGTGAATGATACAGTCATAACTTGCACCAATAGTATCTGCATGGCTAAAACTTGAGGGCACGAAAGGAGACCTCTTTCTGCCGGATAACTATTTGTTGTTTAACTAACAAAAGGCAATGCTATCAATTCACATTTGTGAATCAATTGTATTCTAAGCACTTGCACACATAAGGTAATCTCTTTTTTCTCTCGGGCCCAATAATTGAAAATAATAACATTAGCAACATTACTTTCCAGTTTTATTTTACATGTTAAATCTTATGTTTTGTGAAATTGTGCCCAATTTCAGCCCACCACAGGATTCCAAGGTAACAACTTGCAAAGCAGCCCTTTAATCTCTAGAATTAGTGTTTTAGTGGATTTTTATATGGCAGGTGTACCATGAGTAATGACCCTGTATAATTCAGTAAGATATGATGATGAAAACTTAAGAGCTTCATGTTGAAAGAGTACCGACTGGAAGTCAAAAGAGCTAGCTTCAACCTCGGACGCTAACTGGAAGACAACTTTCCCTGGACCTCAGTTTTTGCATCAGTGAAATTGCATGGTGAATGAAGGTATGTGTGAGCTCTTTATAACTAGATGCCTAATTCTATAAAGCCACAAACTATTCATGAAATGTAATCTAATTATTTTATAGTATCTCTTCCAGCCAACTTGGCAAAACTAATACATTGTGGCTCTCTTTTCCTGGGGGGTGAGACATAAAAGATAAAAACATGAGCATTATTTACTCAGGATCACAAATTTGACTAGTAAAGAGGACTCTGTCTCTAAAAATCGTAGCATTGAATAGAAACTCCTTTGAGAATATCAATAGTATGCCATGTGTGAGCAGGAAATTACCATCGTGATACCAGTAGATAGCATGTTAACAGCGTATTATGAAGCACTGCTAACTGAGTAATATGTGGTAGATATTAAGAGGAGATTTTCAAGAGTTCACATGCTATGACTCAACTGCCAGTCAGTAATGAGATAATACACTACAGAGCCCAGGTACAAAGAATTGCTGGTGCCAGTGATAAGGATGCGTGATGGCTATCTGGAACCAAAAATCATGGTCTATACACGGTATGAGCTACGATTTATAAATCTTCCAGCAGAAAGAGCTATCCAAGCAGTTATAAACCACACATCTGGTAAGCTGTTTTTATGGATCTTGAGTGCAGAGCTAATGAGGCCGGGATAAAACCTCAGTAGGAAGTCATTTTATAAGATTTGCTCTTTCCTTTACAGGCATTGTATAGAATAATAGTAAATATCAAATCGCAACAGAATTACTAAATAAGTAAAGAGCAGCTTAGCTACCTCCTGAGTGAAGGAGACAATAGAAAAAAAAATAAAGGGGCAAAAGAATCTGTTTTTAGAGCTTCCTACAAGAAAATATGGTTTTAATGAATGTTATTAAGTATGAAGAAGTCAGTCATGTCATAAATTCAGGAAGCATCAAATTTACTAAGCATTTATTTTTAGCTCTAGCAAGAGTAAAGAGAATGCACTAAAATATTACCAGGGCAAAACATGAAGCTAGAAATGATATCACAGTCACATGATTTATTTTTAACAAAAAAAATTGCATTAACATTGACTTATAGTATTTCCTTGAAATATAAGACATCTCTCTCTTTTTAGTTAAAGGTCATTGAACCAGCAAGGCAATGGCCTTGTAAAAAAAATTCCTGATAATGCTATTAAGAAACTTACGCTCTAGCGTGGATGGAGGACAGGAACCAGAAATAGGAGTTCCAAGTTAACAGACATAAATAAACAAAAATATAAAAGATACTGAAAAATATTTTAATTATTATGTTTTCTTTATTAGGCTATTCTTATTTTTCATGGTCTCCGTAGTCACTAAAGGCATTCACAGAGGGCACTGTTCTTGTTAAAGGAAAATAAATTCAAATAAAAGACCGCACAAGATGTAGAACCCAAGTCTTTTCGAAATGAAAGGTCCTTAAAGATCTTCCAGTAACTCCTGGAAAATTTTCCAAGGGAACAATTTTGTTTCTCAGAGCAGCCTACTCTCTAACATATTCCAGCTGTCTGGTTAGGTAAGTCAGTGCAATCAGGGAGAACACAGATGAACAAGATAAACAACAACAACAAAAAAATCACTTGGGAAAAAAAGGGTTACTGTCAAGTAATTCAAACTTTGTAATATGAAAGTGTCAATGTGATAAAACTGCTGATAAAATAGCCTGCAGCCATTTTTCCAAAGCAGGAAGATGGCATTAGTATTTTTAAATAAGCAGACCAACCATGCTTGTTCTACAGCCATTATTTAGAAAGGCATAGAAGCAGTATTTCTGAACTACTGAACAGTAATACAATTCACAAATTTTACAATGGATAAGCCAGCCTACAAAAGGAAAGAGATGTATTTCATGAAATCTCTCTCTTGTCAATGTATAACATCCACGGAAAGAAAGATAGAGCAAGGTATCCCACATACTAACCATGACCGAAAATGTACTCTTGCCCCTTGGAATAAGCTTTTAATTCCTATCTTTGCCCTTCACTCTTTTCTGTGATGCTCTGTTCATTGTCCTGTTTCCACCTTCTTTAGCATTCTTTTTTGGCCAAACTTTAGAAAGGAAATAATAACAGAAAAAAAATAAAATTATGTAAAAGATAAAATGTCTTTAATTTCTTACTGTAATGATGTACTCAAACACTCTCCAAATGAAATCCAAATGAAAACCTTTTTTTAGGAAGTGGAAATCAGCTGCAATTAAGAGATGACACACTCCAAAATGGCATACGAGAACTGGTAAGTAAAAGGTTTTCCATGAAACAATTTGAGGGTACATTGAATATGTACAGTCAATCCTCTGTTATCCATATGAGTCAAAGGGGGTGATCACACAGAAAATTCATAATTGTGGATACTGGAAAGCACAATATTTGACTTTATATGTCTGGAGCTAGATTCAAATGGAAGAAAAATCTGGAATACATTTGTGAATCCACTGTGAAGAATCTGATTATCTCTTCCTTGTAGTAATCAAATTGGAAAAGCCACTCAGCCTCCAAATTCTGCTTTCACTCTTTCCAAATCATATGGGAAATTATTATCCAGACTGATACAAAGTAGCCGTGGAAAGCCAAATGTACAAACTTGCTTTTTTTATTTTTTTATGTTTTGGCAACTCTTTTATAGCAAAAAGCTAAATGCTTTATCCAAAAAGCACTTTATTCCAGGTTTCTCTGTGTCTGGCGAGAATAGGGAAAAGAAAGCTCTTTATGTAAACTATTATAGTACATAATTATACAGATAACAAATGAAAAAAATCAATAAGATTTTGAAAGGAATACGTTCTTACCCCAAACCAAATGGAAACAAAAACAACATAGAAGGTATTAATTCAAGATCAGGCAGACCAACAAAAGTCATCCTTAAACCATAGATTTATATAACCTAAACCCTTCATTTTATGGATGAAGAAATTAACAACCAGTGAATTGAAATCTTTACTTCAGTTGTGGTCTGTGGACCAAGCCTAAGCAACACCTGGGAGGTTATTAGAATTGCACAATTTCAGGCCTCAATTCAGACCCACAAGATCAGAATCGGTATTTTAACAAAATCTCCACCCCAGATAATTTCCATGTACATTGAGGTTTAAGAAGTACTTGTTAAAATACTTCTCCAAAATATCATTAGTCCTTTGCCATATATATGTTACTCAGTGGTAGTAGTCAAATATGTCAAGAAACCTTTCTTTGAGTAGGAATAATTCAAGCATACTTCCCTCTTTCACAGTGAACAAACTATTCCCATAAACTAAATTAATAATTTTTGAATTCTGCATCACTTCTTCAGGCTTTTTGCCCGAGTTATCGAATTACTATTTTAGTGCAAATAGGCATTGCCAGAGAATAATTTTGGCATTGAAAAATCTAGTTTATTCCACGATAAATTCTACAATTCCTTATTTCCTTATTATCCCTGGCTAGGAACCAGGTTATTCTGAATAGAATAACCTGGAACCAGGTCCTAGCTTATTCCATTTATTTGTCTACTCTAAAGCCAAGAATAAAGAAGCACAGTATATATTCATTCAATCAATTGTTGGAAGGCAAGCAAACAACCAAGTTCTTTGTGGTCAGTAGCATTTGTGTTAATATTCCTTCAAGAACAAATACTAGACCATTTCAAAGTGCATTTTTAGTGCACTCTCTTTTATTGGTGGTCAGAAACTGCTTCTTGATCTCCACGTCAAACTCCTCAACCATATAGTTAGGCTTGTCTCTACAGCCAATTGAGCCTATCCTATACTCTAAAGAGATGGCTCTCAACCTGAGGTGATTTGGCCCCACAGGGGACATTTTGCACTGTCTAGAGATATTTTTGGATGTTACAATTGTAAGGTGGCGAGTGCTACTGGCATCTATGGAGTAGAGGCCCAGGGATGTTGCTAAATATACTACCCAGGCAGCCTTCCACAACAAGGAATTAATTATCCAAATCTAAAATGCCAACAGTGCTAATGTTGAGAAACCCTTGCCTAGACCCATTCCCAAACTTCTGTAGTCCTTTATCCTCCTCAGGTTCAGCTATTGCCTTCTATCTGCTGGCTGACCCATGTCCCAGTTATTAAGATTAATTTCATTCTTTAGATAAAAGAGATCCAATGCTGGCCTGATGCCCTGATCACTGGGTTTCTGCTTCATTCGCAAAATCTTGGCTCTACGTTTTGTCTCCATAGTTTTGAGTAACTCAAAGGCTACAAGCTTATGTTACTCTTGCTCAGTGTCTTCCTAGGTCTTGTTCTCTAATATCACATGACTGGTCTTTATATTAGCTATGAGACTTGTCTTACTATTCCCTTCTTTTAGATTTTCCAATTTTATTCTCTAACTTTCTGTAGGGTTACCTGCTTATCCCTGGGTTTGACACTGTCATTAAACTGAAAACCTCATTTCACTAAGCATTCATCATAAAAACCCTGTCAGCTCTACTCTTGGAAATGGTTCTTTGAAGTAAATACTGTGGTGACACAGAGTGTTATAAATTTTATGACAATAAATACAATATTTGTATTAGTATATCAGTTTCTTTGTAAAATAATGTAGAAGAAAGTAAATGCATCACTTAGAAAATGTAGATTGGCTTTCATTCACTGCCTGACATTTTCCAGGTCAGCATTTCCGTTTTAAAAAAATATGTAAGGACAAATAATACTTTGGTATTTCAATTCAGTTGTAACTAAAGGCTAATATTAGAAAGAAGAAGTGATAAGCATAAGTCAAAAAATGAACCAAAGGGTAATAAATTAACTGAACCTCTAAAATTCATTATCAGAAAGAGCGCTACAACATTTTCACATTCTCAGAAAAATGATTACATGGAGATTATCTTTGAATTCAAGCACTTACAGTTTTATTTGAAAGTCACAACTGACTTGTTTAAAGCAGTTGACTATTTTAGCTCTTGTGACTGCTCTGCAGTGGTATATATAAACATTAAAAAAAAGACTTCAGAATTTTTTATTTTCTATTTATAGAGACAAAGAGGAATCATTATTAGTTTTTTTGCCATGTCATATTAATAATCAGTGTTTATAGGCCAAACTAAACATAATCCAAAATCACATGTCTATAAAGAGTTCTTATTATAGAGATAAAGCGTATTCTCTTAAATGTTGTTACACTTTCCATTTCTAAGCAGTAGTTTAGGTGAAATGAAATGGAGACCCACGAAGTAGATAAATGAGACTGATTAAGAGAACAAGCCAGTCATTTAACCCCAGGAATAAGAAGTAATGTCTAAGCAGGAATTCATGAATGATAAAAGTTTCAGGGAAAGCACTTTACATGCCTGAGTATATGAGTGTGTTATTTTAAACACTGTCAGAGTCCATTCAGCTGGAGTGTAATATTTTGTGTATTAGCACTACTATTTTGGGATGTACTATAATTTAGATACAGTGAATAGTGATCACGACATAACAGGACTACTATTTCCTTTGCCATAATAGCAGTTTGTTTATAACAAAATTTATTTTCATCTAGTCATAGCATATACGATGCTTTCATTTTCATTCATTTCATTAGAGATTATAGCCTTAGGTGACAGAGTTATTTTATTTTTCTTCGGAGTACATTAAGTCATAAAAGTCTGCAGACTACTCCTAGACTTGTGCTCTGCTTCACTATAAAACAACAAATAAACTGGAACTTTTACAATATGTTCATAATGTTAACATGTTGCTAGCCATAGGAGTTCATATCTTAGTTATATTTTCTCAGGAAATTTGAAACCTCTAAAGCTGAAAGAAAAAAAAATATATGTATATATACACACACACACACACAATAAAGTACACTTTAAAAAAGCAAACAAAAATTTTCTTTATAAGATTTAGTGTAACACTACATTTTCTATTTGATTTGGTTTGATTTGTTTTTGCATCAAACATGATGCTGAGAGTTAACTGGAACTTTTAGTTAACTTTCCAACTAATAGAGTTAATTGGAATTCTTCTGTAGTTTTTTCTTACTTGCTGAATACTATGTTGCTTTGACTGTGAAAATCAGAAAGCCTAGCCTGTGGATGAACAAAAAGGAGCAAAAACACAAAGTATAAGGTATTTTATAGTTTTTTAGTCCATAGTAGAAAAATAAAGTTGCTTTTTTATTAAAATATACAATATTTCAGCAGTATCCACTCAGCCATGTTTCTGAGTTTTGGGTTGTTGTTGTTTTATTTAAGAAGCATCTGTGTGATGAGTAACAGTTTTATTGTCACTTATTCCAGACATTAGTTACAAGGCTTGGCTTTTTCACTGACAAGGTTAAGCGTCAAACTCTACTCCCTGTAGCCCCTCCAAGCTCACTACGTGGCCCAGCTGAAAGCTCTAATGAATTATTGCCTCTTTCCAATAAGCAGGATGCTAACTCTAAGAAGTACTTAATGACATTCACAATTTAAAACCCTACCTAAAAATCTGTTTATGGAAGAGTTAGCTTAATTAACGAGCTTGCAATGAAGTCACTCTTAATGATGTTCTGTGAAAGAGATTAAAGGTGAAAAGGAAACAAGCAGAACAAACAACCCTTTGAACTTTTCAGGTCAGTAGTTACACTAACAATTGTCACAACTTCCCCTGAAAGGGATGGTACTTGAAGAGAGAATCAAAAAGGAAAATGTGTGATTGATCACCTCTAAGACTTTCCTCTGCTTTTCTGAAGAGCTTGGCCGTAAAGCCACAAAGGGAGCAACTTACTATAAAGCCTCTTGATATTTTTTAAGGCGCCTGTATTAGTTTTCTATTGCTACCATAATAATTTGCTACATACTTGGAGGCTTAAAACAACACCCATTTTTCAACTCACAGGGTCTGTAGTTCAGAAGTTCAGCTGTACTATACTAGGTTCTCTGCTCAGGGTGTCATAAGGTTGAAATCAAGGTGTTGGGAAGTCTGTGTTCCTTTATTGCAAGTTTTGGGGAACAGCCTTCTTCCAAGCTCATTCAGGTTGTTGGCAGAATCCAGTTTCTTATAGTTGTGGGACTGAGGCCCCTGCTCCCTTGCTGACTGTCAGCCGAGACTTCCTTTCAGCTCCTAATGGATACCCACATTTCTTCCCACATGGCCCCCTCCATCTTCAGAGCCAGCAAAGGTGTATTGAGTCATCCTTGTTCTTTGGATTTCTCTCTTTCTCTTCTGTGACCAGTGGGAGAAAACTCTCTGCTTTTAAAGGGGTCGTGTGATAAGGCCTGTCTCACTTAGATCATATGTGTACTTTATAGTCTACTGATTTGGACACTAATTACATTAGGAAAATCCCTTCGTGATAGTATCTAGATCAGTGTGTGATTAAATAAACCAGGCACAGAAATCTTGGGCAGTTTTGGGGAGGAGAGGACATATTTAAAATCCTGCATGCCACAGCACCTCTTCCTTTAAGAGAAAAAAATCTCCAGGATGGAGAAGTTGGATTTAAGCCCCTGCCTGTCCCACTTGTTAGTCCTTTGTGCTGTGAACAATTGTACAACCCTACGTAGCAGCCCTGAGCTATAGCTTCTAGGGGTCAAGAAGCACTGCCTTTACCCTTTGACTTCCTTCGCGCCTTAGAACTTTTCCTGTCCTGCTCAATCCTATTTATTAAACAGATCCTATCTTCATGACTTACCTCCTCACCTTCATCCAAACTCTAATATTTATTTTCTTGTATTTGACATTTTTAATGTGCATTTGATAATAATTTGTACATAACAGTTGCTCTGGAATACATCTTCTATGGCTAAGTTATTTCTACCATTGGAGTCATGTTTTGCCCCCAGGAAGTGTGCCATTCAAATGGACTTTCTTCAATAATTTCTTATTTTGCTTTCAACTAAATGAAAACCATAAGTTTCTGAGAGTAGCTTATATATTTTTCTCCATTTTTCACTGCCAAAAAATGTGGTTGCTAAATTCCAATATAGACAAAGGCCAATTAAAGACTATATAATTGTGCTACTAATGTTATTACTGAAGATATGTTAAATCACATTTAATTTTGCATGTGTGTTTTGGAAAGAAGCTTTATAGTTGAGAAAACATCCATAACGGTAGAAATAGAATACACACAGAAAAGTATGAAAAAATGCTTCTAATAGATCTGGTAGAGATTTAGAAAAACAGTTGTTTAAATTAGCACAATCCTTAGGGCTGAATTGGCTGGGATCTAGAAAGAACATTACTCACCTTTCAAGGGTGTTCAACTTCTAAATGGACCGAGACCTCATCCAGAAAACATGGGAATTCATGCTTTCTCCTGGACAGAAAAGCATGTATCAACTTCTTTACTTGCAAAGTCTTACAGTAATTGGCTAGGAAAACTACAATTTATATACAAATGCTAGATGACCATAATCCCTCCTCACACAAGTAACATTCCTTTCTCAAGTATGGACATTGCAATTCATAAAAGGGCTTATCACACCCATCTCAGAGGATACATAAGTATATTGAAGCAAGGTCTTTGCAATTCTAAGATAGAGGAGCTAGATTATTCAAAGCCCAGATACAGAACACTGGCAGGAATGTGTGTTTTCACAAGAGTGTGTGTTTATACTGCAAACTGATACAATGCAGTTTGGTAGAAAAGACACTAATTTGAATTTAGGATATGTGAATTTTAATTCAAGCCCTGTCTCCAAATATAAGCTCGTTTATTTAGCTTGAATCTCAGATCCATCAGTACAGTGGGAACACAGGTCTAGATGTTTTTTTTTTAAGGTTTCAGTGAGTTGAGATTCTATGGTGACAGCTAGTCATGGGTTGAGTGTATATGCCACATCTTTGTAAACGGTCACTTCCTAGGCAAGCTATTCTTACAACAAGCTATGCTCCAGGGCAAACTTCTGGGAGTTAAGAAAACTTAGTTGTCATTCTGATTCTACCGTGAATGTGGTATAACTGTGGTGGCTTTGTCTCTTTCAATCTCATCTCCTCATCTCTAAAATTGGACTAAGGCTTTCTATAGCCACTTAATAGTGTTATGTTTTGAGAATCAAATCAAAGCAGACATGAACCTGCTTTGAAACCTTTAAAATCATATATAAATGTAAGGGATAATAAATATATCCTAGTAAGTTTCTTTGATAAACAATTTATTCTGCCACTCAGTTTATGGATGTTTTCATGAATAAGTTATTTGAATGAACTGAGTCTCAATTTTCTTATCTGTAAAATGAGGAAGATGACCTAGATCAGTGATTTTCTTAAGGGCATTTTATTTTTTAGCAGCAGAACTCTGACTTCACACAAAGTATCAAGTGGAATCTTACATATATATCAGCCAAAAAACAAAGAAATTCTAACTGATTATGACCCAGAGCCTTGCCTTCCAAGCTTCCTTCTCATTGCACTTCATACCTTAATTTCTCATGCATTTCCATAAAATCCTGCGGCTCTGAGGGGTGCAGAGTGAAAACAGATGGACCAGATAATCCTTAATCTGTCTTCCAGTTTCAAATATCTGTTCAAAATTATGACAACTGAAGAGAGCTAGTCACTGGTTTTTTTTTTTTTTTTTTTTTTTTTTGAGACGGAGTCTTGCTCTGTCGCCCAGGCTGGAGTGCAGTGGCTGGATCTCAGCTCACTGCAACCTCCGCCTCCTGGGTTCACGCCATTCTCCTGCCTCAGCCTCCCGAGTAGCTGGGACCACAGGCGCCGGCCACCTCGCCCGGCTAATTTTTTGTATTTTTAGTAGAGACGGGGTTTCACCATGTTAGCCAGGATGGTCTCGATCTCCTGACCTCGTGATCCGCCCGTCTCGGCCTCCCAAAGTGCTGGGATTACAGGCTTGAGCCACCGCGCCCGGCCATCACTGGTTTTTATATAGAATATTTTGGTTCTAATAAATGAATAGGAAGTAAATTCAACTTTTCTAGTCACTTTTTCTTCATTCATTTACCCTTTGATTTCTGTACTTTAACAGACCAGGATGTATTCTCAATTATGAAATGAAGCTTATTGTCATAAAATATATTTACTATTTCTAATTCATTAGATAACAAAGCAGAGAGATCAATTTTTCATTTAAAACATCATTCTACAGCAACTACTTCTAATGCTCCATCACAAGAAGTAGTTATTACCAGCTACAAAAATGATTGTGAAATTTATATAGGAAAACTGACAAATTCCACAACACTCGCCAAGAAAACTCAGTACCCTATTGATATTAGTAAATGCATAGAAAGTCCCAGACCCGTGCTGACGAGTTGATGGGTGCAGCACACCAACATGGCACAAGTTTACATATGTAACAAACCTGCACGTTATGCACATGTACCCTAGAACTTAAAGTATAACAATAAAAAAAAAAAAAGAAAGAAAGTCCCAGACCCATTAGGCTGTCCCATTTTAGAACATGACGTTTTATTTTTTCCCAAGTGATGAAAACTAAATTTACAGCCTGAAAATTATATAGCTCTGTGATGCTTTTCTAAAAAACATATTGAAAATAGTTAGTTATAAGTGAGCTAAAAATGGGTAGTGCCACTATTCAAATAAAGTATGTAATTATTGAATAAGTACTTCCTGTGCATCCAATACACATACCTCAGGAGTTCAGAATGCCACTTAAAAGAAGACGTGCATTTGTCTTAAACTTACAACAAAGTTTACCACAGAAGCCAACATTTACGGCTACTAGGGATATTCTGCTACCCAATTAGAAACATAATTCTATAACTAATTGAAGAAGTGCATATATATGTGTATATATACATACATATATGTATATGTAGTTAATTTTAGAAAAATATATGTCTCATGGGTTTTTTTAAATGACAAAGTGCTACAAATTCCTTCATTACTTTTCAAAATGACTTTGATTTAGACAATGAAATTATAAATGTTATTGATCTATTAAGCATATTATTTACTGCAGGGAGTTTAATAAAAAATACTAAAAATAAGTGTTTTACTTTGCAAACCAAAAATAAAATTCTAAGCCCCACAGCTGACTGATGGATCTTCTCCTCAGCCAAGGACATTCCAAAGTTAACATGAAAAACTAGTTCAGGCCATAATGAGAACTGGCAGTCAGACTTACCTCAAAATACCCTTCTCCCTTTGGTATTTAGGCACAAATGACCAGCATTAACATTAAAACAGAGACCTTAATACTGACAGAATAGAGTCTTTAAGTTTATAAGAAACAGTCCCTTCTATTCATTCAATTTGCCTAATGTGAATCTTGGTCTCCACAACCCCTCAACAAAGACATTCCCTTCTATTGATTCTAGATCTGTATACAATGACTTAACTCTTTCAACCAATTGCCAGTTAGAAAATTCTTGAGTCCACCTATGACGTGGAAGCCCCTGCTTCAAGTTGTCCCACCTTTCCAGACCAAACCAATGGACACCTTACATGTATTGACTGATGTCTTATGTCTCCCTAAAATGTATAAAACTGAGCTCTAGCCAGACTGCCTTGAGCACATGTTCTCAGAATCTCCTAGGGGTGTGTCAAGGCCATTGATCACTCATATTCGGCTTAGAAAAAATCTCTTCAAATACTTTACAGGGTTGGACTTCTTTTGTCAACAACTGTTAATATATCCTATGCTGAAACTATTTTGAACCTTAACCAAAGTAAACACTAATTTAAATATGTGGTTTTAGTGTTCATGGTTGACCGTTATCAGCCAAAATTGATAAACCCGACTATAATCACCTGACATGTCAATAATCTCTAAAGTGAAATTGGTCTATGAGATCACTGAGGTAATGTGCTGAACTATATACATTAGAATATAGATTAGTTCTTTCTCATGCCTGTAAAATAGTTAATCTCTCAAAGAAACAAATGCAAAAGAAATGTAACAAAGAAATTATGACAAAGCAAAATGAGTTTCACATATACTGTGATTAACATCTGAAGGAGATCAGAATATGCTACCCCAAAATATGCCCCTTTAGCTAAAGACTATTTTAAGCTGAAGGCAACTGAAAACAGCAGACACAGGAGAAGCTCTCTGCCCTCCCCCATGTGAGATCATACATTACCCTTTTGTAAAGGAAATTTCCATTTGTAATGAAATTTCCATTTGTAAAGTTGTCTTCCTCTCCCATACCAGAAAGAGGGGAATGATTCTTGTCATTGGTGATGGCACCAAGATGAGTGTGCATAATCGACCCCTATCCGCCATTAGTTTCCCCCACATATTTCCTAGTCACCTTCCCACAATTTACTCCATAGAATCTCAAACCCCTTTCCTTTGTCTAGTCACTTCTGAATAACTTATCACACTTTGTTCAAATGGCATGTAATCCCCCTGGTCTAAAGGCCCCTTTGAGTTTTTTATTTCTGTGACGCTCCAGTGCACGTAAAAATATTAAAACCAAAAATGTGTGTATGCTTTTTCTTTTGATAGTCTGTCTTTTCTCAGTTTAATTCATAGGTCTCTAGATCCAAAACCTGAGAAGGTAGAGGAAAAGTTTTTTTTTTTTTTTTTTTGTTTCCCTCCCTTACACGTATACAGTCACTTTACAAACCAACCAATGTATCTGTCCTCTTAGAGATGCAATTTGGCAACTAAATAATATAAGACAACATAACATAGAGGTTTGAAAGACAAAGTGAAGAAAACTATGTATAATGGGTGTTATAATGGGTATTTTAATTAGACAGAATGTAAATTAGCAGAAATTGGACTTGGACCAAATAACTGAGGTTACTTTTCCTATATTCATGAACATTTGGATACACAATGAAGACACTCTAGTCCAAGTGCCTAGAATTTTTTAAATAGCTGCATAAATTTATTAATTTGATTTTAACCATTTAAAATACTATATAATTTCAGACATTAAAATATAAAAATGTAAAATTTAGAGACATGAAGTAACTATAAACAAGATTGGACCTCAATTTTTCTCTTGTGATACTTCTACAATTTACAAGTAATTTTCAGATATTCTTTTATGTTTTCTCAGTAGGAATACATATGCCTTATAAGTCACCATCTCTTGAAACGGATTTAAAAGTACAATAATAGGTGTTACTGTTAAAAAGCAAGGAAAAAAGACAGACTTGGGACATTCTCGGTTAGAAAATATTACATGTATTTCTTTCTGTAATACTTCTCAGAGCCTTTAAGGCTAATATTAATCACAAATCCAGGGGACGTGCATTAGAAAACACCATTTTAAGTAAATGCATCTCTTAGCTAATAAGTATTTGGCAAGGGTTATATGGCTGTCTGAATGAACCTTTAGATAGCTTAATAACCAAATTGACGGATGTCCTTCAGTCCTCTTGCAGTAGGTATTAGGATCACCAAAATGACCCAAATAAATTAATTGCCCAATTTAGATTTGGTGATCCCCCAATACTAGATTTGGTGGTTTTACCTTGGCTTGTTCTGCAATTCAGCACCAAATATTTCAGAAGAGATGTATTAGATTTTTTAAATTATCTTTTGTGTGTGAACAGGAATACTTAGTATCTTAGTAATATGCAGCATTTCTAATCCCTATCTTCCTTATTTTTTGAGTCCCTCATCACCTTTTAGGTTTGTCATTACTATCAATACTTTGCCAGTAGACTACTGACTGGTAATTTATGACATTCTCTGCATTTATGAACAAGTATCATGAGGAAAGGAAAGAAATACAATTATTGCCCCCTAATGTCATTGTGATTTCAGGAGGTGTTAGAACATTTTTGGCAACCTTGCTTAATAGTCTTTAACAAGCCGAGTTAAAGAACTTTATTCTTTCAAACTTAGGATTTGTCATTATTTTGAGATTCATTAGTTTAATTAGTTAGAGCATTGTGCTAATGAGCCCCAGCGCATGGATTTGAGTCACATAGGCCAGTTAATTTTGTATAGAAAAAATATTTTGTCTCCTCCCATACTAGGCCCTTTGCCATTAAGCAAGCCTCTAATGAATATCTACGTTTTGATCATAAAGGAAACTCATCACCGCTGCTTAAAACATAAAATATAAAGGAACAAGCAGGATCATACACATATGCAGGCAATGCACTTATTCATCATTATTCACTAATGGATCTTTGGCCATACCTCTGTTACCAGAAAGGAGTCCAGATCTAGGCCCCAAAAGAGGGTTCTTGGACCTCACACAAGAAAGAATTCAGGGTGAGTCCATAGAATAAAGTGAAAGCAAGTCTATTAAGAAAGTAAAGAAAGTAAGAATCACTACTCCAGAGCCAGAGCAGTGGCATGGACTGTGTATACTTCTAGTTATTTCTTGAGTATATGCTAAACAAGGGGTGGATTATTCATGAGTTTTACAGGCAATGGATGGGGAACTGAGGGCTCTTCCCCTTTTTAGACTATATAGGGTAACTTCTGGATGCTGCCATGGCATTTGTAAACTGTCATCGCACTGGTGGGAGTGTCTTTTTGCATGCTAACACATTACAATTAGAGTATAATGAGCAGTGAAGATCGCCAGAGATCACTTTCATTGCCATTTTGGTTTTGTTGGGATTTGGCTGGCTTCTCTACCGCGTCCTGTTTTATCTGCAGGGTCTTTGTGACCCGTAATTTGTGCTGATCTCCTATCTCGTCCTGTGACTAAGAATACGTAACCTCCTGAGAATTCAGCCCAGTAGGTTTCAGTCTTATTTTCCCCAGCCCCTATACAAGATGGATTTGGTCCGGTTCAAATGCCTCTGACACCTCTAAACACACACCTGCTTTACTTAAAAAAACTGACCCAAGAAAAAAATTCAAGATGTGATCACATTTTAACTAACAATCGCTTCATTTTAACTAATAAATTTCAAGTTGCTTATTCTCTTACACGATTGTGAACATGTTTTAAATTGAAAAATACTACGTGCTGTATTGTAGTAAACATAAAAATAATTAAGAGATTCAGGGAATGTGAATCTAGACTTGCTGAAGTTTAATTACACTGTATTTTCATAAAGGAATCCCATTCGCTTTAATTTTGTTTCTAAATTATGATGTCCTTTTCTTTTCAGAGCACGTTGTAAATAAGAGCACAGAACATCAGTTGGAATAGAGAAAACTGCAATTGCTTGCTATCTCTTGTCATTTAAAAACAACAAAAATGACAACTTGTCTGAAGAAAAGTTTTTAAATTTGACTAATGTTACTTTGTGTGAAATATAATACACTCAGCAGTTCAAAGTGGAAGAAAAAACTAATCCAAGAGAAGATTGTCATCATAGAACTCAAAAGAATGATTGATTTGATAGTTTTCTATTTTATGTTCAACATAAAATTCCATTTTATTTGATTTGTCAGGAATCCCATATGTCCTTTAAACATGACGGATGATTATCTGAGAATAAAAATGTTTATGAACAAAAGTCCAAAACTTGAACAAATTCAGTAATCTCTAAGTTGATAAAGGCCAGTCCTAGTTTACAGAGCTACATATGGTTATTGCATGCTTTCTGTAAATGAAAGGGCTATAATCTCTTCCACAAGCGTATAGAGGTTTTGTTTCTATTTTCCCTTTAGTCACTGATGTAGCTAAGAATCATACTACAGAAAGCTACAGAAACTATTAAATTTTTTCAGAATTAAAATTTGAAGTTTTTTGTAGGTCCAAATTAATCTACTCATGAAGTCCCAAACTTATAACTTAAGTTCCATTTTTAAAAATTTTGTATTTCCTCTGTAAGAATAAAAGGCAGGTCTTTTGATATGGATAAATAGGGATGAATCCTGGTTTTTGGAACCTCAAACTTACACATGTTAACTGTCTTTAACAAAAAAGAATACAAAATTATCACACAAAATTTTGTATAAACAGAATATTTATTTATAAAGAGAGGTTACAACAAATACCAAATTTATAGAAGCTGACAAATATGACAAACATTATAGAATCCAAGAAAATTCTATACTTTTAATAATAAGCTGCTTGACACATCTCTATAATATTTTTCTTTTCCCATTTTAAGAACACCAGTGGATGCCTGCAAGTGTAAAGACTACCAAACCCTATATGTATTAGGTTTTTTTTCCTATACATATATATCTATGATACTTTTTCCCAACATTTTTGGGTGCCTATCATTGGATTGCCTCTTCATATGAAAATGATTTTGTAGTGTCAGGCCTCAGAAGGGGCCAGTGTAAGTGAAGGGCCCTCAATCTTAAACTTCATTAGCTCCATGTTAAATCTGCCTCTATTTGTATCAGTTATTCAATCAATGCATGGCTGTTCATAAGATATAAAATAAGAACAACACGCTGTTGCAAAATATGCATCACCATATATCTATATCAATATCTGTATCCATATCTATAAACATAGATGTGTATACAAATGATTATGTGAATTACACATTTTGAACTGTATTTCAGGGTGCAATATATCCTCAGAGAGATTCAAATTGTGTGGTGGGAGTGAGAGGGAATATTTATTTTATGCAAATAAGTTGAGGTTACCAGTCCCTTTTACCTGCCTACTTCAATTAGGTAGTGAAAGGGATAGTGACTTATACAATGCTGGGGTTGTACTTATCATTATATAACTCACTGTCTAGAACTAAAAACCAAACATGAAGTAGAACGTCTATTTAATGAATTAATATGGCTAAAAAGTGTCTGGGATGTAGAGTTCTTCAATAAGTATTTGTTTATGAATGAATAGATGAACTAACAAATGAGTGAATGGATAATAAAGCTATATCCACCTCCCCTTTCTTTTGTTTCATTTTACCTCAATGACTGCTTTTGCTGTCTAATTTTTTGAGTGCTAAATTACATTGAAATATTTTTATCAGGTACTTCATAGCAGTTTTCATGTTATCTCATTTATGTTTCTAATAACAATTCTCAAGGTAATTTCATTTCTCAATACATAGGTATTGAAATTGAAAGAATTTGAGTAACTTATCAAATGTTCTACAGCTAGAATGTCACAGAATCACAAGTTGAATCGAGGCTTTCTAGATTCTTAGGTAATGTACATCATAGCCATTTATTTTTCCTACATGTCATGCCGTAAAAACATAGTCAAAACAAAAGGAGCTTATTAAACTAAAATTGTGTTACATACATCACAAGTTCTAGGCAAAAATGTAATATATTACGTCAAAAATAGTTATAATGAGAAGTCCTTGTGTCTGTGTTACAATGTACAGATTTATTCTTTTTATTTCCTTTCATTTTCATGTCCATAAATTGCTCTTCATTGTCTCAGTTCTGAAACTGAGTCTGGTCTGGTTTGAGCAGTAGCACGTCAAGGGATAACATGAATGTTAATAGAAAGAAATAGCTATATGCAGAGTGATCAACCTCATCATGATAGGCTGACAGGTTTGAAGAGCCAAGCACTTTTACAACTGCTAAGCAGTATTTTTCATACTACCTCAGAAAGGTTCCCTAGTTGAATAAACTTTTAATATGCCCCTGCTGGAGAGTCACGACACATATTTACGTATTAAAGAAACACAGGAAATCCTCTATATAATCCTACACCACGCCTACCTCCCCAGCTCCAATTTGTTCCTCTGCTGCCCCCTAGAGGGCCTTGGACAGAGTGCACACGCCATCACTGCCTTCTCTCCTAGTTTCGCTTTCTATTGCAGACTGCACTGCCTAAACTCAGGTCTCCGGAGCTCAAAGTAAAGAGATTAGGAGTTTGGGAACAGGGTTTGAACACCAATTTGTGGTCTTTACATCATTTGCTAACTTCTAACACCCTTCTCTTCCTTAAAGAGTTTGCAGAAAGGAAATCATCATGAAGGGATTAGGTGACTTCAATTTCTTTCTTCCCTGTCATCTTCACTTCCACACCAGTCTCCAGATGAGCATTTTACCCCACTGGAGTACATGTAGAAAAGTTGAAAGAGATGTAGCATGGTATAAATTTGAAAAGTTACAGTAGTGAAGTTGAAGGAAAAATAAAAGAAAATAATTTTAAAAGAAAAAAAGGATCCCTACTGCCTCTCCTCCTCAGGACCCTGAGTTTGCCTATTCCTTATGTCCCACCGTCCTCCTCCTTCTCCTCCTCTTCTCTGAGACCTAATCGACTTGAGGATAAAAGACTATCTTCCAGTTATCTAGGATTTATCCAAATCTAGTTTTTGGATCTAAATATGGTTTTGGAAGTGTGGGTGTTAAGTAATTCAGTCACACTCTTCAATAATAATAAATGTCATTGGAAGACATATCATTACTTATTTTGATAAACTGTGAAAGTCTTACCAACACAGCCTACCCACTTCAGCATCTTCCATAGAATAAATGGTCCAAGGATATAACACATAAAATGAGAAGCTAGAGTCATAAGTAATCTTATTTGTAGGACAGTGCTAAGCAGTTTGTCCTTTTGGGATCATGACCCTCAGCAAAGCAGGTAATATTTCCTTGACATTGAGCTGAGAGCACCACGGAAAGGGACTGGTGGAAACTAAGCAGGGTGCCAGTGCTCCAGCTATCAGAGCCTGAGCACTGGTACTACTAATGGGTACTACAGTGCCCCCAGATAACTGAATTAGACGACTGATTGTATGAACTAGACCACTAGGTTTGGACTTGGAGTAAAACTCAGATTTGGTCGATCCACTACAAGAACACTGAACTCTGGGTCTGAAAAAATATCGAATTCAGAAACCCATCAGTTGACAAAGTGAAGGTTTCTGAAGGATTCTTTATTATGACAGGATTAGGTTCAGCCTGAAGGATAGACTAGAGTGTCAAGCTCCAGCGACAGGGGTAGAGAAGGTGGAGGCTAATAATAACATTCACAGAGTTGGGAATCTAGGTCCAGTATTTTATTTTCATTACCCATTTTTCATTCTTTTTTTTTTTTTCTTTAAAGGAAAATCATTCTGTGCTCCAAACCCTTTCTCTTCACATTCTAGCCTGACAAAAAAGATAACCAGGATAGAATCAATAGTATGCCAAACTGCCTTTGTGGTTTCACTTCATTTAGAAGTTACTCAAGAAAGGACAATTACATTTAAAATTCAAGACATCTTTTTATTATATGAAAGTACAGTGACACACCATTTTCTACCCTATGTGAAATAAAATATAAAAGGAATAGTTGAGACCAGCTGCATTTTTGCAATAGAGAATAATCCTGGATTAGGATATTTTATTTAAAGGCAGAAACTGACATTCAGCTAAGCTTTAGCAATGACAAAATAAAAATTGTCAGCTAAGTTTTAGTAATGATGAAATAAAAATTGTTCAATCTCAAAGAAAAAACAAAAATCCTATGCTGATTCTCTAAACATATGTGTAATCATTTAAAATGGTATGTCTGCAGTAGTCCAGCCAATTAAAAATGGCTCAAAACAGTCATTCATTAAATACTTTGTTGACTAAACCATAGGCACTGATTTTAAAAGGAAAAAAAAAGAGCAGTTTTCCTATATGTTTCAATGAAATACACAGTATATTTGTTATCACATATCAGAAAATATAACTGATTTTACAAAGCATACAAAAGTTAAATCTACTTAGTTCACAGTCATATAATAGAAATAAAGAGGCTTAAAAAGTAAAGAAGGCTCAGAGTAGTGTGGGATTAGTCCAGGATTCTTGAAAAATGTGTATTTGTATCAATCTCAATATATTGCTTTGGAAACAGTATGTGGTTGGTTACATATGTGTGTGCATTTCCTAAATTTAAAGCAGTAGCTGATACCTATGTCCTGAAGAGATGGCCACATAGAAATTGTGATGGGATAGAAAAATTCATTCTCATTGTTAATGAAAAAAAGGATTCTGCTTTTTTCAACAAACAAAGCTGTTGGAGTCCTTCACCTCACCGTGCAACATCTGGATAACTCAAGCCAAAGCCTCTCCTAAAGAAACAAGAAAGATAAAGACTGTTAATAGCATTCTAATCATTCTACTCTTTAAAAAAACAATAATTTTCCTCATTCACGTGCTGCCGTCACAACACAGGCCAATAGCACACAGATGAAAATCCTCATCTGGTACAGTTTGCAGCTATTCATTTGGAGAAAAATAAGAGTACAGTAGGAGAAATGAATTCTTCAGGAGAAAATGGCAACCTTGAGAACAACCCCACATTTACAATCATTTATAATCAGAGCTCAGTGCTTCAACAAAGTTCAGCTATAAACATAAGCCTGTAATTGTCAGGTTCTTATGAAAGAAATTCAGCTATAACTTTTATCCACTGCAATTGTGGAGCTGTTTAAGGCTACTGGGGAAGAAAAAAATCTTATATATGAACTGACTACCAAACAGTTGTCACACCCTTATTATTAATTACAGAGGTTGTCGAAGTAGGTAAGAATTCTTATCAAAATCTTTCCTCTATAGAAAGCCTTTCTTTTCCTCCCCTCCTTGGACTTTCAGTAAAGCTTTTCTCAGAGCAGAGAACGAGTTCAAACTGTTCCCAATTATTGGCCCAAGCACTATAGCATACTTCTAGTATTTTTTTTTTTTTTAATTTTGTTAGTGTTGTAAGGCCAATCCCAAGTCTAAAAAACAAAAACCAAAAAAACCTTGCAAGTCGTATACAAGAGGGAATGGAGAAATGTTACTTTCATTTCACAGATATGCCCTTTTCAAATATTCTTTTCCATTATAGTGGTGGAGAGGGGGAAGTGTGCAGAAAGATTTCATTCATCTATGTTTTCAGTAATAGTACCCTCTAGTGTCTCCAGCTGAGCTATGCATTTGGTGAGCTGCTAGGTAAAGCAGTTAAACTACAGACAGCATAGAGCTCTGCAACTAGCAGACCTTCTCCCATTTCTCTATCTTTAGCTTCTGAAGAAATTCATTTGTCTTTTGTGTACCTGTACCAGTTTCAGCCTTATTATCACTTGTGATGTGAATGCCTGAACACTAGAAATATCTACCAATTAAATGTAAAACTGCCTGTACAAATTATGATAGTAAAAATGCTTGGAATTGAGAAAGTACTTTTAACTTCTCAAATCATTTGCATATACACTATAATATTTGTAGGTCACAGTATTATCCCCTACCTATATGACTGCACATGAATGTTTGCTGTTGCTTTTAAAGAGAGAAGCAGAATGATTTCACTTGGGATAAAGAGAAATGAGTTCCTAACTAAGGCTTTTGCTTTAAGCAGTCTCTATCCCTTTGAGGTTTAAGTTATCTTTTAATTTTCCTTAACATCTTTATTTTTTATGTCTTGGAGAGTGATAACCTTTTAGCTTTATGTTAGACATTGTGCTGAGCATTTTAGGTGAATTACCTTATTTAAATATCATTATAATATTTTGAGGTGGATAAGGTTATTATCCCCAATTTTAGATGAAGGAACTGTAGCTTTTTAGGACAGCTCTGTCCAAAAAAAATATGTGATACAAGCCACACATGTAATTTGAAATTTTCTAACAATATTAAAAATACACATTTGAAATTAATTTAATAATATATTTGTTGAACCAATGAGTCAATATATTACTTCATCATGTAACTGATATGCAATGATAATGGTATATTATGTTGTATTATGTTATATTATATCATATTATATTATATATTGAGACAGGATCTTGCTCTGTTGCCTAGGCTAGAGTAAAATGCCACAATCATAGCTCACTGCAGCCTTCGAGTCCTGGGCCTACGTAATGCTCCCATCTCAGCCTCCTCAGTAGCAGGGACTACAGGTGTACACTGCCACACCTGGTGAATTTATTTTTAGTATAGATGATGTCTCACTATGTTGCCCAAGCTGGTCTGGAACTCCTGAGCTCAAGCAATTCTCCTACCCTGGTCCTCCAAAGTGTTGGGATTACAGGCCTGAGCCATGGCACCTGGCCAATATGTTTTACATATGTGTATGTATGCATGTGTGTGTGTGTATGTATGTGTGTTTATGTGATATACCTTCAAAATTGGGTGTGTACTTTACACTTGAAGCATATGCCGACTAGGGCAAGCCACATTTAATATGCTCAGTAGCATGTAGGTAGTGGTTATCTTATCGGACAATACAAGTCTAGAGATTAATTTCTTCACAGCCAGACAGCTAGAACATGGCAGAGCCAGGACTCCAAATTTGGTCAAAAACCAAAGGTTTTTTCTTAACTACTGAGCATCACTCCCTCCTACTGAATGCAATTGTTGCTGATGGTTTAATATTAAACAGTAAAAATATCCTGGAGAATGTGTTTTATCCAGTCTTTCTGTTTCATTCCCACACACCAATCTACTTTCCCAATAGCAATGATGATTCATTGATTATAACATTTCTGTGCAATGTATAGTGCAATTTGTGATGTACAACACAAAAAAGAATGGAATTCAGTACGAAATAACTGTCACATGATAAATACAAATCACTCTGTTGTCGTCTATCTGCATGACCTGTACATTCTCTTTCTGAACAGAGACTATATGGAAAGACAGATCACAATGAGATGACAGATTGCTTGATAAGGGATGTTTCATGCAAGGGGAATTGAAATAACAATATTTGATTGGCTTCATCAATCTCATATCAAGGGTGATTTTGCCAGAGAAATGAAAATGTACATGAATAGGTGTTGCCAATGCTCACCTCTCTGAGTCTTCTTTCACTAGGATTCTATGGCTGATCAATCCTTTTTTAGATGGGCATGTTATTTCTTGGCTTTAATCAATTCTTACAGGCCTGAGAAACATCCTTACTCACTGATGTTTTTGAAAACTCTTCTTTGATCCATTATATAAGCATAATGGCTTTATAGTTTTCCCCTCACAGAATAGGCATATTTCCGTGTTTATGGGGTATATATTACCATAATTTCCCTTTTGTGATCATAGCAGAACCCTGGTCTAGGATCCTAATGGAAACACTGAAGGAAAAAAATGCAATAAATATTACAGTTCCTTCTTGACACCTCATCCAAAAACCAGATTCCCACAGTGCCCTTTTTGGTTTTGAGGACTTCTGTTAGTCATAAAATTTTAGATGTAATGCACATTCTGAAAATGCGTCACTACACAATCTGAAGACCATATGCTGAACGGCAGCACAATGGACTGGACGTAACATGGGTTGGAATTTCTGTGTATTTTATAGCTATAATACCTTGGCCATTTTTACTGAGGCTCTGTTTTCTCATTTGTTAAGGAAAACATGAAGCTAATAACACCTACCTCACAGAATGGTTTGGAGGATTAATAGGACAATTTATATAATGCAGATGGTACATAAAAAACATTCAGTAACGGGGAGTTCTTCTGTCTGCAGTCAGATAAAGGGTCTTCTTCGGTCCTTTTAGAGTTAGAATGCCTAGAGCTTTTTGCCAGGTGGCTTTTCGTTATTCTGTTGCTCATTGGTGCCACCATCAGACAGAACACAGGAGAAAAGAAAATGGGGGAAAATTTTCATTATTTTCAGATGTGGATTTCTGTCAGTCTTTTCAACAGACTCAATTTCTCAGGTAATTTTCTGGATTACTTAGTTCAACTAGTAGAGCATCCTTGGTCTGTAAGTAATGTTTCTAATCTATACCGATCATTTTCTATTGGACTATACACCTAAAACTAAATGCCCTGCTCCATATTATGTATAGAAGAATTCAGATTAACTATAAAGTAACCATGTAGCTGAATTTATGAGTTATATACCTTGAATAGAAATCTAGAGTCTTTTACTCTTTAGTGCCATGGTCTTGTGCAAACCAATTGTTCTCTATGAACTTCAGTGTCAGGAATTGCAAAATGGAATAATAATATTAATCTCATAAGTCTGTCATGATCATAACTTTAAATACTTTAAATGGTGATGAAATAGTTATCTTCTCCTGCCTAGGGATTAAATGGAAATTTTCAGAAATCAATTAATTGGTATCTAATGTAGATGTTATGAATAATTGTTAGTATTCTGAAAGCACTCCCATAGCATGCCTGTGCCACACTGTCCCCGGATCAATCAGTGATTTTATTTGCATTGAGTTCCTGCCATCTCCCATGACACAGTCTCACCCAGTAGTGCAATCCCCAAGAGTCAGAGCTGTAACCATTTAGCAGCTTCTGATTTCCCCTCTCAGACATTTCCTAGCTCCCAACAAGAGTACAAAGCATGTGCTGGATACTGTGAATAATGGAGGGACAGTTACACGAGGAGCAAAATGTAATAGTGAAGTGTCTCCTCACACCTGTGCAAGTAAACATTTCTCTGTTTTCTTTCATGGAGACCTGCATTGAGCTGCGGTGCTGATGTTTCTCCTAGTAGTATGGCTTTGGGTATAAAAATATGCAAAAAAAGTGACGTGAGGGATATTTGAACCAAGGTTTTAACCTTTAAAATATCAGGAATTGGAAAGGAGGCAGTTAAGAAGATGGAGAAGGATATAGTGGGGAAACAAGTCATAAGGATTTGCCTTTCAGTTAAAAAAAAAAAAAACTTTCCCTGAAGAAGCTATTAGAAAAAAGCAACTTCTTACAATTCTGATTTTTTTTTCCTTTTTGGTGTTCTATGTCTATGCAGATGTCATCTCCTCTTCCATTCAGTAGACTAAAAAATAAAAAATGGATACTGGGTTCTTGGTGCTCTAAAACATTCTCTACTTTTTCTCCTTTTGTTTCAGGAAAAAGAGCCACCTCCTTTAAAAAAAAATTGCACAACACCAGAAAGATAAGTTTTTCTACAGGATAAGCACGGAAAGTGGATTTTCCCCACAAAATCGTACACCTTTCTGGAGAGAGGAATTTAGAAAATTCACCTGGTTCATTCTCTGGCCCCTGGGTAAATTTAAGGAGTTGTTCCTTGACCATCTGGGGTGGTTTTGATGTTGTTACTATTGGTTTTATAATCACATGCCAGGAACGGGGGAATTGGCCCCTACTTCCTTATACCCAGGACCCTTCGAAGGCATAAACCAGTAGCTTTAGTGGTCCTTGGGGACCTGGCACCCTGATGCCTACCCAGCCGTCGCCCACCAGGCAGCCAGAGCTCGCTGGTAAGCACCAGGCATGAGGCTCCGGGCTGGCTTCCTCCCTCTCTTGCACCCTTTCCTACCTTGGAAAAGCGCCGTCCATGCCCGCAACGCTGCCTGGTCTCTGGCAGCAATGCCACCTGACTCACTCCTGCTTGCTCTCTGGGGTAGCCAAATGCTAGGTCGCTAGAACTTCTCCTTCCCTCCCTCCCTCCCTCCCTCTCTCTCTCTCTCTCTCTCTCTCACACACACACACACACACACACACACACACACACCCTTTCGCTGCTGTCAGAGGATTAATCTGGAAAGGTGATCGAAGTACCAGATCCCGCTCACAGTTGAGTAAGATATATGCAGACAGCCTCTCAGCTCCAACTGTGACTTTGCCAGGCTCCTGCCCCTACTTCCCCTAGTCTGCCTTAAGTATCCTTTGTATGAGAAAACGGTGCTATAGGATGCTTGTTCTCTAGCTGGAGTCAGAGCAGCCAGCGGGATCACAAGAAAAACACACAAGAAAAATCAAACTTCTCTGAGAAAATGTGAATGAGTGAAATTTAAAGGGAAGCCTAAGAGAACAGCGAGCAGAGGACCGAGGAGAACATTGCATGCCCTGGGTTTTGCTCAGGAAAGCTAGCAGTCCGAAAGCGGCGCGTTTTCTCCAGCAGCGGGTCCCGCACGGGAGAGTGCAGCCAGCACGCTTTCGGCTTCCTTCTCCAGGAGGCGAGCAGTAACTTCCTAAGCTTACCTCCATCTCTCCCCCGCCCTTCTTTCTGGTTTTCCGTCAGCGGGGAGGGGCCGCCCCCGGATGGATGGGGGATGTGAGGTGCAGGGAGTGGGGACCAGAGGGGGGTACTCAGCAGTTGGTGCTGCGCCATCCCTTCCCAGCAGGCGGCCCGGACACTGGTTCACTTCTCTCCCCACGCCTTCCCCTGGTTCACCCCCCTTCCTTCCCCTTTCTCCCCCTCTGTTAAGTCCCTCCCCTTCGCCATTCAAAAGGGCTGGCTCGGCACTGGCTCCTTGCAGTCGGCGAACTGTCGGGGCGGGAGAAGCCGTGAGCCGGAGCTGCACTGAGCTACCCGCGCGGCAAAGCGGAAGGCAAGCCAAACAGAGTGCACAGAGTGGCAGAGCCAGCGGCGATACAGGCAGTACAGGCAGCCCGGGCTGCCTGAATAGCCTCAGAAACAACCTCAGCGACTCCGGCTGCTCTGCGGACTGCGAGCTGTGGCGGTAGAGCCCGCTACAGCAGTCGCAGTCTCCGTGGAGCGGGCGGAAGCCTTTTTTTTCTCCTTTTCGTTTACCTCTTCATTCTACTCTAAAGGCATCGTTAATAGGTAAGTAACCGGACTGGGTATCTGTACAGGGTGCTGCCAGGGAGGCGTGAGTTCCACACTTAGTGCGCGGACACTGTCCGCTGCCTGCCCCTGAGGTCTGAACTATGACAACTGGGTGGTTTTAAAGACGCTTCTACTATTCTCTCTTCCCCCTTCTCTTCCCAGGAGGTAAGAGAAAGAGCAAACCCCGGAGGTGAGCGCAGGGAGAATATCTTTTTGGCACTGCCACCGCTGCGCTTGGTTACTTTGGGAAAACTCACTTTTGTCAGAAATGTGTCGGCGCATGAATTTCCCCGACATTGGCTGTGCAAAAAGGTCTCTCCCTTTAATGGGTGCAGCCAGCTTCAGTGAGGCTGAGGGAAACTCTAAGATTGGGGCGGTTGTTGACAAAAGAGCACGTTCCGGACTCCCGAGTCGCCCGGCAGAGCGATGGGAGCTGAGGGGCGATGCCTCTAGCCGAGAAACTGTCCCCGGCCTCGCTGCGCTCCTCTGGGGGCTCGGGTTTGGATCCCTGCCAGGCTGGCTCCAACCCTTGAGGGTACGACCCTTGGCGCAGAGCGGAGAGCCAGGAGAGCCAGGAGCGCACAGGGTTCCCGGTACTGTTTCTCTTGGCGCTCGCCTCCCCGCCCTTCCTTCCCGCCCTATTTATGGGGCTATACTCAGCCAGCACCTGCTGGATGTAGAGATGGTAGGTGTGAGAAATACTGCCTATTTTTTTTTTTTTAAACCAACTTATAATCTAGCCGGAAAACGGCATCATTTTCTCATTTTTAAAACAATGACTCTTCTAAGAGTATTGCCAGACATAAAAGGGTTCCCCTTTCTCTAAAGAAATGACTTGTAATCCCTTAGCCAAATAAATAAATCAATAAACCGCCCACCTATCCCATAAATAGATGGTGTTTTCTGAGAGAGAACCGAGAAACAGTTCACGTCCTCACAAAGGAATTCTTTTTCTTAAAGCGCGTAGCGATAAAACGGCTTTTTTTTTTTTCCCCGAGAAAAGTAATGTACCTTTTAAAAGAGATTCATCGGAAAATGTGACTTTTTAAAAGCGAGTAGCCGCAAACGGGTGCATTTTTTAGACTTTAGAAAAGCGGAGCGGCAGTCCGCCCGGGTTGCAGCTGGGACTTGCATCTGAGCGCTTAGTCGCAAAGGGACTGAGGGGTAGGCGGAGAGGTCACTTTCTCAGAGTGTATAGCCAGAGCCGCTTCCTTGCCTCTCCCAAGGAAAGACTTTTAAAGCTTAACCGAAGATGGGCCCTTTTGCTTCAGAATGATTTATTCCGCGTTCCTCTGCTTCGCCCGCCTGCGGCTTAGGGTGTGGGGCGCTAGGCTGCTCATGTGAAGCGCTTATGGGTGAGCCCTAGCCTCTCCGATGCAAAATGGGGGCTGGGGGCTGGGAATTGTTATTTGCGCCACTGCGGCACACACCCACAAAGCAGAAACCGTGGGGAAGAGGGGCTAGGACAAAAGAAAAAGAAAGCTCAACAACAAACAAAATAAAAAATTTTAAAGTGTCCTTTTCTTGTGTGGAAACATCACAAAATGGGATTTAAATCCAGCCTAGGATCTGTTTGTACGAAGAAAAGTGTGTGGAAGAAACTGGTTGAAAATCCGGGTAGAAGGGGGAGGGGGGCAGCAAAGATGGGGAGGAGGCGATGGTGTCATAGCAGTCTCCTGTGCGCTCTTAGCGCTGCAACCAGGAAACAACCTGAGGAGCATGCGGAGAATTCCGAACGCTGAGCACAACACCTGAGAACATAGCGGTGCTTTGTGACTTAAAGCGACCGTCTTCTTAGGCCCGCTAAAAAGTAAAACAGGTGTGACTCAAAATAGAAAAGGAAACGGTACTTGCGGGCACCCGCGCAACTTGGTAAAGACTGACGGAATTCCACTTTTAATCTTGTTTGAAACAAACTCTCGCAATCCCGGCAGGAAATTCCAGCGCCAGGGCTGGCCTTTCCTCTGTGGGTCTGTGTGTGTGAGTGTATGCGTGTGTGTGTGTGTCGCGGCGGGGATGGGGGTGGGGAAGCAATTGGAAGCAAGTCGAAGTAATAGTGTATGTACACGTTTCCCCCTTTCTTGCCTTTGTCTGGTTCATCATAGAGCGCGGACGGTGTGCGGGCGGTTTTGACGAAAGAACCGAGAGATGGATGCGCTAAGGTCTAAAGATACCTTTCTCCCTCGACTAAATTAAGAATTGCGCGTGCAGTTCCCAAAAGCTGAGTCCCGCTGCAGCTGCCAGGGCGCCACGCTCGCCAAGCGGCGAGGGAGCGCCTTTGCCTACCAGGCCCGAGAACCCTGTTCTTCAGTCGCCTTGGCAGGGGCAGCCCCTCCTTCTGGCAATGATGTCAGCTGCAGAGAGGCTTGGCCCGGCCGATAGGAAGCCGAGCTGCGAGTCCGACCCGCAAGCGCGAGCAGCCCTGCCCCGCGCGCTCCCTGCGCGCAGCCGCCCTCGTGTCCCTTCGGCCCTTCCTGGGTCCCGGCTCGCAGCCCCCCCCCCTTCCAGTCCCTCGCTCCTCAGAGGCGCGCTAAGGCGCCGGAGACGAGGGTGGCCACTGCTGGCGGCCCGCCGCGGGTTTTAAACCCGGAGTTCAAACCCGGATTTGGGGTCTTCCCTCCTCCATTTCCTCCTTTCCTCCGCGCCCCAGCTCTCTCCCTTTTTCAGCTTGCACCTTAACTATTCACAGTGAATTTACTTATTTAGCAACATTTTAGAGGGCAAGTGTTCCAGATGCAATAATAGTAGTAACCGGTGTTAAATTTCTGCTGTTTTCTCTCCCCTCGGGTGATAAAAAAGAAGGCTGTGAAGACCGGCCTCTTTAAAAACCCCGTGGCTGCTGCTTCGCCTGTCACAGAGCAAGCTCTCTAGAAGGCGGGGAGGGTCATCTTTCCCACAAAATTGTGCGGTGGGGGAGGGTTTGTAACCTTAGGCGAAAGCGCTGGCTGGGGAGTCCCCTTCACAGAAAGAAGAAACTGCAAATTGGAAGTTGCGGAAAGGCTGTATCCACTACTGCCATAGGGGAAAGACCACAATGCTCTTTATTTAGAGACACGCGCTCCAAATTGGGATGATGCAGGAATAGGTTTCTTTAAGACGGAAGCCCGCTGCGGCTTCCCTTCTGAGCTTGCTCTTCTAGTCTTAAGGAGCAAGCCCCTGCTTTGCCAAATTTTAGGCTAATCTGTTTTCCTGATTGCGGACAATTCCTTCTTCAGCTTTGGTAGAAGGGCCGCAGCATGCAGTTGGAGAAGGTTGCACAGGGCAAGAGGGAGGGGCAGAGGCAGGGTGTGTAGAGGCAACTGGCGCCTGGAGCAGAATTACCTTCCAAAGGAAAAAAAAAAAAAAAAAAAAAAAAAACCTTCAAGCGGTTTCGCAACAAACTGCTTACCTACTGTGTTTTGGTTTGGACGCAGGTGAGAGATGTGGGGAAAGGGAGCAGAAGCAGAGAATTACTCTGATTTGTAAAAGTAGGATTTTTCCTCCTTCCTTTTCTTCTTCCCTTTGATGAAAAGCTTCCCTTTCATGACGTATAGCTGGCAGTAAACTTAAAGTTGCTGTATGTCTGAAATACAGGAATGGAAAAGAAACTCCGACCAAGCATAAAACACACTCATTTTCTAGAGCTCGATCATTTACTAAGGGTTGAAATAAACTGTGCACCCCCACTCCCTGCCCCTTCCCCTGACTCCCTGGCCTTTTAGTCACCGGAATGGATTCTGAAGGACGCCCAGGTAATGCTGGATTTCAGCAGCTGAAAGCCCTGGAAAAAGGGATTGCAGGTTTCACATTCTTCCTTCTCTTGGTATTCAAAACTTTATATTTTTTGCAAGATAGAAATTCTTGATAGAGAGCTTCCAGACTGCTGGTGGCAGGGAAGAAATCTGGTTAAGAGACTCAGAAAGCAGAAAATTCTTTTTCTCTGCGCAAGCAGCCCACAACAGCCTTTAGCTAGGATTTATAAGATTCTTGGTGGAGAAAGGGGAGGCACATCGACAAGGAGAGTTTATATAAGCCACTGGCTTTGAGTTACATTGAAAAAATATGTATGGCAGCCACGTTTTCTTAGTGGGAAAGAATTATACAGGGAATAAAATTTTGAAAGCCAATTCTCTCCAAGAATCTTGCTTCACATTTTAAAGGAGGTGTCATCCCTGTATTTATTCACTGAAGAATCCACAAACTTTAATTAGTCACCTACTGTGCCAGACAATGTGCTAGGTTCTAGGAATACAAAAGAGAGTATGACAAACATGGCATGGGCCTCTTTGAGCCATGACACTCTTATAGATCTAGGATACAATGTGATAAATGGTGTAATTGAGCATAATGGAGGGAGGAATTCAGTTTTGTTAAGAGGTCGAGAAGAGGTTCATAAAGGAGGGAGAGGTCTGTGGTTTTAAAAATAGTCATTCCTGGTCAGTGGCTAGCCAAGAAATATATCTGGAAGGTCATTCCCCACACAGAATAAGTAAGGGAGGGCATGAGGGCTTGATGTCTTGTTACAAAGTTTAGAGGTATATGTGTATTTTGTAGACCTAAAACGCCTTTGACGATTTTTTCCAGGAAATTTGTTAAAGTAACAACAACAAAATAGCCTGAGAAAACTGGGCAATAGATGGCACACAGTAGAAATATTATTGTTGTTTGCATTTAAATGAAGAATTGAATACATTGATGTATTACAGTAGAGAGTGGAGGCAAACATGTTAAGAAGGTAATGTAACATTCAGAAAAGAGGACAAATGAATGAATAGGGCCTAAAGCTAATCAGTATAACTAAGAAAGAAAGGAAGGCTACTTTGGGGAAGAACATTTCTCTTTAGGCATCATCATCTATCCACTTAGATCTTTTTACCATCTCACTTTCCCCATCCAGCCTTCGAAAAATTCCCCATCTTCCATCTATCGAGTAAACTCTCTGTGTCCTGGGGAGACCCCCACTCCTTCAGCAACTTGCAAGCACATTCATCTTCACCTCACCCCATTTTCTACACACATCCCTGCATCATCTCTGAACCCTACATCATGTAACAGTTTACCTACTCAGCCTTCTTTCTACAACCAGTTAGAGCCTCTTAATCTCGTCTTTTTCCTCCCTTTAGGCACTAACAGATAGCTGTATCTCGCTTCTTTTTCCTCCTCTAAGTCAGCTATCCCCCGCCTCTTTCCCCTGCATTAATTATCATGCTAATTTGTCTACTCAGTTCCCCCTTTTACATCCTCCTTCCTATTAGCCACCTTAGATTGTCCTATCTTTCATGGACCTCAAAGAAGCTAAGGGGAAAGAAAAGCCAGCCACTCTACTTTAAACTTGCTTAGACTTGCCAAATTTTCTTCATCAAGGTTTCTTCCTTTCTGTGTCTTTTGCTGTTTTATTTCACACAAGACTTTTAGTGGAATTCCTTCAATTTGTTATATATTTTTATTATGCCTGCAAATGTCTGTTTTCCTTTGGTTGTGGCTAGGGATTCAAATATTGTACTTTGGGGAGTATTTCCAACCTTTCTGAATTTTTCACTGACACACTCCTGACACTGTTTCTCTGCATCCCATCCTTTCTGCTATATTCTCTTCCCCTGGGTCATTCCTTTTATATTTTTGGTGAAATTTTCTTATTTTTATTCCCTTCTCCCCTCTTTATTTTATTTTATTTTATTTATTTTTATTTTTATTTTTATTTTTTTGCTTTGTGGGATTGGTATAGAGGCTCAAGTTTAAATATTTTGAGAAGGCAGCCCCCTCAGCAGACCCCCTCTGCCCACATACAGGATTTTAAGGTCTGTGTCAACGTGCGTTCATGTCAACATACAATTACCAATGTTCAAAGGCAAAGGAGCCCTTGTTTGCTTTATTTTAACTGCATTCTTCGAAAATTATTTTTGTGTGTGTATAGTAAAGGTGCAATTCTCATATCGTCCTTCTCTGTCTACATTCAGTGGAATTGATTCAACATCGTTGGGAATTGGGAAGGGAAGAAAGAGTGTGCTGTAAAAATACATTTTTCATCAAAGACATATATACATTTTACCTTTGGGAAAAATAAAATATTTTGGAACATTTAATTGCATTGACTTTATATTACAACATTCCAAATTACATGTCATTGTCTGAGCAGAGTTCTGTTATTTGATGACTTTATTGATCATTCAGTATCCAGAATGAAGAAAACTAGGTAAGATGTCTTGATGTTCCAAACTGGCTTGCAATGTTCAAATTAATCATATTTGAAATGGTGTTACTTTTCAATAGAAGTTCTTCACAAAGGCATCGTCTCTAAAATGTGGTCATCTTTTGTTAGGAGAAAACATCAAATGACCTATGTGCCATGGTCCCTCAAGATTTATTCTCTGTGCAAGGTTCATTGTAAAATAAAGGTTTATCAAATAGAGAAAGCTATTTTAGATTGAAAGTGTCTTTTGATATTCAGTTACATCTGGGGAAAGACTGCATTCTCATTATCAAACAGCACCAAAACATGGGAAAAACAGTATTTTTCAATTACTGTTTGGAATTTGAGGAGTGGCTTGCCAGAAATTATAAATGTACCTGTTATCTTTTTGCAATCTAAAAATCCTCAACTGTTCAAGGATTTAAACTGCCCTTTTAATTGTCTCTAATGTGTTAAGCATTGGATCAATATAATACATATTAAGACAAAGAACATCAGTGGCTATAACTTTTGTTTCCAGCCCAAATCTGAAAGAATGATTTTTGTACACCTGCTCTCTTGAATGTGTAGATTTGGGTAAATAGGAGGAAAGGAAAATGAAAGAAGAGAATAAATTCCGGAAGAATATTTTTCTCTGTTCAATAAAAACTGTTTTAATAATCTAATCTAACTTTTAGCATGACAATGATACAATTAATTTGCTGATGGATTTTAATTAAACTAAAGGAAAAGTCATTTCTTTTAAAAATCCTTAAGTGATTAGAGTGCAAATTGAGATTTTAACTCATTATATAATTCAGTTACTATAATCACATAAAATGAAATTAAAAGATTGTTTTCCGTCACCTTTATTTTGATTCATTCTTTAACTCCTTCAATATGTATAGTATTTTATATTTTTATATCATTTAAAAAGTTATTTTATTTTAGTCTCATAAAAATTTTTGAATAGAAAAAGAAGGCATGATTATACCCATTTTGTCAATGGGGAGACTGAAGTTCCCACTGATGAAATCAGCTCCCTAAGGATTTCCAGAATTAAGAGGGGAAGCCTCAAGAGGATTGATGGTCTTTAGTCTCCAAGCCAGGTCTTTTCCCAACATCCCTTCTTGCCTCTCTTGTATCTTTAAGTGTATGTTGTCAAAGTTCTGAATGTAAAAAGCAAAACATATACTGTGTTTTGGATTAAAAAATAAAAATTTCAAAGATGAGTATATTCAAATACATTAAAATAAGTTTGTCAGTTAATTTTCTACCAGCATTATATTCTCTTATTTAGTGTCTTTGTGCACTAGGCTTTGTAAAAATATGATTTCATATATATTATTTATAATACTATTTATAATATATATAAAATCATAATTATATATTATTTATATATTGAATATATATGAATTATATATATTAAATAAATGGTAGAACTATTGAAATGTTAACAGTACATGCTCATACGCTTCTTCCATTTTGTTTACAAAGTAATTTAATTATGACACATCATAATGACAGCCCATAAAGTTTGAGTTTACTTAATGTAGCAAATATTTAGTGCTATATCCTAGTATCCTACTGTCATTTTTTTTAGAACACCTGTATTTTTACATAAGATTTATTTTAGGGGATGTTTGCCAATGATTTTTAGGTAGTGTTTTTTTCCTGACATGACATTTTGGAAGCAGCATATCTTTGGTAATCAGTTGAGTATGGGTTTGTATCATATCAACCAAAAGGATATTAAATCCCCAAAATACAAATCATTGTTTGTTGTCTTCAGATTACAAACTCTTTTTAGGTACAGTGAGAGCAGGGGTTTGAATTGTGTGAACACAAGGTCTTGTATGATTTATGTTTTATTAGTGTCTAGAGAGTGACCTTGGGCAAAAACCTTCACCTCCCTGGACTTCAATTTCTCCAAAAGTAAAATGAAGGAATTGTAAGTTATTTCAAGGCCCTTTGCAAAGGGAAAAAAAAATCCTGTGATATTTTACAGAAAGCAGTAGACATCTAGGACATTCTTTCCTTGTCCCTTGGCTCTGCACTTATTGTCAGTTTGACTGTATTGATTCATTAACCATCAATAACTAAAGACCTATGGCTTGTCCAGCATTGCAATACTTTAAATGTGAAGGGTGGCCCTTAAGGAAATTTCAGAGGGTACTGTCTTTGAAAAACTTATATTCTAATAGGGCTAAAACAATGAATGACAGCAACAACAAAGTCATATATAGTCACATTAAATTGAATTCAACAAGTATTCATTGTCACTCTACATTACAGCACACCAAGTATGGTGCAGGTTTTGTAGACTCTGGAAGTGGAAGGGACCAGAAAGATAATTTAGTCCAAACCCCTCAGTTTACAGATAAGTAAAGGAAGTCTCAGGGATGGGATGTGAGTGCTACAGGAGTTCATGTAAAGTACCGGGTGATAGCATTAATTAATTTAATTCCACACACATACTTGTACCCTGCTTTCCAATGTGTTTAGAATTTTAAAACACCATCATGTAGGGTTTTTTAATTACCTTTGCTCAAATTTAATAATAGTATTTTATCAGAAAGTTAAATGTATCCAAAACTTGTTCGTTTGTTTGTTTTTGGTTGCAGTAAACAATTTCCCACTCTGGCTCAGATCTAGAAAATACTGTTTCCCACATTTAGGTTTGAAGAGAGATTATTAAAAGCACATGTATTGTGCATATTATGTTATAAAACATAAAAAGTGATGTTTTGATATGGAAAACAAGTGAACGGATTCAAGTATCAATGCATTAAGTATTTTAATTTTTTAAAAAATGACTGGAAAAGCCCATTTACTTAAAATGGCTAGGAATATACATTCCTGGAAGGATGGTTTTATTTTTATAAATGCATATTTACCCTAAAGAGTTAAATACACATTTACTTTAGGTTTTAAATGTAATCTGGGGAAGATTTTGAGTGCATTCTCTAAAATTTGATGTTTGCTACATAATCTCATTCTCTATGTCAGGGCATATGTGTGTTTGTTAGGGAGTATGGGCCAGGCAAAGGTAGGCAGGAGAATTATGACAAAGCAAAACTTTCCTTTCTTTCCTGAGTAATCTTAGACTGCTTTATTTTACTTTGTGACAGAGAGGAAGAGGTGAGGAGAAAGGAAATAGAGAAGAAAGAGAACTACCAGAGCGTTGGATGATAGGGCCTGATTTTCAGTTTAGTGTGAAATATGCAAGCTTTTTGAAACTGCCTTGGATAGCTTCTCTCTTTTACTTCTCATATTGTATATTTAGAATACCTTAAGTGTTGGTTGGTCGCGGTGGCTCAGGCCTGTAATCCCAGCGCTTTGGGAGGCTGAGGCGGGCAGATCATGAGGTCAAGAGATCGAGACCATCTTGGCCAACATGGTGAAACCCCGTCTCTACTAAAAAAAAATTACAAAAATTAGTTGGGCGTGGTGCTGTGTGCCTGTACTCCCAGCTACTCGGGAGGCTGAGGCAGAATCGCTTGAACCCGGGAGGCGGAGATCGCAGTGAGCCAAGATCGCACCATTACACTCCAGCCTGGCGACAGAGCGGGACTCCGTCTCAAGGAAAAAAAAAAAAGGAAAGAAAGAAAAGCGAATACCTTAAATACCTTAATTGTTATTTGATGGTTGTTTGCTAGGTTGTGAGAATCAAAATCTTCCAAAACGTGAATACATTAAATTTTTTTAAAGAGAGGCTTAAGAATAGGTAATAAACTCACACACGGAACACACACAAACAGGACAAAACCTTTACGTGAGAGCTCATCAGGCAGAATTTCCTTTGCCTTTCTTTTTAGATCGGGAAAGAATTTGCTCAGTTTGACAGTGACCCTTTACCCTTCAGTCTGCCTCTACAGTTCTTAAAGCTTTCCTTGTCTGCAGCCTTTCTTAGTCCATGAATTCAGTTTTAGCATCCATAAAATAAAGCAGTTACAACATACGCTGACCATTTTATAATGGCCATGAGTGCAAAGCAGGATTACTTAAGAAAGAGCATTTGAATTCATTGAAAGTCACAGACATTTTGAATGCCTCAGAACTGCATACAGGAGTAAACAGATAAGGGAATATAAGGCTAATGCTCAAAAATTGGGTAGTTGGCATATATAACAGAATCAAAACACTTTAGAAAGAAATAGAACCAATATACAATTACTAATCAATCAGCATCACTGCTAACAACTTGTTATTTTAAACTGCAGTTTCTAGGAAATTACATTCTATTCCTGTGCTTCTCAAACTTTAATGTGCAGACAGATCATCTGGAAATGTTAAAATGCAGATTCTGATTCAGTAGATTCTAGGTGAGGCTGAAATTCTGCATTTCTAACAAGCTCCCTGTACACATGGAAACTGCTGCCTCTCAAACTACAGTTATCCGAAAGGGGCTAATTCATAGTCTGGTAAACAAACATGATAAAGATGAAGTAAGCCAAGGGTAACAGGATTTCTTTAAAAAAAAAAAAAATTAGATGAAAGTTTTAAATTCAAATAGATTTACAATTATTTGCATGTAGAGGTTAAATTTGATTTTAACCTTTGGTATGATTATATTGGTTGAAGCTGTAGTTCAGAATAACAACCAGTTGCTTGTTCATTTTACAGTCAAATCTATTTCATGGACACTTTGTACATACGATTATACCATTTCAAAAATGAAAACCATTCATCATACAGTGTCAATAGTGTACCAACATCTTAAAATCTTTTTAAAGAAATCCAAAAGCTCTGAGAAGTCTTAGTATAGTATAGATCCCTAAAGATAATCGGTTTGTGGAATATCAAAATTGAACATATCAGCTAATCAGTCATATTTTAGAGTAAAATGGCCAATTAGATTTTCATTTACCTAGTTTGAAGACCTTTTTTTATTTTCTTGTTAGTATTCACATTTTGCTGAACAACAACAGCAGCAACAACGAAAGACACTTGGTAGAGATTATTTTGTATTTTCTATCTCAAAGAAAAAGGGCCTCAAAATGGGAACAAATGGTAGATTAGACACCATGCTAACCCCTTTCCTCACAACTAGACTTTTATCTTAGAATACAGCAGAATAGTCCCTTAATCTAAGTGAAACTTTCATGCATTATCAGTTTAGGAAAACTTTCATAGTTCACATTTCTTTATGTGCAGCTCAGAAACAGTATCAAATTAAAACAAATGACATTAAAAGCAACCATTGCAATAAGTGCAAATGTTTAAATTGTGCTTGTTAGAAGACATGGTGTGGTTCTAGCAGGGTTAGGAAAACAACTGAAAGTTTTCACTTCACCTTTGGAATTAACGTCTTAATTGTACCATTGAGATTCAGAAGTCATCACCTTCCCAATGAAACTGAAATAGTCTTTTCTAAGCTCTCATACTTACAGGAACAGCAAAGCTTGTTTAGTGGTAATAATTTGAGGATCTCAGTGAGATAAAGGGCCAATTGGATTAAAATGTTTTTGTAAGTGCTAAATGAACTTGAGTGTCTGCCAAAATTGCCTTGGATTTCATTACTCTTAACATTACTTAATAATGTTAAGCTAGTGCCCATGTGGGTATGAACCCTACTCTTGCTACCAGTTTTCTGTGTTGGTCTGTTCTTGCATTACTATAAAGAACTACCTGAGACTGGGTAATTTATAAAGAAAAAAGGTTTAACTTACTCACAGTTCTACAGGCTGTATCGGAAGCATGGCTAGGGAGGCCTCGGGAAACTTACAATCATGGCAGAAGGCGAAGAGGAAGGAGTCACATCTTACATGGCCAAAGCAGGAGGAAAGGGGAGCAGGGGCAGGTGCCAGACACTTTTAAACAACCAGAACTCATGAGAACTCACTCATTATCACAAGAATAGCAAGGGGAAAATCCACCCCCATGATCCAGTCACCTTCCACCAGGCACCTCCTTGAACTCTGGGGATTAAAACTGGACATGAAATTTGGGTAGGTACACGAATCCAAACCTTATCATTTAAGCATAGACTGTTTCCATGTACCTAATGGGGCATGTATAGCAGCCAAAATACCCTATATCTCTTTAGAATTTTTTATTGAGAGGGAAAATCCAAAATATACAAAAAGGAAAAGAAATATAAGAATCAAGACAAAACAAACACAAAGCAAAACATCTTCATGCTCCATTATCAAAGAATAAAGAAGAAAACTTACTCTATGGTAAGTAGAAATATCAGTTCTGTGAACACAATCTGTTCATGTTCTAGGACAAGAAACAATTGAGTTAATTTATAATGGCATTAAAATAAAAAGTCATATGTAATGAAATACATGTAAAAAATCAGACTATCTCAGACTCATAATTGGAAAAAATATGAAATAACTTCTTGACCTAATCTAGCAAATACTAGAATTGTTCAAAATATTAAACAAAATAATGGTGTCAGAGTATTCCAATTCAGTTTCATAACTTTAAGTCAGTTATATTTCCAGGTTCAGAATCAATTTGAGTAGATCTTAGAATGAGTTTAGTTTTAATTACAGGAAAATATTGCATAACTTGATGAAATTTTCATCATAAATCACATACTTGAAGAACAGATTTTAAAGAGATGGCAGTGAAAGTTGAGCAGTATTAGCCAGAAGACAATACCATATAATATATACTAAATGTCTAAGTACTTACAATTGCTAATAATATGATAGGACCACAAAAGAGTTAGTAAGAACATTAAAGGAACTGGATTGATTATATTCATTAGGAAAAAAATTACAATTCTGAGTTACAATTAGGTTCCTCAAATAAGCATCATGATTCAGAGAAATGGAAGACGCTTTGAGAACATGATATCCAGTATTTCCTTTAAAATATCATTACACTTTATATATTATTTATATCCTATACCAACGATAGCAACTATTAGGTTGATGCAAAAATAATTGCAGGTTTTCACATTAATAGATCACCCAAGAACATGCTTTGGTTTTAACTGAAACTACTAAGTTTTTGAAACAGGTAAACTAAAAATCAAAGCAGATTTATCATGAAATTTAACACAAAAACTGAAGAAAATACTAGAAACAGCACTTTGCAGTAACTACTAAAGGCAATTTCACTAATATCACAGATTTTACTGTGTAAATAATTACATTATCACTTTTAAATTGCTTTCATTGAATTTTAGGGTACTCTGGCAGATTTTGTCTCATCTGAATCTCACAACAGTTCTGTGAAACAGGTATTGCATATATTATATATTTTTAGCATATGAGGAAGGAGGCAAGACAAGTGTTTCTATTCTTAAAATCACATACCTTTTAGGTGTCAGAGACAGTAGTAGATCCGTGTTCTTATCCCTGGAATAATATTTGTTTTATCAGCTAATATATGCACCAATTTATTACGTTCAAATATAATTAAGGGTATATATTAAATAAAAATTTAGAATATATTTACTTTTTTAGGAGTTTTAAATTTGTATTAGAAAGTTTCAGTGAGCACTTACTGAATCTTATTTGGCAAAACTATTGTAATATCTTTGACTTTAGTAATTTAAAACATATGATAATATAACTATACAATTATACAGTAGTCAATAGTGGACTAGGAAATAAGGATGTTATCACATTGAACAAGAAAGGAATACTAACTTGGAAAACAAATTAGGATTTGGTTCTATTTTCAAATAGTTTCAGAAACCAGAGTCAAACTCCAAAGGATTGTCTTCTCTGTGAAGATAAAAATATTTGAGATAATAGGTCTAGAAGGAGAGTATTTGGGAGCAAAAAAGAAAATTATGGCTATGGGATGGCTTAGATATAGAGTGTTAATAATACACTAAAGTGTATTACTCTGGCTGAGTACTGGCAATGCTTGATCACAGAACTTTGGTAGGTTTCAAGTTTCTAATTTTATTCAAATTACATTCAATCATTTCCATAACAGATTTCTGTAATAGTAGTTAATCATGTGGGGTGAATAGTTTTATCTACTGAACTCATACTTTGTTTTCCATTGGAAGAACTAGATTATTAGAAACTATTACAAAAATATATTTTGCTATTAGAGAAGCAAACTGTTTAGTTTCTCTAGTGAATACCATGAATTAATTAGTAGACTTAAAAGTATAAATGATGACACATATTGTGCTGAAGTGCTATTGAATATAAGAAAAACACTATCATTATTGTAAAGTTTCCTTAAAACTACAGTTCTACATAAATGTGATATTTATTAGTGAATGTTTTCTTGAAAGAAGACTTTACATATAACCATTTAACACTTCAAACAACCCTGTGGATTAGCTGGGGCAGACGTTTTTATCCTCCCTTTCTTTTGTCCATTTCTGTTTTTCAAATGAAGAATTGGGCTAGTCCAGATTAGCTAAATGACTTGCCTAAAGTCATTATCAATTTAGTCAGGAGTAACTAAAGATTCCATGAGCTTTTCACCATTGCCATGTGGACTGAGTTACTGGTGGTAGATAATTTAACCTAGGAATTATGTAGTGATTTGAGATTTTTAATAAAGGAAGGATAAGGAAGGAAATGTTTCTTAGGTACAGAATCTAGATTAGGGATAGCATTTCTTTGCAAAACAAAAAAATACAAATTGTGATGAGATATTCAGGTTCTACTGAATTAGCAATACACTGAGGTAAATCATAACTAGCAGTGTTTTGATGAAAATATACTTAATTGTTTGTTGTTGGGATTTTCTTTCTGTCGTCATTATTAGTGGTTCCAAATGAAGAAAGTAAGAGTTATTGTAGTGAAATGCATGTTCCTAGGCATTCTGTAATAACCTGGAATTTCTAGTTTGTTTGATTTTCCTATTTTTACTCAGGAAGGTGATATGGTTTGGCTCTGTGTCCCCATCCAAATCTCAGCTTGTAGCTCCTATAATTCCCATGTATTGTGGGAGGGACCTGGTTGGAGATGATTGAATCATAGGGGTGGGGCGGGTTTTCCTGTGCTGTTCTCATGATAGTGAATGGGTCTCATGATATGTGATGGTTTTAAAAATGCGAGTTTCTCTGCACAACCCCTTCCTTTGCCTGCTGCCATCCATACAAGACATGACTGGCTCCTCCTTGCCATCTGCCATGATTGTGAGGCTTCCCCAGCTACGTGGAACTGTGAGTTCTCCATTAAACCTCTTTCCTTTGTAAATTGCCCAGTCTTGGGTTTATCTTTATCAGCAAGTTGAAAACAGACTAACACAGAAGGTCATTTTTGATATTTTTTTGTCTTTGTGCATAACTTGTGCTCTTTTGGAAGTAACTTAAAACTCAAATACCTTTTAACTATGAGCTATGAACAGTTACACCTACTGACTTAATGTTTGTTGTTTTCCAGAAGGTTCCATTCTGTTTGAAGTGACTTGCCCAAGGTCACAAAAGCAACTTAGAGGCAGTCTGGAATAGAATCTAGGTCTCCCTGGTCAGTGTGCTTTTCACTATATCGCCTGTCACATCTTTCACCATAGTAAAAGGGCTTATGTACATTTTTTAAAATCACATGTGTAATGATCATATAGCCTGAAATAGTCCAAAGTGTTAAAACTAGTTTTGGTTATCGATTTGAATAGTAAATACCAAACTAATGTGTGTTAAATAGTAAAATGGTGACTCTTTTTCAACACATTAAAGACATAAAAATACTAACTCTAATTTTCTGAATGAAGCTTAAATTTTATAAAGCAGTGTTACATACATTATAGCATTTACCATCTTGAATGTTAGGTACATCTCCTACATGAGGTTTTATGCTACAATTTGAACTTTAAATTTTACTGAAATGTCACTATAATACTTTACTGCAACTTAGATCTCTTTTGAGTCCAAGAAGTTTGTTTTGCAGAAATTCTGTAAAAACAGTTTTATAGTCACCTTAATTTTAGTAGCAGATCCCTATGACTTAAGACCCCAAAATACATTAAGGTAAAGTTTTAGTGTTCCATAAACACTACCAATCATTCAATTTATGGAATTTAGGTTTTGTTTATTTACAGAAAATTAAATATTTGCTCCATTTTAAATATTTTAAATGTGTTTGCTCTATTGCTAAAAGTGTCTACCACATTAAACTTTTAATAGATTAATGGAATGGAGTTGTAAACTATTCTTCAGTAAACACACCTTTAAAGATCATGCTGTTCTCAAAATATAAATTAACAAGTTTTGGCTAAGTGCAAGGAAGTAGTATAAAAGCCAGCAACCTCAGTTATATTTTAGTCTTGTTATATTTGTTTGAACGAAAATTTATCTTACATAGCTATCTCTTTTTTTCCAAAATGTAAAAGAATTTCCTTGTGAACAGACAGCATTTGATCTAGCAAAAGTTATTGGTCTATTAACTTTTTTGTTTTCTTTTCTACCAGAGCCATGTATTCCTACTGCATAGCATAAATTTTTAGAGTAAATTATTTTAAGAAATAATTTGAATGTCTTTAATTTTCAGAGAAAATTTTAGGTGTAGGTTTTTAATTGCATAACTATTTTGAAACTACTATATAGATAACTTTTAAAATTTTATTAATGTGGTGAAAAAATTCAATGAGGAAGAATCTCCCTGATTCAGAAGCTACTGAAGACAAACAAGTAAAGTTGGAAATCATTAAGGGACTAAAAGGGCAGAAAAATTGTCAATATCATTTTCTTATCTAGATATAGCTGACTTGATAAACTGATTATTAAAAGTAGCAAGTTCACAATAACTGAAAAAGCCAAGTTCATTTCGAACCAAAGATTATGGTTAAAATGCCAATGCCAAATTTACCAAAATAATTACGTTTTGCATACTGGATAATAATTATATATATAGCTGATACAAATTAATCCTTAGTTATCTATATCTTAGATGTCTACATCTGTGCCCCTGTGAAGAAGGAGGTAGTCTAATTATCTCCATGTTATGAATATAGAAATTGAGACTTGCCTAAACGTACAAAAACAGTAAATGGCCACTTCAGGGATCACACTCACATCTTTTTCACTTAATAGTCCAGGTTTTTAACCAGAATGAGAAATATAAATTTATTTTTGTTTGTATTTTGAAATATCATTTAACTATATTAATAATTACTATGCACATAAACTTTTCAATTTCCCTTTAGATAAATGTTTTATATTTTATCCTTTTCTTAGCTTTATTAACTGTGTTAGGAGTGTAGAACACTATGCCTTGAGGAAACATAAAAGTACATCAGTTAAACTGAATATTACGGTTTTTCTTCTTTCTGCTGGACAGCTTAACCGTAGGAGAAATATTCTATCTATAAAATCGCCTGTCATTAACAATTCAGTTACAGCCTAGTGAATGTGAACACACACACTTTAAGTGTCTAATTTAAAACTAGATTTTTCTCCTTTGATAATTCTACTTTTGTTGTAGGTTATATAACGAGTTTAAGCAAATTAAAATTATAGATGGCTTGTGATCTTTCTCATCAAAGATGATTGCATTTTTACTTCACTTGTATTAGAAATTTGACAGATTTGATCTAGAGGCATGTACAGCTTTGATTTTTAATGGATTTGCTTGGACAATCTCAAGTTAAAATAAGAGCTTTCAATTCTAGTCTCTGTTAAGAAATCCTGATTCATAATACTGAGATAAATACTGGAGGGATAAAATGTCTCTCAGCGTTAAATAACTAAGTAACATTTGTTTGAACTATAAAGGGAGAATTGAGTTTATTTACAATCCATCTGCATAGTACATCTAGTTGAATCAATCAATTATTTTAACTGATTTTCTTCCAAATTAACTGCTGGTTTTATTTTTATGTGGACATTAACCTTATTGTCCAAAAAACTCACTCTGTATTTCTCCTTAAGACAGCTAAAATGCAGCAATTCCTTATTCTTTAATCATATCCTTACGGCTTATCAGTCAAAATGGAATATTATGAGTCAAAGATATTGATCAAAAGTAAGTCGAAAGTTAAAATATCTTCTCTTGGATTTATTTTCTTCATAACTATCATGCAATAATGATGCAAATGCAGTACAAACAAAAACATAGATGAACACAGATGTATTTGCTTGATAAGTACAAACAAGAAAACAGCATGGAAGAATTTTACCCAACCAAACTTTCATTCTATTAACTAAGCTTTATGTTTTTTTCTTATCTTGCTATTTTAAAAGCTTGAAAAAAAAAAAATAAAGAATCAGTATCACTTCTCAGCCTTTTGGCTAAGATCAAGTGCAGTATCTGTTATTATCAGTTTAATATCTGATACGTCCTCTATCCGAGGACAATATATTAAATGGATTTTTGGAGCAGGGAGATGGAATAGGAGGTTGCTATGTCCACTCCACATATCGACCTTGTATTGCAGTACCTCCAGGAACGGTGTTCCCCTCGGGTGTTTCAGGCTGGGCGCGGTGGCTCACGCCTGTAATCCCAGCACTTTGGGAGGCTGAGGCAGGTGGATCACCTGAGGTCAGGAGTTCGAGACCAGCCAGACCAACATGGTGAAACCCCATCTCTACTAAAAATACAAAAATTAGCCAGGCATGGTGGTGGGTGCCTGTAATCCCAGCTACTCAGGAGGCTGAGGCAGGAAGATCACTTGAACTCAGGAGGCAGAGGTTGCAGTGAGCCGAGATTGTGCCACTGCACTCCAGTCTGGGCAACAGAGTAAGACTCCGTCCCAAAAAAAAAAAAAAAAAAAACTCAGTAGAATCACTTTTCTAAAATATAAGTACACAGACACTTTTATAAATATATGATACACAATGGCCTTCAAATTAGATTTAGACAAATAGAAATTTATTTTCAATAGTGCTTAGAAATTATGTTTCTCTTGCTGATATTCAGTGTCACTTTGTTACTTGAAAATTCTACTTGTCACAGAAAACAATCTATTTTTGTAAGACTTAGGTTGTCTTCCTGCTGTTGGGATATATTACCACCAGATAGCAGTGAGGTTTTAAGAACTCATTTCTTGTTAGAACATATTTTACTCAGACATGGATTATTTCTTCTTTTAATATGTATAATATACATAATTTCTGAAATTATATAATAAATCATAAAATGTTTCTATTCAAAACATACTTTAAAAAAAAGATTAAGTCACATTTATTCTGTTTGCCTTATCATATATCATCAATTAATACTTAATGAAACGCTACCCTTCTCCAGAGATTTTGAATAGCTTATTTTTTTACCTACTCCGTATTTTCTGTTTTCCTGAATTATCTCTTGAAAAAACTCGTACATGCATATTTGAAATTAAAATTTTAGGATATTCCACAAAGTTGAATAAAGGTTTTAACTAAATCCATTACCTCATAAACACAAATCTGTTTCTTCACTGACATTAAAAAAGTATATCTATAGCTAAAATTTCTATTATCCTTCAATTAATAATAAATCACAAATATACCTAGTTCTGTTAAGTAAAAGACCACATGTCTATTGAGGAATTGTGCTAGGCTCACAAGAGTGAGTGTGAGATGATTACTAAGAGACTGTTTGCTATGAAGAGTAAAACACATTTTTTTGGTATAATGTGATACATGATATAAATGAGCTTGATAAGGTTGTTTAAAGACAAAAAAAAAAGTAGATTTCTGGCCTTTCACTTGATTTACTATGAATTTCTGCAAAACTACTCAGTTTCCTGGTTGTGAAATAAAAATAATGACTTTAACAACTTGTCTGACTGTGCAAATGAGTGATAAAAATGTATTATTCAGAATAGAACTGAAAGGTGTGAGGCTCTAGATGTTAAACATTTATATTCATAAATTACCATAAACACTGAACACTGATACGTGTTCATAAGTAAATGAATACATTTTTAAAATTAGTTGTTACATATAACTTATAAAACCAGATGAGATGCCACATAACAAAGTTGTATATTTTCTACACATTTTGCAAGTGCACTTACAGAGATATATGTCTATTATTCATATATTAGACATTAGTATTTATGGAGAGGCATATGTGGATACATATGCCTAAATATTCCTGCTTAGACAAATGGCAATATAATGATTATACATATGTTCCTAAATAAAAATTTACATTTATCATGTGTACTAATCAAGGAATAACAAACCAGATCATTTGAGGTTTCATTTACAGAATCAGTTCCAAATATCTTTTATCTAGTAGCATTTTGACTCCTTTAGTAGACCCTACAACATTCCAGGTCAGGGGAGTTAAAAGGTTCAAGAAAGTTGCCAGGTTCACATAGTAGGGAGATTGAACTGATACCTCATTAAGGTTTTTGCCGGTGGCTCCCGCCTGTATTTGCTCCCAGCACTTTGGGAGGCCGAGGTGAGTGGATCGCTTGAGGCCAGGAGTTTGAAATCAGCCTGGACAACATGGCATAACCCTATCTCTATTAAAAATACAAAAATCAGACGGGCGAGGTGGCACATGCCTGTAATCCCAGGTACTCGGGAGGCTGAGGCACAAGAATCGCTTGAACCCAGGAGGCGGAGATTGCAGTGAGCCGAGACCGTGCCACTGCACTCCAGCCTGGGCGCCAGAGAGAGATTCTGTCTCAAAAAGAAAAGATTTTTACATAACACTTTTCACACTCTTCCGTTTTCTCCCTACTTTCTCTTTTCCTTCTACTCTCTTTTTCCCTTCTTCCATTGAATTTTCACTACTCTTTCTTCATAAAGTTGTTGAAATTTTTATGTAAAAGATTAAATATGTTACCGCAATTCACTCTGTTTCCTACTTCTATTCTACCACAGATAGGCATCTGTGTCAAAAATAATCAGTTTGAAAATCTCCTTTATTATTCTGTTTTTAAGCATCTCTTTGTCTAAAACTAAAAACAAAATGTACCATTAGGAATATGTGCTTTGGCTCTTTAAAGCAACTGCTTGCCCCATACTCTGACTTTAGCCCTCAATTATCTTGGAGATACACAGTAAAAGGATATATGCCTAGGAGAATAACGCTGTGATATACTGTATATCTAAATGTTATCTGACAAAGTTAACACAGAAAACTGTGGATATTTTTTTATTAGCGTTTGGAACAAAGATGATACATAATAGATTATTTTGCTATAATTAAAATGATTTTCTATGTGTAACTTAATGTTCATGTACCTAGTTTTGGTTGTTTCCATTTAGCATGTGAGGTAGCAATTGCTTTCTTTTGAAAATTTAGACCCTTTCTACTGCTATCATTGACTTTGGAAAGAAGGCAAAACCAAAGGCAAACTAACCCTATAATAAATATATTCAGTTGATCATTCATGTTAAGATACTTGATGGCTTACATTTAATGTTAGGGATATTTAGTTTACATTCAAAAGTTATTCATTTTTACTTAAAACATAGAAATTCATTTTTACTTAAAACATTGCTGGGAGCCCTGGGCTGTAGTCCCAGCACTTTGGGAGGCAGAGCAGGGCAGAGAACTTGAGCCCAGGATTTCCGGACCAGCCTGGGCAACATGATGAAACACTGTCTCTACAAAAAGTACAAAAAATTAACTAGGTGTAGTGGCATGTGGCTGTAGACCAAGGTACTCTGGAAGCTGAGGTGGGAGGATTACTTGAGCCTGGGAGGTGGACACTGCAGTGAACCATGATCATGCCACTGCACTCCAGTCTGGGCAACAGAACAAGACCTGTCTCAAAAAAAAAAAAAAAAAAAAAAAAGTTTATTATCCCATCTAGGCTTCAAGTAAAATGATTTAAATAAGAAGGGCAGTTACTTATTCAACTCAGAAGAATTTAAAAGAAAACATAAAGAGTTTTAAACAGCAGTATCCGTTTTCTGTTTTCGTTAGTCAACAAAAAAAAGAGGGTCTTGAGTCATAATGTGGACAAAAGGTAACATCGGCTGCATTTTGTGCCTGACTAAAGGAGATTTCTTCAATAGAAACTGATTGAAAAACATTTGCATGGAAGTAGTAGATTACCTTTGATTATATTCAAGGGGAAGGAAATAGTCAAGCATAATTTTCCTGAATAAACTTTTCTTTCATTAGTGAAAGTTACATTTTTGGAGTGATAAACACTTTAAAACACTTTATACACAAAGTAAATTCATATAGATAAGTTACATATTTTAAAGCTATAAATATTTTCACAGTAAAGTTGAAATTATACATGATATGATTACAATATTAATTACTAATGATTTGTTTTGCAGGAAGATTCTTCATTGTGTAAATGAATTCATCATAGACTCCAAATATCAAGCTCTCAGAATGTATTAAATGTAGCATTTGTTATCAGTCCTCCAGGTGTTACATATGACTCCCAGTCACACTTAGATGACAATATATGTGAAAGATGCTTAGGAAAGGGAAGAGTCTGAAAGGCCAACATATATTAAATAACTTTATTTAAATGAAACAATAAAATCCTGATTGATTTGAAAGCACACTGATGCATTAACAATGCACTTTCTTGAAGAATTGGTCTCGAGAGAAAATGCTTCACTGAAATAATTCAGAAAATGCCCTTCCAGCAAGTGGGGCAGATTCTCTTTCTGTCCATCATAGCATTCTATATGTTTAAGGAGCAATGCTGACAATCATAAACATGCATCTGCATGCACACATTAGAGAAGATGGAGTAACATGTCTACCTAAGTTGTTGCTGGCAATCTGTGTTCCTGCTCAGTGGAAATCTTTCAAATTAAATATGGGCAGTTTTCTTTATGTGGATACTAGAGAAGGATTCTCTCTCAGCTCATATTTGTGTGCCTTTTGTCATTTTTTCTTCACAGTTACGGTTACCTATGCTAGTACAGTATGCTGCACATAATTTAGGTCAATTAATTCTGTTGTCTAAAATACATCTTTTTTGATCCCCTGTTTACTGCTTCTCACCACCACACCTTGTCTTGTCTGCTGTGCTTTTAACAGCTCTCAAATAAGAAATTTATCTTTGCATATTTAAACATCCTACTCCTCACCCCATATTAAAGTTACACTATTAAGAAGGCCCACACATTCTGACAATTTCTATATATTTATTAATGCCCACCTGCATGAAATAAGCTTTCCTGCACACTTAGTTTTGTGTTTTCCCCAGATATTTCGAATAAATCTTTTCTCATTAATGTAGTGATTTGTATGGAGAATTGCATATTAGTGGAAAGTCTGACTACTAAATATCTACATAGAATATATGAAGCTGGACTACATGAAATTTATATTTTTCAGATCAAAATTGGTTAAATATCAGCAATTTTATCTATTTCAACCAATGAACAAAGGTCTCAGTCCAGATGTACTGAAACAGAGAAAAAGCATAATTATCAGTGGAGATATCTTCTGAATTTCTCCTCACATCTGCAGATTTGTCCAGACAATTACTTAGACTTAAGTAAAAATTAGTGTTGGAGAACTCTTTATGAATAATGCATACTTCTGGAGAAAGTGAGATTTGATCACTTCTCAGCCTTTTGGCTAAGATCAAATGAAAGTCACTTTATAAAGTTGAGACTTCTGATTTAATGTTAATATGAGTTTCTGAAAAATGAAACACAGTTCTATTAATGCCTCAGTACAAATTACCCAATTATGCGACATCAATTTCAATGAAATGTAGCATCAAGTAAATCTATTTTCCTATTCAATTACTTATTGAATGAATAGGCATTTTTCTAATGAGATAGGCATTTGGATCAAATGTTAGCATTTTTTGTTTCTGCAGATTTATTGTGTTTGCAATTTAATATGGATTATAGAAACACACGGAATGATGCTTCCGTATAACTGTTTATCCCATTATCAGAAATTTTGCAAAATTTGATTCCTGAGAAAAAGATAAATTAACAAAACCATTTGCCATCAGTTATCTTTTCCTTTTTTTTTTTTTTTTTTTTTTTTTCCTAAACTTGCATTTCAAACAGAAGAGCTCTTTATTGGGTGATGTCCTTAATAATTACAATCTAGATTCTGATTCCAAAACTTTACTAAGTTTTATTTATTTTAGTGCAGGTGAAAAATAAACATATTTTGTATTGTATAAAGTCTGTGTAGTAGCTAAGAGCTTAAGCTTTTGACCCATATAAATCTTTCAAATTTTAGCTGTGTACCTTAATAGGTCTGTGAACTTGGGCAAGTTATTGAAACTTTTAGAGTCTCAATTTCCTCATATGTAAACAGAAGTGACAATAACAGTGCATTTATCATAACATTGCTGTATTAAATGCACTTAGCACAGTTCTTGGCATGTAATAAGAATTCAATAAATGGTAACTACTATTACTTTAATAACTGATTACATTCTTTGGAAATTGTATTAAGATGACTCCAGCTGCTTAGTGAATCACTGTATTTGTCACCATAGTAATTTGCAGAAACATGAATCTGTATTTCCTAGGATTAGGACTTGCAGGAGTTTGCTAGTGTGTATATGATCTTGGCAGCAGGACTCCAAATAGCCTGAGTAGAAAACTATGAATTTTCCCACATTTTCTCAATCACATATGGATAGAGATAATCCCCACTGTTGGCTAAATTGTGGAAGTTTTACGCTTCTTATATTGGTGGCCTTGCTGGCAACAGTAGTCTACACATAAAGAATGTTCTTTCTTAATAGCTTAAGCAATGTTAACATGATACATTCTCTCTTTTTACCAAATAAGTCTTTTCAAACTCTTAGCAAAATTAATCATTTAAAAAAATTGTCGAGTTAATTAAAAGAATATTATATCCTTAAAATATGCCATTTTAATGGAAATTTTTTTGGTCAGTGAGAATATGATTTATTTACAATAATGCAACAAAATATGAAGTGGCAGTTTTATATTTCAAATGGTTCTGGTCATTTTTAATTAACCGGAGAGGAATTAAGAAAAAAATAAAGACCGTTTAAAACATAATTAATTCAATTAACATTTTAACTTTTGTTTATACAGTCTTTAGTAATGTATTTATTGGCTTTTCTGAGGAATCTGGTATTTCTGAGGAAATTCTGTTTTTAAATAAATGCTACTTTAAATAAATGTTACTTCATCATTTTCAAATGACTGCTCAATCAACATGTATAAAAGTTGTGGATTTCTTTGCTTTTATGACAAAAGTGGTATTGTATTTTTAAACTGATCACTTTATCAGGTCAGAGAAGGTATAGTTCAAAGTGTAATTATTTATCATTTAATTGTATATTTATAAACATTTTAGTTTTGAACCATTAGATATTTATGTAATTTAAGTATGAAAGTTTAAAAATTGTTCATATAATAATAGACATATGATAAAACGTCATGATAAAAGACAACCAAAGAAATATTACTTGATCCTACTTAGAAAGAATAATTTTCCAGGATAACTTTACTCAGTTTTAGAGAGAAATCCAAGAATAATGTTCTTCTTTCATTTTTCAACATGATACAACCAGAGAATTTGGAAAACTAGTAAATATAACCTATAGTAAAATGGTCAGGAAAAATACTCATTTCCATTTATGATAACTGAAGTGACAAAAAAGACTCCTAGAAGTTACATTTTCCCTTTGTGATATATTAAAGAACAACAAATATACTAAACTTTATTCTAAGAAGGACTTTTTTGTGAATATAAAGGATAATGGATCAGATTTAAGTTTCTTTCTATAACCACTTCTAATTCTATTCACATGATCTATTTAAAAATTGCTTATTACAATAGATTTAAATGTAGTAGTCATTTTGAAACATTTTAGTCCCCCAAGATACAGAAATATACAAAAAAAGTACATGTTTGAGACCCATAATTCAGTTTCTCCCTAAAAGGCATTTCATCATCCAATCTTCTGGCATTCTTTAAACTAGACACTAGACCCTTTTCATCTAGATATTGCATGTTTCATATATATATATATATTTTTTTTTCTTCAAGAAGGGACTCAGTTTGTTTACTTATTTTTTTCTCTTTTTTTTTTTATTATACTTTAAGTTCTAGGGTACATGTGCATAACGTGCAGGTTTGTTACATATGTATACTTGTGCCATGTTGGTGTGCTGCACCCATCAACTCGTCAGCACCCATCAATTCGTCATTTATATCAGGTATAACTCCCAATGCAATCCCTCCCCCCTCCCCATGATAGGCCCCGATGTGTGATGTTCGCCTTCCCGAGTCCAAGTGATGTTACCACTTGACATCGCATGTTTCATATATTATACATACATACATGTATGTGTATGCATGTATTTTTAAAATCATTATTTGTAGTAACATATCAAAAAGGAATTTCTAATATTCCAAGGTTCTAATGTTGGGATAGAAACATATTCACAATAGTGTTTATCAGTTTCATGTATTTAGAGTAGTTTCACACTAAAATAAGTGATTAGGCTGGGCACGGTGGCTCATACCTGTAATCCTCGCACTTTGGGCGGCCAAGGCAGGAGACTTGCTCGAGCCCAGGAGTACCAGACCAGCCTGGGGAACATAGTGAGACCCTGTCGCTACAAAAAACATTTTTTTTTTTTTTTAATTAGCCCCTCACGGTGACGCGTGCACCTATAATTCCATCTGCAGGGGAAACTGAGGTGGGAGTATGACTTGAGCCGAGGAGTTAGAGGCTTCAGTGAGCCATGGTGGCACCACTGCACTCTATCCTGGGTGACAGAGTGAGATCCTGTCGCAAAATAAAATTAGTGATTAGGACAAAAAAGATACAGGGCAAAATAAATAGAATGCTTACCCACCTCAAATAAAAAGAACACAGTATTTGTTAATATGAAGGTGATACTGGATAAGTGAAGTGCCTAGGACTTTTTTCTTAAATAATTTAGTATATTTTATGTGAATAAGGGACTATAAAGTAGGGAGATCAGCAGGACTGTAAAAGTGGGTGGGGGAGAAGAAAGTTTGCTAGTCAAACTTGATTTAAATTGACTGCCTTTTTAATAGCATGTGGCTGAATGTTTTGATCTATTTATAATGAATATTTTAAGGATTTGCTAATTTTTGAAAATTGGCAAGAAATACTCATTTTTTCCTGTCTTGAGGTATGCCAAAAATAAAACTTGCTAGAATAAAAAAAAATTAAAATGAAGGAATGTCTTGTCTGTGCTAAAACACCTCCACTTAAAGAGTTTGATATCCACTAGAAAATGTTGTTTCTTTAAAAAGGGGACAAAGGGTATTTGATGTTCCTCACTTTTCACAGTTGTGACAATTCTCTTAGATATCTTAAATTCTCTAAGTGGAGATTTCTCATATTCTTCACAGTACACCTGTTTAAAAATTGTAGTCCACAGAAATCTGAAACTACAAAATAAAGTTTTCTCAAGATAGTAAGTCACAAAGAGTGTAAATTACAGTTACTTCATTTGTGGGAGTTTTCCTATCACTTTTCAATTAATAAGACACCTGGTTATGGGAATTTTAGTCTCACTGAAAAACTCAATTTTTCTATACAAATTAAATTTGCGTATGCAAGTTACAATTTGAGTTTAAGCTTAGGCCTATGCTGGTGGAGGGATAACAGGCAAACTGGAATTTGGTACTTGACCATACTTAGTCAGTGCAGGAAAAACAACAAAAAAAACTTCAGAAACTTTCTTACCATTGACAGAAGCTAGTGTCGATATTTCTTGTGGTTCTCCCTTATTGACTGTATCTATGCCATCATATAGCAAAATGTACACAACAGCAGAAAGTAGATATTTTACTTATAGTTTCTGCAAAATCTGAGTAAAGATAAAGTTTTTCTACTATAAAGATGTGGTCTTATAAATGTATGCATTCTGAGGATCAGGGAAAGGCAGTGAAATAAAACTCTAAATTGAACAAAATTCAAGTAGTTTATCTTTTAACAGAAATATCTCCATAAACTATATCGATATAAAGGTGAACAGGGGTTGGACACAGTGGCTGAAAGCCTGTAATTCCAGTGTTTTGGGAGGCCAAAATGGGAGGATGGCTTGAGAATAGTAGTTGGAGACCAGCCTGGGCAACATGAAAGACCTCATCTCTACAAAAAAAAAAAAAAAATTAGCCAGGTCTGTTCATGTGTGCCTGTAGTCCCTTGCTACTCAGGAGGCTAAGGCAGGAGGATTAGTCGAGCCCAGGAGTTGGAGGCTGTAGTGAGCTATGACCATGCCACTGAACTTCAACCGGGGTGAAACTGCGAAAATCCTGTCTCTAAAAAAATTAAAAATAAATAAAGGTCAACAAGAAGAATCAATAACTAGGACAGCAACTGGAATTGACAAATTAATATCTATAAGCTTGAATCAACCAATGAGGATGGTTTTGTGTGTGTGTGTGTGTCTGTGTGTGTGTGTGTGTGTGTGTGTGTGAGAGAGAGAGAGAAATATATTGGTGAAGTAATATTTTAATTCACCCACCAGCATTCTATTGGGTTGTCAAATTCATAGAGATATTTTATCAGAATCAGAAATTTCAGAATTTTAAAATCTATGTGTTAGCAAACTGTGTATTCATAGGTTCACAAGAGATTCACAACCTCTTGTTCCTCATAAATCATTCTAGGAGAAAAAAAAAAATACCAACATAGCTGTAGCCCCTAAGTCATGAAGTACATCTAACTGGTTCACAAAATATTAAATATAAAGGGCTACAACTTTTCAATTAAACATTTTTTATTATAAACATTAATGAAAAAAACACTTATTTTAATAAAATTTATGAAATTCATCATTGCTTTCAAAGAAATAACACCCTTATCTGTTAGCTCTGTCGATCCAGCGATGAAGGTTCAGATAGAAAAATAACTGTAACCCATTATTGGACTGGTCTTTATTAAAGGCAGAGATATAACCCTAACTATCTCCCACTCTTCTGATTATGTATTTGTATTAAATACTTGATTATTTAAAATTTTATTTACTCAGACTATGGAAACATTATTCAATTCTTCCTTTGTTTGCAAAGAAAGATTTTCTGCTCAACATAGTAAGCATTAATTAACAGAGGCAAAGCAAAAATAACAAAGATCTCTGTAGATAATATTAACTTTTATTCAAATTTCACAGTTGTTAATAAATGTATATTCAAAAGGAATGTGTGGCTGGGTGCGGTGGCTCACGCTTGTAATCCCAGCCCTTTGGGAGTCCGAGGTGGGGGAATCATGAGGTCAGGAGTTCGAGACCAGCCTGGCCAACACAATGACATCCCGTCTCGACTAAAAATACAAAAATTAGCTAGGCATGGTGATGGGCGTCTGTAATCCCAGCTACTCGGGAGGCTGAGGCATGAGAATGGCTTGAACCCGGGAGACGGAGGTTGCAGTTAGCCGAGATCGTACTACTGCACTCCAGTCTGGGCGACAGAGCTAGACTCCGTCTCAAAAAAAAAAAAAAAAAAAAAAAAGGAATGTGTGATGGATCTGGGCATTGATAAATCTATCACTAAGGTTCTATATTTATGGCATTTGATTAGCTATCCACATCACATTATAAGGATATCTACTTTCTCAGAGTAATTTGGTCTTTGCTTTTAGATTAATAAAAAACGTAATAGTGGCTGGAGTATTTAAGGCACTCCCCTGGGACATGAAAAAAAAAATAGGTTATCTGGCACTGCCCAAATAATTGTATACAGAAAATAAGAGAAAATTCATGTATGTTTGTGTTTATCTGCACTTACTGTAGCTGTCCTAATCTTTAGTCTTTAAATATAGAAGCCAATATGGAAGGTTAAATAGGTGATTAATGCTCATCCTTTACTAGAAGTCTCTTTAAGCATATCTCATTTCCATATTGATCATAGTTATCTTTAGTAACAATTATAATTAACGTATAAGTTTTGTTTAATGGCTACAATGTCAGCTCATTTGTAATTAAAGTTTATCACAAATAACTTTTATAATTAAGTAACTTATAAAATCTCAGATTAAAGTAAATTATGTTACTTAGTCTCAACATTTTCTTGTAAAACATATTCGTCTTCTGTCTTTGCCTTATCTGTTCTTGGCACTAACTTCTTCAGTCATTCACACTTCAAAAGCTTTGGACTATTTCCTCTTCCTTATACCCACATTCCAGATTAAACTTTAGACTTTTCTATCTTACAATCTCTTTCTCTTCCAATCTTTCTTCCTACATCTTCCAGCTATTTATCAAAAACACTTAAAGAGCTACTTCTTTCATGAACCTTTTCTTAATTCCGTTACCTCAAAGTATTCACATTTCAAAATATTCACATTCTTTGGTACTACCGTATCACTTTGCTCTATCCTTTGTCACTTAGCTTATTTAGTATAATATTTATCTTCTACAAATCTTGTATTATCTCCCTCACTACATAAACTTAACATGTGCTTTATACACAGAGGGTGTTTAAAAAGTACAGATCAACTGGATGGATGAATGGATGGAAGAGGATGGAATATTGTAACAAAACACATTTTCCTTAAGTAAATTCATGAATACTCCAAATTAAAAACAGAATGTGAAGTATCTCTGAACTGTGCTGTTGAATATGGTAGCTACTAGCTACATGTGAGTATTTAAATTTTAATTAATTAAATTAAGAATTTAATTCCTCAGTTGCACTAGCCACATTTCAAGTGGTTAACAGGCACAAGTGGCTACCATATTGGACCATGCAGATATTTTAATAAAATATTTTTATCATTGTGGAAAGTTCTGTTGGATAGTACTGCTCTAGAAATTTTTGCTGGAGGAATGGATGAGAGAAACACTTCTATGGAATTCTAGGAAGATCATAATAACAAATAATAAGGCATAGGACTACCACTTCCCATAATAAAAAGTATAATTTATAGCCATTTACAATATAAGCAATTACCCCTCAAAGTTGAAGATTTGTATTAGTATCATTATTATCACTTTTCATTTAATCCATATTTTTTGCAACATCAATAATAAAAAATTCAAAATATGATTTATGTAGGTAGGAAGATGTCATGTTTTCCATATAAATATGCATTAAATGCTTTAACAAGTCTGGCTTAATTAGAATAAGAATACAACAGGCTGGGCTGGCTTTTCAAAAATGTTAATAGCTTATTCCCTGTTAAAGCTAAGAAATACCTTCCAGTATACCCTACCTCCAAAAGTATCGAGGATTTTTTGTTTTTTAATCCAAGAAAGATTCATGAGATCATAAAACACAATCTTTATGTTCTTTGCTTCCCTTTTTCCAAAATCTAAAATTGTTCAGAAATATTTAAGCTTTCCTTGATTTGTAGCCAAAACAGCTAATTGGAGGATCCTGCCATATAGTGCTGGACCTCTGTCATGTGTTGTCTACTTGTTTAATTTAGATTTGTGGTTTCTTGAAATCCAGCTGAAAGTGTTTGACCCCTCATAGGAAAATCCTGTTGTGAGTAAGAAGGATTCCACAGATCGCATACCAGAGAGGTTTTCCCTCAGCTGCTCTCAACTTTGTAATGTTGTGAAGAAGCTGACAAGCTTGGGTGAGACAGTGTGTTGCTATCCTCCTTACAGAATTAGAAATTCCCCCCTAAGAGAGTATGAATTGATAACAAGAGGCATTATAGCTAAGATTAGGTTAACAACTGAAAACAAATGAAATTGATATGTAGGTAATCAAACATTTTTAGTGATGTATATTATGTGATTACCATTCAAAGCAGGCATAACCATTTTCCTCAGAGTCAGGAAATAAATACCACTAGCCAATGGGGCTAGGGTCACACCTTTTCCATATAAATAGAACTTTGAATCTATCCTGTCTACTGTTTGATAAGCCTATGCAAATTCCCAATTGTATGTGTTAGGTTTATAAAACTGTTAAAATGATCCAAGGAATAATAGCAGTTGGTGGGAAGGGTGTTTTTAATTTAAGCTTTCATTAGCAGACAAATAAGGATAGCAGAGACTTCATTTCAGTTTTAATTCAAAAAATATTTTGTGCCTACATTTCAGAATCCTGGATGGTTTGCTGCTAACAGCACTCTGAGGTCCTGCCATGGAACCTCCTATCTAGTGCAGGATTTGGGTTACTGAAGCCCTATCTCTTCAGTGCATCTATTTCATTTAAGTTTAAACTGATTACAACGTACTGGAGGCAAAGACCTTTTCCTTCCCCTCCCTCTTTTTATCCCCCACTCAACAGTTGATTGCAGAACACTATGAAGACTCAACGACAGTGGGTTTTAATTCAGATATTTCAAGGTGAGTTTCATATATATTAAATACCATATACGTCTCCTTTCCTCTGGGTCTTTTCAGGAGTAGTAATTTTATCTGAACTCCAATTTTTCATGTTTGAAGCTTTCATTGTCTTAAAAGATTGGTTTCGAGTTTAAAATGTTAACAATGAGATTGGATGAGAGGAAGGGGAAGTCTATATTCCAGTATACTGATATCATGTAGGGAGAGATGTAAAACAACAACAACAAAAATCCCACAAATTATAGTAAGCATAATTTACCTGGATTGGCCTGGATGGCCACACTTGCCGTCAGTGGACTGACAATTTCTAAGGAATTGACAATTTACTGATGGTAAACAATGAAGTTGTAAAGGCCCTTCTGGATCGTGCAAAGATGTCTTTAGGACCATGAGTTATCAGTGTGCTGAAAAATTCCAGAAGTACCTGTTTTCAGAACAAATACTTGTGTATTCTATGAGCACCCTAGGTAGAGGGACTGTTCTTCCTCAGTTTTGCATTTCCAATGCCTGGTACACAGAACATATTTCACAAATAGACACCTAACTAACAAGCAAGAAGAGTATTCTAATGAATAAATATATAGACTTTATTGCACTTGTAGGAGTATGATTTGATTTAATAAACTAATAGGCTATCCCCCCAAATCTCCATTTAGATGAATACAAAATGTTTAGGATTCTATTTAATTAAACCAAATTTAGAAGTTATGTTCAGTTTCTTGCTTGGGAGGTTTTGATTTATTCAAAACTCATTTAAGTTTGTCCACTTAGTGATTAACGTGTACTCCAGTGCACCCCCACAACTTTGTCACAATACTCCAATAATGTAATACACTTAAAAATAATGTATTTACTTTATTTGTCATAAATACTGATTCTCAGTTTCTCTTGTCCATGTGGCAGAAGATACTGAACTGTCTTCCCCTTGACATTGCTCAAAGAAGAAATCTCTTAAAAGTTCTAATCACTGTTAAATTTCTCAGACATTTTAAGCTTTAGGGAAGAAAAGATTTAAACAACTTTTTACATCATCCTTTTTCTGGTTCCCTTCTGTTGCCTCCATTACTCCTCTGTTACTTCCATCATTCTCTCCAAGTACATAAATCCACTGTTTATGGTGCTTGGGACCTCCCAGATCCGGTAAATCTTCCCACCCCCTCCCTCTACCTTTCATTCCTTCAAGTTTTCCATTCATTGAAATCATTCTCAGTTCTGTTAGTTTCCCCAGATTTCTCCCTGTTCTCTTTGAGGGTCTATAATTTTTCCAAGTCTCTACCCAGTTTTTAAGTTCTCCGTCTTCATTGTCACCACAGTTTTCCCCAGTTAAGTTTTCATAACAACTTGTTGCTCAGACTCTATGAGTACTTCTTACTTTGTTAGTTGGTCCAAAGGCTCAAAATCATTCTTTACCTCTCAGTCATCCCTTTTCTCTCTTTAATACCTTCATTCTTTCCAAGTTTTCTCTGCAGTCTTTTCCATATCCTCTGCTCCTACCAGTTTCCCCTTGTGCCTCACAGTTCTTCCCAAATTATTCAAGTCCCTTGCACGTAGTTAGAATATAACTCATCACATTATTTCCATATTTAGAAACAGCTTAAATTTACAAACTGCCATGAATAAAACAGTCTGTAGTTTAATCATTGACAGTTTAATATAATCTTGTTCTTTATTGCAGCTTTATATATACACCACATTTTATAGACCTGATATTTGTACCAGGTTGGTTTTAAGAGAACTTGAGATAGTAGAGGGGAGTTACAAAAAATTAACATTCAGATAGTAAAGTCAAATTAAACCGAGGTGAAAATTTATTATTCAACAAGACATTCAGTCCATTCAGTTCAAAACAATATTCTGTGTACTTTTTAAGGAGTGGAAGAAAAATAGACGAGCAATGGAATATGCTAATTGAATATTGATGAGATTTGTTTCCATTTTAAAGTTAAAAAAAACAAAACTCATTGCTTTAAGACTTTTTTCTTGCTGACTACCATCACTCAGTTGTTATATTTTAACCACAAATCCCTTAAGCACTTACATTTAACCTTATCCTTACCGTTATGCTTATTCAGATTTTCCCCATGTGATGTTAATCTGAAAATTTCTTAGAGGAAATGAGTTTTGAATTGCTCTGAAGCAGATGATGACCTTTGATGCTCAGAGAAGATGTGGAAAATATTATAGCTAGAGAGTAGATCTTGGCTTGGCTGAAGAGGAGAGGTCATGGATTATAAATTAAAGAGAAATAGATTTCTTAGAAGTGGCTAACTGAGGACCTTGAATGCTAGGACTCACAGTTTAGATTCTATAGATTTTGAAAGGTAATAAACATAGTTTTTTTGCTTTCAATTTTTGTTGTTGTTTTGGTTTGGTTGTTATTTATAATGATTATTAAAATAATGAATAGTTATTTTTCAACACCATAAAAACATGGAAGTAGACCACAAAAAAGTACTGGTTGGATAATATATTTGGAAATGTTTTGTTTTAAAAAAAACTTTTCTTCTGAATAAAAAAAAAAGAGAGGAGCAGGAATCCTTACATCAAATGTCTCTTTAACAGTTCCACTTGAAAATTAGCAGCTGTACTCAGTGAAAAATTATGAAGTTGCAATGTTGTTGTCAGTTGTAACAGGTTTTAATTATTTTTTTATTTTAAAGTGATCAAATTTAGAGATGTCAAATTTTTATTATTTTCAGCACAAAATCGTGATGACATAGTTCACATATTTTAGTTGCAAATACTGTTTCAAAATGCACTTGATTTTGTGAGGTGTTTGCTTTAATATTTTCAACACAGTGCTGGATTACAGGGTTTCAAGATATATTACATGTATCCAATTAAAATGACTCCCCACTTTCCCTAATATATACTTGTTCTTTAAAAATTTAAATATTAGTTAAAATCATCTAATAAGTCAACATGTTCCCTGTTTTATCAAAAACATTCATTGTGCAGTTTAAGCATTTGAAAACCAATCATAATAATATCTACAGATAAATGTCATTGGGATATGTCTTTCTTGAAAATGTTATGAAGGGTTATAAAATTTTGAAAGAAAATTTTATTACCAAAATATTACCAAACATACCTTGAAAGTCGAATATAATCGTTAACATACTCTTTTAAAATAAGCTTTTTAATCTAAATTACATGAAAAAAAGTTGTTGCCAAGCTGGGAACAATTATAAAATCACTAACTACGTAAAACAGAGCACACAGTCTTTAAATCTTATAAACATAATTTTAAATCTGAAAATTATATGAAATATGCATTTGATGAAAAGACATTTTGACTTCGCATGTGGAATTGTGATGTAAAATCTTTTAAAGCTGTAGCATTGCTCATAATTGAGATCCATTATGCAAATGATTATGTATTTATGATTAAACCGTCTTTCAATCACAGATGGCTAGAACAAGAAAAGATCCTAGAGATAAATCTCAATGCTACTCACCCTCAATGAGTAAAATGAGGCACAGAATGACTAAATGACTTGTCCAAAGTCAGAGCTACCTAAAGGCATAGTTAATATTAGAATTCAAGTCCATTTAGTTTTTCCCACAGGATTAGACTTGTCTTTGTGAGTGCAGGATATACAAATACTTTTGTTTATTTTATTTTTTTTAGTTTATAATAACAGTATCAACAATTACAAACACATATAACATTAATGTTCCAGAAACTGTTCTAAGTACTTTACATATATTAACTCATTTAGTGTATACAACAACACTATAAGGTAGATAAAATTGTTAACTGTTTTGCACAAAGATGCAGAGAATTTAAATAACTTGCATAAAGTCACATAGCTAGTGAGTGGTGGGTCTTGGATTTATTATAAAACAAGACAGTCCAGCTCCATAGCTCATGCTAGGACATCTTTTAAAAATTTAAATTTCTTACTGCCGGGATAGTTTATATTTGGATATAATAACATTTTATGACTTTACTTTTTCAGTAGGGTATAAAACATTTCTTAGTATTGGAAATTAATAATTGTCTCAATTTCCATATCATATACATTTTGCAATAGCTTTAAATGAATGGTCTTGCTACAATTGATGTGAAGCCCTGAATGAATGGTTTGTCTGAAATCATCAATATTGTTCATTAAGACAGTTGCAAAAAAATGGAGTCTTTCAGTTCATTCTGTGTACGAAAAAATTTTTCATTTATTTTTAAAACTAGAAAATCAAACCGAAAGTATATTTAAATAATGTCTCTATGAAATGTCTTCTTCTTGAGAATGGTAAAATGAACTATCAACGAATTATTTTTTCATATACTTGGTGATGACTATGTGAACAAAATTGATTTTACATTTTCTCGTTAATGTGACACACAACACAGAAATAAAAGTCCTATTTTTTGTAGCTTGTTTTAGTCTGTGGACTTAATTGCTAGTTTGAAAGTAGTATTAGGTAAAATTTTACTCTGTAAGAAAGAGAGTATTTTGACATGTTGACATGTTAATATATTGACACATGGGAAAGGAATAAGTAAATGTAAATGACAACTAATTAAGCAACATTATATAGTGGATATGGGAAAGGTAAAAAATATCCCAGCACTTTGGGAGGCCGAGGTTGGTGGATCACCTGAGGTCAGGAGTTTGAGACCAACCTGGCCAACATGGTGAAACCCCGTCTCTACCAAAAATGCAAAAATTAGCCGGGCCTGGTGGTGGGTGCCTTTAATCCCAGCTACTTCAGAGGCTGAGGCAGGAGAATCACTTGAACCCGGGAGGCGAAGGTTGCAGTGAGCCAAGATTCCGCCGCTGCACTCCAGCCGGGGAAAAAAAGCGAGAATCAACCCAAAAAAAAAAAAAAAAAAAAAAAAAATCCCAAATATGCAAAATGCATATATGTTTGTTTTGTGTATAATTATGTGATAAATTCTGAAAATCATCATATAAAATTAAAAATATTAGAATATAAAATCTTCCATACATTGCCCCAATTTGTTCATTCCTGTTCAAATAGAATGGAAAGACAAATTAAAATGGAGAAGGGCTGACTCATAAAAAATAGCAATGATTTCCTTTTCTTTTAACTTTTTAGGGAAGAAAGGGATTGGGAACAAGACTATATGTTGTGTAGGGAACACTGAAGGATTCTATTTGCATTTCAGTGCTTAATGGCTTTTACTAGTGATTTAACTTGTTTTCTCTACGTTTTTAAAACTCTCAGAGTCTTTGGCTTCATTAAATATGATTTCTTTGTAAAACACATATTATATGATAATACAAAAAATTGTTAAATCGGTGGCATTCATTAAGACTGCTTCCAGCACTGTGGAGAACTTGGAGGTCAAGGGAAATTCTGCACAAAAGTAGAAATATGAGGAAATTTCTGAACTGTGTTAGCCAATGTATGTTAGTGCTTTGACCACATATTTAAGGAAGGATGAGGCAGTGTGGGCTGAGGGACATTGGAGATGGATTAAGAGTGAAAGGGTAATTGGCTATGTTAGAAAATAGTGGCTTGCATTGAATGATTCTGTATCACAGGTACTTATTTAGAGTATGCATGCATTTCTGATACTGCATAAAGCAAGACAGTGATGAAGTTACATAGTTGTCTATTAGGATATTTGCCCTATACCCTTCAGTTTTCTGTTTGAGGTTTTTGAAGGATTAATGATTTCTGTCATGCATCATAATCTTCATACTATCTGTATAAGGATTATGATGGTGATAAATGAGAAGAACATGGTGAGTATTCCAAACTCCTATCGACCCTACCCAGTATACTAAAGATTATCAAGTGGAGAGTTATTTTGGTATATTATCACTTCATAATTTTTATGTCTCAGATACAGTACATTTATTTATATAACATATCACATAGGTCTCATTGGGATCATATAATGTTTTATGAAATAATCTATTTTAAGATACTATTTATTATAACTATAAAACTGTACATTTTTGTTCTCTCAGAGGATCTGGAACAGTGTGATTTCTAACTCAAAAGGAGGGGAGATTTGATTGTTTCTTCTTGAGTTAACAAGAAATCTCTTAATCTCTTAAAAATATTCACTGTGTAATAGTTTCAAGCTTTAGAATCATAAAATACTACTCATTCCTAAATGATTCAAGAATACAATTTACTATACTATTTAATTTTATGCTTTTTTTGTCCCATGCCTATCAGTTGGATATTCTAGCCATCATTTCACTGTCCTGGGTGCAGGCATAGCTGAAGGTTACTGATCTCCTGATCTAGATTAGTACTGTCCAACAGAACTTTCTGTAGTAATAGAAATATTCTATAATTTGTGCTGTCCAGTACTTAAGTCCTTAGCCACACTGGACAATTGAGCACTTAAAATGTGCCTAGTACAACTAAGGGATTGAATTTTTAATCTGACTTAAATTTAATTTTAACAGCTACACACAGCAATATAATATTGGACTGCACAACCCTAGATGCTTATAGTCTAAAGGTAACTATTGTATGGAAAAGAGAGTTCTTTTTTCAAGGCATAATCAATCACCTTTATTTCTCATTTTGTTCTTGTGCTCTCTATAAATCAAGTCCTGATGCAAAGTAATTTCATCACGAAGAGCACTGGTCTTTATTTTCCAGGGTCGTCAGGTTATATAAAGAATTAATGCACCATGTGATCACAGTTTCCTAGAGCGAGTGCCAGTTGTAGCAAGTGTAAAATAGTTGTGTTTGTTGTAGCTTCTTCTATGATATCTGTTAAGGAGTTGGATATCTCTGAAAAGAAAAAGTAAAATATTTCAGCATTTCTAATATTTTCTGGAATAGGAAAATATTTTACATTTATCAACTATATAGAAATTATAATTTAAAATGAAATACTGGCCATTTTCACATATTTTGTACTCTGTGACAAACTGGAATCATTACAGCGTAAGTTATAATTCTAAAAACCAAAAAGTCTCACAAGTCATTGGAGCCTCTAGTACCTAATGAAAAGAATGGTGTCTTTATTTTCTTTTTTTGTAATCTCTTTTTCAAAACCAATGTGAAACAAATTACATTTTTTATAAGCAGTGCAATAGCTAAATCAAAATAACAATAACCACAAATACATAAATAATTTTTTTTATCTGAATGTATTACTCACTTAAAACTGCATTGGTGGGCCGGGCACCATGGCTCACTCCTGTAATCCCAGCACTTTGAGAGGCTGAGGCGGGTGGATCACGAGGTCAGGAGATCGAGACCATCCTGGCTAACATAGTGAAACCCCGTCTGTACTAAAAAAAATACAAAAAATTAGCTGAGCATGGTGGCACACGCCTGTAGTCCCAGCTACTCAGGAGACTGAGGCAGGAGAATCTCTTGAACCTGGGAGGTTGCAGTGAGCCGAGATTGCGCCACTGCACTCCAGCCTGGGCGACAGAGCGAGACCCTGTCTCAAAAAAAAAAAAAAAAATTGCATTGGTATGGAACGCAATGAAAGTTCTATTTTGGGGCTGCCTTAATGTGAGAGTAACCCTGATCACACCACTTGCATTTCAAGTATTGTTTAGTATGATGGCATTTCAGTTGGCAATTTTCCTTACAGTGATCTGTCTACACATGCACGCACACAAATGCACACAAGGGCATATGTTCACAGTGAAACACAAAGATTATTATTTTAAACATACAAATAAAGCATCTCATGAACATTTCTCAATTACAGTTTGGCTAGTGTTTGTTAGTCCACCAAGCAATACTGTATCCAACTCTGTAGAGGCAGAACTTATACCTTTTTGATTTCCCATTTGACAGTTATAATTGTTTGGAGGTTAATGCACTGCTTGATTTATAAATAAAAGGGGGATTTTATTTCATTCTTCTTCCAATATGCTAGTATATTACCCCTTTGAGCTCGTTCTTTACTTGTGGTGAGAAGGCATGGAATATGCTTAATGAAGGCTAATGACAAAATAAATCCTTTTTCATTTCTTAATGAGTTGGAGTGGGGTTTGTGGTTGTCCTAAGTGGTAAACAGGAAAAAAAAATTAAAGAAGAGGAATCTAAAAATATTGTGAAAACATGTAGGATTAGTTAAATTAATTTAAATATTTTACTTACTAATAGTTTGAAAAACTGATTTCCTTAGAACCACTTAGTGTAATTTGTAATGAAAATAACTACAGGTGAAGATCGTGTGTAAAATACACCATCACCAGAAAACTTTAGGTTTTTGAATAAAATGGAATTCATAAAATAATGAACACTCCAAGTTATTGTAAATCACTCCTGTTATTTCTTGAAGTCTTTGCCAGTTCTTGTAGTGATATATTCTTGGAAGAAAAGATTTAAAACAAAAGAATTGGTGACCTGAATCTCCAGCAAACATTTCTTAAGCACTTATTGTGTATTTGGCACAGTACCCATGAACTGATACATTCAATATAATGTCTTAAAATTGTTGGTATATATTTGGAATGATACATTTGCTTTGAGTTTGGATTCATAATATAAAATATTATGGATCTATATGGTTGTTTCAATTTCAAACTGATATTTATAGAGAATAAATTTTATATCTAAACTGTTATTTTTGAAGAGCTAAATCTTTGTGTATTATGTAGGGAGTTGTCTTGAAAAACGTCCACTTTTTACTGCTCATCTTTTTGCACTTTCAAATATACTAATACTTTTGAAGCAGGACCCAACAGGCCTTCTCTAAAATTAAGTTTTCTCACATGTAGCGAGGTTATTTTGAAAGCCCAAATTGAAGTTTAAATGGTTAATATCACGTTTATATTTGGAGTTAAAATGTGTTAAGCCACAGTTGATGAAGAATATTGCTAAATAGAGAAAACATTTTCTCATGTATTTACCTAGATGAAAGACAAAAGAAAAATTATACAACCACTAACATTTATACCTTATCTTTGTATGAACATCTTGTAAATACATTTGAATTTTCTCTTATAGATGCTATTCCTTCATGAAAACCAGGCTGAACCCAGTACATGCTTTTATTGTGAAACTAAAGAACACACAAGAAGTAGTGTTTATTTTAACTTATGAATGCAAATTCTATTTTACTTATTTTTTAGTGGGAAAAATATGTACTTTATTTCTTTAACTTTTAGGTTCATATGTGCCTGTGCGGGTTTGTTATATAGGCAAACTCATGCCACAGGAGTTTGTTATACAACTTATTTCATCACTCAGGTACTAAGACTAGTACTCAATATTTTTTCTGCTCCTCTCCCTCATCCCACAGTCCATGCTCAATTAGTCCCCAGAGTCTGTTGTTCCCTTCTTTGTGTCTATCAGTTCTCATCATTTCCATCCCATTTATAAGTGAGAACGTTCAATATTTGGTTTTCTGTTCCTGCATTAGTTTGCTGAGGATAATGGCCTCCAGTTCCATCCGTGGTCTTGCAAAGGACATGATCTAATTAGTTTTTATTGCTGCATAGTATTCCATGATGTATATGTACCACATTTTCTTTATTCAATCAGTTATTGATGGACATTTAGGTTGATTCTATGTCTTTGCTATTGTGAATAGTGCTGCAGTGAACATTTGTGTGCACGTGTCTTTATGGTAAAATGATTTATATTCCTCTGGGTAGTTACCCAGGAATGGGATTACTGGTCAAATGGTAGTTCTGGTTTTACCTCTTTGAGGAATCACTGCACTGTTTCCCACTATAGTTGAACTAATTTACACTCCCACCAACATTGTAAAAGTATTCTCTTTTCTCTGCAACCTCGCTAGCATCTGTTATTTTTTGACTTGTTAATAGTAGCCATTCTGACTGGTGTGATATGGTATCTCATTGAGGTTTTGACTTGCATTTCTCTAATGATCAGTGATATCGAGCTTTTTTCATATGCTTGCTGGCCACATGTAAGTCTTCTTCTGAAAAGTGTCTCCTCATGTCCTTTGTCTACTTGTTCATGAGGTTGTTTTTTTCTTGTAAATTTCAGTTCCTTATAAATGCTAGATATTAGACCTTTGTCAGATGCATAGTTAGCAAATATTTCCTCCCATTCTATAGACTGTTTACTCTGTTGATAGTTTCTTTTACTCTGCAAAAGCTCTTAAATTTAATTAGATCTCATTTGTCAATTTTGCTTTTGTTGTGATTGTTTTTGGCATGTTCATCATGAAATCTTTGCCACTTCCTTTGTCCAGGATAGAATTCCCTAGGTTGTCTTCCAAGATTTTATAGTTTTGGGTTTTATGGATATTTAATTCATCTTGAGTTGATTTTTGTACATGGTGTAAGAAAGGGGTCCAATTTCAATTGTCTGCACATGGCTAGCCAGATGTCCCAGCACGATTTATTGTGTAAGGAGTCCTTTCCCTATTGCTTGTTTTCTTCAGCTTTGTGGATGATCATGTGGTTATAGGTGTATGGCCTTATATCTGGGCTCTCTATTCTGTTCTATTTGTCTATGTGTCTGTTTCTATACCAGTACCATTACTGTAGCCCTGTAGTATAGTTTGAACTCAGGTAATGTGATGCCTCATGTTTTGTTCTTTTTGCTTAGGATTGCCTTGGCTATTTGGGGTCTTTTTTTGTTCCATATGAATTTTAACATAGTTTTCTTCTTGTTCTGTGAAGAATGTCATTGGTAGTTTCATAGGAATAACAATCTGTAAATTGTTTTGGGTAGTATTCCATTTTAATGATATTTATTCTTTCTATCCATGAAGTAGTGTTTCATTATACTTATAAATGCAACTTCCATTTTAAAAGGCGGAATTCTTTATCATTTTTTCTACTCTAAGTGTATCACAACTGAAGATTCGAAATATGGCTTGTGTGTGTCACATTTATGGTTCAGTTGTTTTTCTATTCATTTATTAATTAATGTTATCACTTTTAATTGATTATCCATTTTATTGGTTTTGAGGTGACACCAAACAAAAATCACAGAAATAATATTAAAATATGTGTAAAAAAGTGAGAACTGAAAGGAGAAGGAATATTGTTGAACCTTTAGGCTGAGGCATCTGTTATTAGGCAGTTGATAAACCAAGTCGTAAGATTGGTTTTAAGTTTGCTATGTCATTTTTGCTTAGTGTTCTAGGTTGTGTAGTTACTGATTATGGATTGTGCAACTCCAAAGTCATCTTAATAGGAAGAGCTTCATTGTCTCACGGGGTGAATGAATGTAACTATTAAACATGAAAGTCATTTATCTGTTCCTTGGAACAATAGAGTGATGGATATAATTCATTTGTTGATAACTAATATCTTGCCTTGATTTGTTTTGCAGACCATCAGCTTGGACATTGTTTTTAGCCATCATTTCCAAGATTCTGGTGCTATATCTCATTTGCTTTCTACTATTGATTTTACTGCATTGTAATTTTGATAAATTAGAACCCAACACAAACAAAAAGTAAAGTCATTCTAGAACATGCATCATATATAGGGAAGTAATCTGATAAAGTGCTTTGTGCAGATATTGCAATTAGTACTGAAGTTTGGGGAGGTGAGCAATCAACAGTAAAATATTAATTGGTCTTTCTACATAGATAATTTAAACACTAATATGATAGATATATTGCTACCTGTTTTCCTGTACTGTTTTATTAATTCATGGAATAGTGACTAATAGAAGTATTACTTATCCTTATATATAAAACTCAAAATAGGCTTTTCAACAAATACCCGGTGAAGACACAAATATATATATATTACACACACACACACACACACACACACACACACATTATATATATATATGAAGAAACCGCATTTGTTAACAAATGACTAAAATTATCATGCCCGAACCCTCCATTATTGAACATCACCTCTCCATACCCCTTGATCTCTTTAATTTTGTGATGCTATACTGCCTACATAATTTCACCCATGAATAAGAGATTCCAAGCCCATCACTTTCTGTTTCTTTCTCTTTTCTTTTGCACATGTGAGGGACCTTTGGTTACCTTCTTAAAGTGTGATTATCTAGAGAATTTACAGAATGTGAAATTAATGCCTATTTGATAAAAAAATTTAATATATAAAGCAATGCCTACAGATATTTATATATATCACATAGTTACATAGATTAAATGAAATAACTGATTTGAAATCACATAGAGCAATTAAAATACTACACAAAATGGAAATTATCTTTTGAACTTCGATGAATTTAGGACTTATTTATTATGATAATCTGGTACTTATTGACAAAGTATAGTAAAATAATTATTAGATACTGAAACAAGCAATATTACATTCACCCTGAGGCAATAGAATAATGTGTGATGATAGACAAACATATTTTTGGCATAAAGAATGTGTCTCTTGCTTGATTATTCTGTAAAGCCATGTTTCAAATGTTCCCTAAATCATGTATCAAAAATCCAGAAAAATTAATATAGAAGGGCAACCTTTAGAATTTGTCTTATAAGTGCTATTTGAGCTTGATTGTTATCAGATATTGAAACCCTGTTAGAGAACACCGTACTACCTGTTGTTGGAATGCTAGAATGAATCAGCAAACAATAAACAATTTGGAGAAGGAAGCAGCATTGATGGAATACACTTTCTCAGAGAAGATTAGACCAAATGTGAAAAATTAGACATATGCAATAAGTACAATAAGCAAGCTCTTTATGGAATAAAATTTAATGAACCAGTCATATATAATTAGTGTGCCTTATTAAATTTTTTATTTTGACATCTCAAGTTTCAGAATACAGAGGAAATAGTTATAGAAATTTGGACGGCCAATGCCCTTGCCCCCCTTTGCTTGCTGTGGTCAGTTCCTCTGAAAATATTAGGTTATCAGTTGCTCCAATTTGTCTTTCTCCCAATGTGGTTACTTTTCTTGCAATATTCTAGATTCCTGTCAACCTCAAGAACTACCTTATTGTTTACCCAGGCTGTGAAAGAAGCTTTGCTTGTATGTGAGACCAAGGACACACTAGTGACTACCTAATATATTATGGCTGTTAAATGGTGTATTTTTGACTTCATGAAACACTGAAATAATTGGAATGATGAGATCTAAGTGGAGTTAGGATAATGGGCAGCATATAGATATTTCTTATCTTCATGTAATACTTAAATTTGTACTACTGTAGAAATTATACAAAAATTGTAGCATATAAACCATTCACTCATGTATTTGTTGTTGTAGCACATAATCCAGTCATTCACATAGAATTCATTTAAATATATTACAAATGAAACCAGCACTATAATGAAGAAAAAGTTTTTAAAAAATCAAGGAAATTATGCCTTGAAATTCTTCTGACAAAGCATTTGAACATTAATTGTGTGATGTGGTTTGAAATTTCTAGAATTGCATATAGTGGATGCGTAGCTCCCTTACCTACTCAGAGATAATAAAATGAACTTCCATTTTTGCTTTATATATCTCTAAATTTTCAGAGATGCTTATTTTATTTCTGCTTTTGCTTTCTCTAATTGTCATTGTTGTATCCCTCTAAATACAACTATTGCTTACCCAACCATGATGTCTTGCTGATAAAGGGCATCGCTTAAATAGTATGGGTACTGCTGGAATTTGTCAAAAATGTTAGTTCTTTGTCTTCTTTTGTGTTGTTTCCTTTATCAGTTTCCAAACTAACATTAATCTATAGTAGGAGTGGGTTGTTGGAGAAGGGTAAAGAAATTTAAGGTTATCTGGTCACATTTTTCATGAGAGACAGAAAAGTTAGAATGTAATTTATATATGTTAAGATATGTATGTAGGCATATTTTCCCTGGATGTCTAAGTTAAATGTACCATGCTTCCATAAGACTAAGCAGTGATTATTTATATCCATATTTAGTAGCTAAATTTCTGTACTGTTCATTCAAAGAATTAAGCTCAACATTTTCAAAGAAAACTCTTAATTTTAAATATAATAAAGTTTCAAGTGGTAAATGTAAGGGTTGAAATCAAAATCTGCAGACTGATGTTACTTAAACATGCATGTTCATATCCTGGTAGAAGCAGAGATGAGTTCATTATACAGTATTTGAACACTGAATTAAAGACATACTAGAATATATTATCAAATATAAACTGTTTTGTTCACTCATGTACTTTCAGTGTCTAGAACTGTGCTTGACATAAAAAATTGCTTAATAAGTATTTGTTGAATGAGTGACTAAACCTCCATGAATTCATTTCATCTCAAACTCTTTATGAACTAGAGGGTGAATATTCCTTCTAGGTTGGCAACATATATGTTCACTTAAGCTTTAGAAATGGTAGTTTTTTCTCAAAATTTCTTCCCCATTTTTAAAACCACTGAATGAATTTCCAGTTATGAAACACATTTTAAAATGTTTTTTATGAGGATGGTATTGTGGAAGACAGTGTGGCAATTCCTCAAGGATCTAGAACTAGAAATACCATTTGAACCAGTCATCCCATTACTAGGTATATACCCAAAGGATTATAAATCATGCTGCTATAAAGACACACACACACACGTATGTTTATTGCGGCACTATTCACAATAGCAAAGACTTGGAACCAACCCAAATGTCCATCAATGATAGACTGGATTAAGAAAATGTGGCACATATACACCATGGAATACTGCGCAGACATAAAAAAGCATGAGTTCATGTCCTTTGTAAGGACATGGATGAAACTGGAAACCATCATTCTGAGCAAACTATCGCAAAGACAGAAAACCAAACACCACATGTTGTCACTCCTAGGTGGGAAGTGAACAATGAGAACACTTGGACACAGGGCGGGGAACATCACACACTGGGGCCTGTCATGGGGTGGGGGTCGGGGGAGGGATAGCATTAGGAGAGATACCCAACGTAAATGACGAGTTAATGGGTGCAGCATACCAACATGGCCCATGTGTACATATGTAACAAAGCTGCACGTTGTGCACATGTACCCTAGAACTTGAAGTATAATAAAAAAATTAAAAAATAAAAAATAGAGTAGAACAGATTTAGAATGGATTGGGAGAGGGTGACTTCTTGGAACTAGATTGCTCTATTAATTGTTTCTGTTGTGTAGAAATATTGCAGCATGTATACAATGCTTTTATTTCTTTATTTTGTTTTTCTTTTCTTTTCTTTCTTTTCTTTTTTTTTTTTTGGAGGATTGATATCCAGGAATTCAAGGTTGTTTTATCTTATTTTTTTAAATTTAACTTTTATTCTGAGTTCAGGGGTACATTTGCAGGTTTATATAAGTAAACTTGTGTCATGGGGGTTTGTTGTACAGATTATTTCATTACCCAGGTATTAAGCCCAGTACCCATTAGTTATTTTTCCGGATCCTCTCACTCCTCCCATCTTCCAGCCTCCAGTAGGCCCCAGTGTGTGTTGTTCCCCTGTATATGTCCATGAGTTCTCATCATTTAACTCCCACTTATAAGTGAGAATATCCTGCAATGTTTTTAAAAACAGTCTGTAGTATTCTTCTGCCAGTTGTAATAATGTGTAATACCTAAGGGTAAGATAAGAACAGAGCTATAGTTTTAATTCCAATTGTCACTGCCCCATTTTTATTTCTGCTTATGTTTGCATGACATTTATAAAATCACATAAACATCCAAAACTTCTTATATATACTAGATTCACAGCATATAGAACACATATATGTGTGCATATTAACTGATAGTATCAATGGGGTATTTTTAATCTCACCTTCATAACAGAGTATAAAACCAAAAATTCCCAAGACTGAATTTTGAGCAAGTTTTTATATTATGTAATCCCAATGCACATCATTGTACAAATGATGCTAAAAATACTATACCACAGGCAACAGTGTTTTTGTGTTGTTTACTAGGATAAAGAATGTCTTCAGCTCTAGCATTACTCACATATTTTATATATGATACCAAATGCTCAACACAGGAAAGTCGTTGGATTCATAACATATATTTTTAAATTTTGTGATAAAAATTAATGAGATGTTTAAAGTCTACTCCCGATCCAGACTATCTAAATTGTTGCAACAGATGCATTTATTTGATTATTGATTATAAATAGGAAGATTTCTTTTTTACCAATTTTGTGTCTTCCAACACTGGCATATACATATTTTTAAAAATGCAGACGTGCAGCTATGCAATGGGACAGTTATTTCATGTAACATGTTGCTTGGCATAATCAGAGCACAATATCCATAACAAGTTATTTATATCCTGTAGTCCTCCTGTTTTTAGAACAATTACTAAAATTTGTTGATGTTATCAAATACCAATAAATATTGAGAAATTCCTTAATTGGATGCATATATGCATTAATATATTTCTGGAATGGAATTTTAAGTAATCATCTGACCACTGAGTTTTCAAAACTGCTAAATACCTTAATAGTTGGATTAACTTTCATTTAGTTATAAAAGTATAACATCTGATAGGCTTTAGCTCAGTGTGATACAAATTTAATTCTGTTTATATATCATTTACAAATACCATCCAGAAGAAGCACATTAGAATGTTTAATTATACTAGAGATTAAAATATATTTAATATATAAACTTGAGAATATATTAAATAAAATAGAGAATAAGAATTGAGAATTACGAAAGGAAACTGAAGAAAAAATTTGCAGATTTTAAGAAAATCAAAATTCCTCATTGAATTTTGTCAGAAGAGTTGAAGAACTGAAATAATTTTAAAGCTTTCAGTGAGTGAAAAATGATAGGGAGAAGTAGCAAGAGAGATTGATTTTTGACTCACTTTCAACTTGGTACTGTTTTTAAATGCCTTTCTTATTTTCAAGCCCTACTCAAGCTCTTCCTTGAAGTTGTATAATTCCTGTTAGTCTGTAGATGTGAAAACCCATTTTTATATGAACTACCTTCTGTGTTCTATAAACATAAATTCTCAGGGTTGGGATGTCTTCTAGTCTAACTCTCCCATTGAATGTTTGGACGTCATCTACCATATCTCTATATCTAAAGCAAATATAATAGATCTAATCTGGTGGTGCAGTACCTCCAAAGATATGGAATACACTCCTGAAATATCCTGAAACATTTTTTTTCAGAATCCTTTAATAAGCCGTTATGTCAATCTGAAAGTCACTTAACTGTACTTTATATTAATAGCTATTCTTGTTTTCTTATCCAAAGAAAAAACCTCTAATTCCCTTTTCACATTATAATTGTTACCATGTTTAGGCATTTGTCACATCAACCCCTCTACTCTCCCAAACTTCTCTTCTTCAAATCAAACTTTCTTAGTCTCTCCTTTATAATGATTATTTGTCTCCTTTTATCCAGATCAATTTTTGTTCACTTTGATGCCCAGAGCTGAAGAAATGGACTATTGTATAAATTATTCATTGCCAAGAGAATAATTGCATTTTAAACCCATATTATAACAAAGAATAAAGATTATATTTTGTGATTTGTAACAAATACCTGTTATTTTCCCTTAACTGTTGAATTAAATATTTTAATTGTTTATATTCTCTAACTATCTTGGTATATTAAAGTATTATCTTTTATATATTTATCAATGGTGGACACTTTTATAGGTATTCTGTGTCACTTTTTATACTTTAGCTATCTTATTTCATTTATCTTTATTCTTACTGTACAAATTCATAATATTTGATTCAAAACAAATTTATCACTAATTAACAGAGTCTCAATTATGCTAACATCTCATTTAGTGATTTTAATTTAAAACAGCTTTTGTTAACATGCATGTTTAAGGTTGACTTCTTAATAATTTCTTCTCCCTCTTCTCTTTCTCCTCTTGGTCAGTGTTGTGCGGGCTAACACAACGAACTGTAACAAGTGTGCTTGGTATGGACTTGTTGTCCGGGACGTACATATTCGCGGTCCTCCTAGCATGCGTGGTGTTCCACTCTGGCGCCCAGGAGAAGAACTACACCGTCCGAGAAGAAATGCCAGAAAACGTCCTAATAGGCGACTTGTTGAAAGACCTTAACTTGTCGCTGATTCCAAACAAGTCCTTGACATCTGCTATGCAGTTCAAGCTAGTGTACAAGACCGGAGATGTGCCACTGATTCGAATTGAAGAGAGTACTGGTGAGATCTTCACTACTGGCGCTCGCATTGATCGTGAGAAATTATGTGTTGGTATCCCAACGGATGAGCATTGCTTTTATGAAGTGGAGGTTGCCATTTTGCCGGATGAAATATTTAGACTCGTTAAGATACGTTTTCTGATAGAAGATATAAATGATAATGCACCATTGTTCCCAACAACAGTTATCAACATATCAATTCCAGAGAACTCGGCTATAAACTCTAAATATACTCTCCCAGCGGCCATTGATCCTGACGTAGGAATAAACGGAGTTCAAAACTACGAATTAATTAAGGTGCGTTTTAAAATCACTTTGTTAAAGATGTCTCATTTTTTAAAGAGTAAAATAAAGTATTAATGTATTTCAAATTTTGAGTAAGCCATCACCCCAATTTTTCAAAATTTATGTAATTTAAAGCATAGTGGAGAAAATTCATCAATGCAGTTTTTGCAATTACATGAGGATTATGAATTTTCATGGTATGTATATTCATTGTCAAACAGTTGTGTTTCCATTAATCAATAAAGGGATCAGACAAGGAGGTCAGCCCTGCTACTTACAAATCAGTAGTTTGCCCAGCTTCATTCTTTTAATCTGTCCAGTCATGCTTCTGCCAAAAACTTGACATAAGCAAATCATTAAGAATGAATCCAGAAATCTGACCATCAGTTTTTCCTAGTGATTACTTTAGATACAAAAATTTTATCTTGCCATTCGATATGGTGCCAAATAAATCTACTTGACAAGTGACTAGAACAATTTAATTTATTACTAGCATTTCTGAACATATATAGGTAAATATTTTTCATGAGGATTTCAAGGCAAGGCAAGGTCTTTAGCATATCCTGAATCATCAAATTGAGATTAAATTTTAGTCAATGTTCTGTTAATGTTAAATATTTTCATTTTTTTAAACTATTATTTGAAAACAGAGTGTTCATTTGTTGTAAAGGGTAAGTAAGCCTTTTAACAAAAAATATTCAATCAGTTGATTTGAATAACCTATCCTGGCTTGATTTGGGTCTTAGGATGGAGAAGGTAGAGAGAAGAATAGATTGAATATTTGATATTCTTCAAAATATGTGCAGAGGGGCCACATTTATCAAGTTAATGATCAATTCTTTTTAATTACTTATATGATATAAAGAGTAATGGATAACTCAAATTGGGGTATGTGAAATAGTACAATGCACTTGAATGATCTTGGAAAATATATGTTAATGAAATAACAAATGTACATGTTTCACATAGATCTGTTCAGGGGATTTTCATACTTTTATAAATATTCTGCCAAACTACATTGATTACATAATAACTAGTGTTAAAAATATGCCCCAAAACATATAAATAAGACATTCTGATATATATCATCTGAAGGTTTTGACCTAGAGGATATATAATGTGGGAAAATTCCTCAACTGATGCTGATCTATTGTAAAGATATATTTGTTTGTAAATTCATTCAGAAATGGGAGGCTACAGACCTCTTGAGCAAATTTCACTGAAATGCAAATATGTTTGAGTATATGAAGTGAAAACAGAAAGAGAAGGATTTGGAAAGAAGGGAACCCTTGTATGCTATTGGTGGGAATGTAAATTAGTACAACCACTATGGAGAACAGTTTGGAGGTTCCTGAAAAAAACTAAAAATTAGATGATTTTTAAATGAGCACTTTGGGGTGAAGTTCCTGCAATGACATCTCCTTATCTGATGAAATGGAAAAATATTCAGGAGTCAGACAGATATGGATCACAGTTTTGTGCTTACCTCTTACCAGACATGCTACTTTCAGCTTAATCTTTTTGACCTTTAATTTCTTCAGTCATAATATGGGGATGACAATTATCACAGGGGCAGAATTGGGAAAAATAAGCACTTAGTATGGAGTAGATATACCTGTATAGAAGATTTTTGAAGCTGCTTTAAAACACTTAACTACTTATGGAACTGTGAGGCTTATCACTTGAAATAATAAATTGAGTAGCGGAGTGGATAGTCTCTCTCTAAAGCAACACTCCACAACAGAATTTTCTGCAAGGACGGTAGTTTTATAATCTGTGATACAACACAGTAGCCACTAGTCACACATGGCTATAGTCCTTGAAAGTACTTAGTAGCTATTGCTACTGAGGAACTAAATGCTTAATTAATTCAATTTTAATCTTAATAGCCGCATGTGGTTAGTGGCTATCATATTGCACAGCACAGCCTAAACAAATAAAAAGTTTATTTGGACAATAAAAATTAATAGGTAAAATCAAAATGAGACCTTACCAAGTTTAAATCGGATATTAGCAATAGGGTCTCTTCAACTGACCATCTTGACAAATGTGTTGTTTTAAAATGTAGTGGTTTATTCAAGGAATAATTTTGTCTTGTCTCCCTTAGGGAAGCTTAACGAACTTCCAAGAAATTTCTAATTTGTCTTGAAAGCTGCTTAACTAATTCAGATAAAACAAATAAGCCTGCTGGCATAATTTTAGCTTTGTTAAAATGTGCTTTCATTTGACATTCTTTGAAAGATTGTCAGCAAATGACAAAAAGTCTCACTACAGGTTCTTAGATGAGTCTTAGAAATGCTCTAAAATCTCTTTCTGTTTTAGAACGTGTGATAAGCCTAAAGTAACTATATGATGTGCCTAAAGTACTGGGGCATTTGTATGGCCCCCTGGACAAATACTGTTTTGACTGCTTGTTAAAAATAATGAGAATGGAACACAAAGCATAGCTCCAGGCATGCAGAGGGCCATGACATGGGTGACTTTTACTGAATGCACCTTGACTTGCAAAAAGGCCCTGTCTTGAAAGTGGCATATATGCTATGGGAAAGGAGAGTTAAAGAAAAAGAGAGAAAAGAAGCATGTTTTGATTCATCCGTAAACTTTCGTAAATTTTACAATGTGAAATAAGTAGGCCAACCATAATAATTTCTTTTAAAAGACCCTTTGTCCTGCGGAATAGGATGAGAATTTAATTAATATTAATTTGCTCTACTTTTGTTGAATAGACAAGAATAGCAAAATCACAGTTTATCCTAACTAGGCTAATATAAAATGTATTTGAATAGTGCAAATAGCAAAGGGAGAGAAGGGAGGAATATAGAGAAAAATTCTAGGAAAAAAGGTCAATTTAAATATTTAAATAGGTCAATTTATACAGGAAGGGGTCCTACTATTGACTATTTGATATTAATTAACTGAAATTAAAGGCATTGGCAGAAAATATTTATTAAATGTTTAAAATGTATGTAGCATAAAATTTCATAAGACTTAGAATATTTATTTCTAAAACTAATATCTACATATATTAATTTAGCTTACCTTTTTATGAGTTTCAGTATACCTTGGCACAAACAGGGAAAGTATTATTTCACATTTTAAATATTTGGAAAATGAGTTTCAGGGTGATAATGTATTATGCTTATCATCATGTGACTGGTAAATGATAGAGGTGGGAACCAGAGTGCAGTTCCTGACTCCTAATCAACCGACAGATTGTAGATGGATAGATAACCTTCAGAGCAGGATCACTGCAGATTCATGATACAAAAGGAGAAGAGTGAAAGAAAGAAAAAGGGCTGGGTGCAGTGGTTCATACCTGTAATCCCAGCACTTTGGGAGGCTGAGGTGGGTGGGTTACTTGAGGTCAGGAGTTCGAGACCAGCCTGGCCAATATAGTGACACCCTGTCTCTACTAAAAAAATACAAAAAAAAAAAAAAAAATTAGCTGAGCGTGGTGGCGGGAGGCTGAGGCAGGAGAATCGCTTGAATTCGGGAGGCAGAGGTTGCAGTGAGCCGAGATTGCCCCATTGCAATCCAGCCTGGGCAATAGTGAGAGAATTTGTCTCAAAAAATAAATAAATAAAATTTAAAAAGGAAAAAGTGGAGGAATGAAGTAAATACCAAGTAATTCTGCTTGTTTAAAAAATAAGTAAAAATAGGCCAGGCGCGGTGGCTCAAGCCTGTAATCCCAGCACTTTGGGAGGCCGAGAGGGGTGGATCACGAGGTCAGGAGATCGAGACCATCCTGGTCTACACGGTGAAACCCCGTCTCTACTAAAAAATACAAAAAAACTAGCCGGGCGAGATGGCGGGCGCCTGTAGTCCCAGCTACTCGGGAGGCTGAGGCAGGAGAATGGTGTAAACCCGGGAGGCGGAGCTTGCAGTGAGCTGAGATCGCGCCACTACACTCCAGCCTGGGCGACAGAGCGAGACTGCGTCTCAAAAAAAAAAAAAAAAAAAAAGTAAAAATAAAACTTATATATGTGACTTTGATGAGATTTTCAACTTTTTAATGGATCATGTTACTCTTTAAAGAAAAAAAATCATCTATAAGAGTTCTTGATGTTATTAATAGTTGCCACTTAAAAAAGAATCCAGATTTGAAACCTTCTCTTTTCTCTCTTTCAAGTAAAGTCCTACAGCAATGCTAATTCCCTATATACATATAGCTATTTACATACTCACACACATCATACTACACATTGCAGCATTTGAAAGAACTGTTGGTCAGGAGTAGGAAATCACAGGATCTCTTTCACTTTTTAATTCAGATGGCTTGTTATTTATAAAGCTTTTAAAATATTGTAAGTATTTTTTGACAGGAAAGCCAACATTTTCACAAATAGAAACATCCCTCAAGCACCCAGTCTGACTCAGAATATGTATATAAACCACAGGGACTTCCTTCTTTTCTCATGGTAGGAACTCAGGGGAAATTAGTTTATATAATGATGTTACAGTTATTTTTATTTTCTGCTTCAAATTTCCATCTTCCCTGGCGTATATCAACAGTCACATTTCTATACTAGCCCAGTGACAGTGTGCTGATTGATTTCCTTAAGGAAGGCATGACAGTGTTTTAAAGGATGACAGTTTGTATTGACAGAACATGATGATCAACTTTTTCTCAGATTAGTGATCCTACTCAAAGCCTTCCCTTGTTTCTACCCATCCCATAAGGCATCCTCATCTTTTCCATGAATCTCAAAAGATCATTTAATCTGGGTTAGTCTTTTAACATAGCCAATGGCCCTTGTTTCCATTTTAAGAAAACATCTTCCCCATTGATCAAGAGTTGGACTGGATTTATGAAACTAAAATTAGAGTTAGATTTGTTTTGAGATCTGGGGTTAGAAAATCTAAATTGTGAAAAATCTCATCTACCACAAGATTTAGAAATCTTGATTTAAATTGCCGAGAACAAGGCATCAAATAATACATTGTGAAGACAAAAAGCAAGCAAACTTTGTTGTTCTGAAGAAATTAACATTTTTAACGTTATGTAACCATAACTCAAAGTGATGTGTAACATCAGGAGAAGTGAGTAAAGATTCATGACTGTCAGTGCAGAGAGAATATACTATAACAATGACTATAACAATTTTAGAAAACTTACTTTATTTGCCTCTAAGAGACTCAGAAGAGTTTGACTATAATGATTTCCTCATTTTTTCAAATATAAAATGAACTTTCACTTAAAATTTCTCCATTTCAGCTTTAAGATTACTTGATTTTATACTCTCTGAATTCTGTAATTTGCATGTTAATATTTTTGATCTAGTGTTAAAAAGCAAAAGTGATGACAATCAAATGCTAATGACTATGAGATTTCTGAAAGCTGGGGTTATTATCAAAGTACACTTCCAGTGTGGAAAAAATGACAACATAAAACTCATTGTCTTCACAAATGAATCTTTATTAATGCTGTCAGGTCTTAAATAAATGAGAGTGTGACACTAATAGGATTAAGTAACTTTTGACTTTATTACTATTATCAGAGTCTTGGTTAGTATTCATCGTCCACTAATGCCTTTTGTTAAATACATCTGTTATTAATAATCCCACAGTATGGATGGATATTTATGGAACATAAGTTGGACATTGTAAATAGTTCAATTCTAGAATTTATAAATTGAGGCTCTGAAGAACAAATGTGTTTCCAAATCTGAATGATTTACTTACATCATGCCTCTTAACCTCGTATTACCAACTAACTATAAGAAGCACCACTAAATTTTATGTTATTAGGTACAGATTTATTGATCTGTTATTTCATTGTCTACTGTATCTAAATAAAAATAAATTTGAACTTAATATTATTCCTGCCAAAGGAAATGACTTAAATCCTAAAATAAAAACATATTTATACAAGACAAAATTAATTGGTATAGAATTCTGTAATGAAAACATGAGGTTGTATTACACAGATCTAATTGGCTTTAATAATTTTGATCAGTGCTAATAATCTAAGATAATAAATATCCCAATGTGGGTAGTTTTCTTGGCATAAATTATTCTTGCTGTCTACACTGATTTATATTGATTATATAACAACACTGCTGTGGAGACACTCTCTTACTGAACCGAAGTATGATCTTTCAATCTTAGATCACAAAAATTGATGGATTGGTAAGATTTCTGTATCAGAGGTGATGACACCTTGTATGAGAAGTGATGATAAAAGCAATAAGGTCATTCTGCAGAAAACTTTCTGAGTTTGTTTGAGTTTTATCTATAAAATAATGTATCTATCTTCATGATTTTACCAGAGTATGAGTTTGGACCAGTTTTTGATGGAATTTTTCTTTAGCAAAAACTATAAAGTGCAGATGAAAACTAATTCTCACTTAAAAATGAAATACTCAAGAAATTAATATTCTCCCTTTGTATTTATCAGTCTACCGTCATCTTCACAAAACTAATCAAGAATGAATAATTAAATAATCTAGTGGCATAATAGACCAAATAAATTGCTTTGACCACAAATTAAATTTTAGTAGATTGTTGTTCAAGTGTCTTTCAGTTTCCCAGTGCAGGTAGATGTTACTGGGGGAAGGAAAATATTGAGTTTAATTTAATTAAATAACACAGAACTTAATTTTCTTAATTATTTTTGAAATGTCCTTTATTCATTGGTTTTTTGCTTGCACAAATTATATCTTCACCAATCTATTCTACCAATAGGTCATAAAGTGTTTTATCCATAAAATGTTAAATATCTATTACTAGAGCACTAAAGGCATCAAAATGGAATACAGGTGGACACACACGTTTTAGCAATTAAAACTATAAAAATATCGTGAGTCATCTATTTTTTATTTCCTTTGAAATAGAAGAGGTAATTCTAGGTGAACAATCATAAGAAACCTATTGCTTATTCTTTATACAGTGGCAGAATATTTAGTGATAGCATGTTTTAATTGCTGCATGCACATATCTCTATGCTTGCTGGTAAACTGAGGAAAGTAGTATAACGTCATATATAGGAAACATATTTTAAAAGACCTATTTTGCTGCCGGGCGCAGTGGCTCACACCTGTAATCCTAGCACTTTGAGAGGCCGAGGAAGGTGGATCACAAGGTCAGGAGTTCAAAACCAGCCTGGCCAAGATAGTGAAACCCCATCTCTACTGAAAATACAAAAATTAGCTGGGCGTAGTGGCAGGCGCCTGTAATCCCAGCTACTTGTGAGGCTGAAACAGGAGAATTGCTTGAAACCGGGCGGGAGAGTTTGCAGTGAGCCAAGATCATGCCGCTGTACTCCAGCCTGGGTGACAGAGTGAGACTCCATCTCAAACAAATAAATAAATAATAAAAATAAAAAAGATCTATTTTGCAAAGTAAGTGTGAATTTTGTTTCATTAAACAAAACAAAGGATTTTAAAAGTTGAGTATCATAAAATGAAGTTTTGGATTATCTAACCTAATTTGCACTTGTCTTCGCAATCTCACTTAAGCCGGAATTTTATTTTATGTAGGGTATTATCATGAATATTTCTCATCTTTTTATTTATTTTATGTATAGAAGTTCATTATTTTAAGCTTCTTCAGTACAATGAAGTGAAATTCTAAAGAAAAGTTATTCTATTAAATTTTGTCTAGATGTAACAATAACTGACTGCTAACTAATATCTTAGTCCAATTCCAGTAATCTAAATTTAACACATATTTAATGAGTGCCCAATGTACAAAGTATTGAGGGATAAAAAATGGGTTTGGAAAACAGTCAGTGTCCCCAAGGAGATTAGTAACAGGCATTATAGGGATTATATTTTTGCTCTAATGATAGTAAAGAGGAAAACATATTTATTTTATATATACATATGCTTGTATATCTATATCTATATATTATATAGATACCTTTTCTCTTTTTCTTTTTTTATTTTATTTTTTTATTTTTGAGACAGAGCCTTGCTCTGTCACTCAGGCTGGAGTGCAGTGGCACAATCTCGGCTTACTGCAACCTCCACCTCCTGGGTTAAGTTGATTCTCCTGCCTCAGCCTCCCGAGTAGCTGAGACTATAGACGTCTGCCACCATGCTTGGCTAATTTTTGTTGTTGTTGTTGTGTTTTTAGTAGAGACAGGGTTTCACCATTTTGGCCAGGGTGGTCTCAAACTCCTGATCTCCAGTGATCCTCCCGCCTCTGCCTCCCGAAATGTTGGGGTTACAGGCATGAGCCATTGCACCAGGCCATATTTATTATGTTAAAAGAATATTTTATCTTAAATTGATCATGCTGCCATTAAGAAAATTGAATTATTTAAAGTTTTATTGTCTCAGAAAAGTTAAAATTTTAAATCTATTTTTAGAGATTTTCACCAAGCACTCTCATTAACTTACGATATTTTATTTTGTTGCTAGGTCTGCAATTACGGCAGTAATACTTTTTGCCAACATTTATCTGCACAATCATTTTGAGACTAGAAATAAGACCTTTTGATGACAATGGTAATTCTTGTACTAGTTGGGGTAATTACCTAAGTCTTTCTATTATCTTAATTCTCAAACTTGTTATCTATGCCTCCAATTCCTCTCCTATAGAATAGAGAAAATTAAAATTATCCTTATGTAGCATGCAGGGATATTATAAAAGCTAATGATATAAGTAAAATCTATAAAGTTTGCTGAGTACCCTGAAGAAAACTGTTCCATAAACAATAGTTATGGGTTTTACTCTGTAGGTCGAGGTTAATTATAGTCTTTCACAATTTTTCTAAGAGTTGATGCTTTATACTCCTTAAAAAGCCTATTTTACGACTTAAACTTAGTTTTCCATACATATTTTATGTATGTATACAGAAAAAAATATGACAACATTAATTTATTTCTTGATCAATGCCACTGGCTCTACATTTTTTTCTGGACCTAGTTCAGTTTTTGTTTTGTTTTGTTTTGTTTCGTTTCGTATTAAGTCTTCCATTTACCCTCATCGGCTTATCTCTTGAATCGAATGTCTCCTCTTCATTTGTCTTTGTCTCCTCCTGGCCCTCCATATGACAGTGATACTGCTAATATGAGTACTTTCTCATATAGTGCCTCTACCGTCTGGAATTGCTTTATTTACATCTCATTCATATGTCCTTATTTTTCTAAAAGAGATTTCCTCTCTCGTCTTTTCTTTTTTCAAGCCGAGAACTTATTTTCCTATCCCTTTTCTAAGACAATCACGACTTTTTTTTCCAGTAGATTTTGTAGAACAGGTATGTAATAACATACTTGAACTTTTTTATTTTTAATTATTCTAAATTAAATAGATTTTAAAATATCATTTTTCAAGCAGATGATTTGCTATAACATGCTTTTTCTGGAAGCTAGTATGTTTTTCTGGCTTATAAGAAAGCTAAGATATCCTCTGAGGACAAGAGTTTATTTAGAAGAATTCATTTAAAATAGTTTGACTAGGGAAATATAGCAGAATAAATAGCCTGCATCCTAAGGACAGTGGAACAAGGAGAGCTTTGCTGTCAGTAATGAAAATAATGAAGTAGATGGTTAACAGAAGAATAAAGTGGTGTTGTAGATAATCATATACTGCCTCTATGGTCTGGATGCATGAATTCTAGAGAAACAATTTAATGGATTATAAATAAATTAAGAAGTTTAAGACTTTATAGATTACTTTTAGTCGAACAGAGTGCTTTAAGTCACTGAATGATTATATGGATGAATTTTAGATTGCATACAGATATCAAAAAGCCAAAGAATATGATCGTGCTTAGTTACAAACTAATGAATATTCCATTAACTCTCATTAAACTACCTTCAATAAATAAGTAAATATAAAATGAAGGCTACTTACATTGTTTGAATATACAATATAATAAGATTCTGATGCCGGTTATTTCATTTTCTTTAGTGGTTTCATACTGCTTTTGCTTGGAGGATGTAAGTATTTAACAGATTCTGTATGTTTCAGGAGGCATTTAAATCTTTTAATTTTGCTGTGAGGATAGATTCATAAGGGATCAGTCACAGATACCTTTATTACCCCCATCAAACACATCATTTTCCTAGATTCCAAACCCTATGTAGAAATCTCCAAGTTGAAGTAACAATGACCATGCTATCAATGTTTAATCCTTTGGAAACCATAGTAATGGTATAGGAATACACCTTTTTAACTAGAAGTAATCATGGGCCTGGAAAAATGAAAATGACCTCACTGGGGAATGGATATACGGCCCTAAATTGGAAAATCATTGGCTGGCTTCTCTATAGGCTATTTATAGCCTGTTTATTCATCTGTAGCTTTTAGGATTCTAAACATTTCTCTATAATCTATTTTCCCTATAGTTTGAGGTTAATTATACTCTGTTTATCTATATGTTTAAGATCAAATACTTAACTGCTAAAATGAAAGCATTTTCATATAGCTAGAAGTCTCACACAAAAAACTAGTTTACATGTAAGGTAACCAGTTTAATAAAACTGATAATCTCTTTAGTTCTTAGAAATTGGATTTTAATTATTTATCTAATAGACAAGACTTCTTAAGCTATATTTTTCTACTCAAATATAATTATACTAGTGGAAATTTAAGTAATTTAAAATTTTTCTCCAACTGTTTTGTGGATGTTTTGTAAATTGTAATCTCATTGTAACTATCTCTGGTGTTCTACAATCTAGACTATAAAGGTGTGAGGCAAAAAAATGATTTCTTTCTGAAATAACGTTTTACATTACTGTTTTACACCACAAAATAGTGACTGGTCTTATTTAGGTATTGATTAATGTAAAACATGGCATTTTACCAAATAACCTCCTGTTATTACCAGGCAACTATGGAATTTAGTGAAGCAATTATTTTTGTTTCTTTTTTTCATCATAAGGAATAGGTTCTTAATTAGATTAGATACAGCTATAAGTAAAGGTAAACTATGTTTTTATGTAACCTCAAGAGTTATTTTAAAGTGTCTCTATGCCTTCCTACACAGCTCATTGACAGTTGTTTAATCTGTTGCTGCTGTTAAGCTTCCTTAAATTTGTGATTATTTCAATGAGTTAGTGATAGTTTATTAACCCGTATTTGTGGTACATTGCCACAAAGAATTATTGACACTTCTTTTACTGACACTGGCTTTTTTGTTTTGTGTTTACAGTGTGATGTTGAGAGTTTTGTTGTTTCCTCACAAATAACTGACTGCATAACTCTATGCTTTTGTACATGGTTAGCAATTGCTATTTCATGAATAATTGTATTTGCTTTCCTAGTTGCAGTTATCAGTAGTTGCTTCTTAAAAAGATAACTGTTTATTTTAATGACTACTTAGGCAATATTTATTATTAAGTATTACTTTCTCAAATGATTTTTCACAGAGGCAGTGGACAAATGGTTTGACCTGTACAGATCAGATTCACTTTGTAGCTTAAAGAATGAATTATCTTTGTGTCCTTTGTGTGTGTGTCTGTGTGTGTGTGTGTGTGCGTATTGTAGAGATAGGGTCTTGCAGTGCTGCCCAGGCTGAAGTGTAGAGGCTTTTCACAGGCATAATCATGGCATGCTACAGCCTTGAACTCATGGGCTCAATCAATTCCCCTGCCTTGGCCTCCTGAGAAGCTGAGACTACAGGTTAGCACCACCAGGCCCAATGTTTTTTGTATGTTTTTTTACCTCGATTTTATCCTCATATAAATTTGTGTTACCTATTTGCCTTGTATAATATTAGGAATGGCTATATCATTTATCCTGCAATTTAAGACAATTTTGATATTAAATTAAACAGGGACAACCAGAATATAGAGTCGCAATATTTAAAACCCCAAATTTCTACAATAGTTCCTTCTTTTCCATTTTACATCCTTCTTCTCAAGGTCTGATCTACCTTGAGCCAGAGAGCTGCCATCTTCTGCACAGCATCAATGGGATCAACTATTACTTGCACAAACTTGAACTTCACTCTGTTTTAATTTAGCAGAGCGACTCTCAGGCTGACTTGGTTCTATTGGCAAAAGACTAGCTTCTGAAGAATTGTTTAACAGCAGAAATGCTGTCATCAAACTTACATAGGGTGAATTTTTTTCTGAGCTGGCATTGTTCATCTAATGTAGTGTTTTCTAAAGCTAAATTTTACACACACAAAAAAAGGCGTGGAAAACGGGCATAATTGCATTTAGAATTCTGTTACTTTTGGACATAAGACTTCTATTTCCTTTGACATTATTCAAATAGATGAAGACTATGTCGTTTGCTTCTATGCACTGATCCACAAAATGTAGGCGGGATTAAATGTCTTGCCAAGTTACTAAACAAGTAAAGTTTTCAGAAGCTCAATGTGTGACCGAGTTTCTCCTTTTCTACACATACTTCCCTAAATAACCATTTGTCTACAGGCCATTTGAGTATAGCCTGAAGAGAGGACGAGATACAGAACCACTTGAGCAGCTTTCCAAAATGAAGTTTTAGATTGTAGAGCCAAAGCTTTGAGTGGTTTTTGTAAGAGAGGAATCTTACAAAAGATTCCTTATGACTGTATCTCCATGGACATATTCTTCATAAATATTCACAAGAGCTTATACTGTCTTCTATTATACTGGCTTGAAGATAATTGATACCATTGATGCAGGATCAACTGTTGTCTTTCTTTGTTCATCTACGTTACAAAACATGGTGTCACCAATAATCTAATTGTTTTTGTTATACTTTCCTATTTTACTGGTTTGAAGATCATCGTTATCATCGATTTGTGATCAAATTTATATTTTGCTGTTTGTCTCCATTCATCAACATTACAAAATGTGCCGTCACCCATAACAGTTTAATTATTTCTGAATCATATGTTTTGGATTTCTTCATTCATTTCCCTAAATTTTTCACTCAGGATTTTGGATATTATATATTTCATATGCAGCATGTATCATTTGATGGTGACTTAAATGCCTGTATTCTATTATAACAGAACTAGTCACTTTTTTAAAGATAAGTATGAGTTTGGTCCACAAAAAAATTTCTACGTGCATTGGCTCATTGAACCTGATATGATGAAGACTTCCAGTTTACAATTCAACTATGCATATCAGGATTACTGATTTCCTTATATGACATTACTTATGAAAAGAAGTGATTTTATGAATTACTAAAAACATTCCAAGTATGTTTATTTTGAAACTTGCCTTTAATTCATAGAGATAGCTTGAATATTTTAGCATAGTCCCTAATAAAAATAATTGAATTAAATTTAAGTATCTAGTCAATAGGGTTAATAGCAATTGCTATAAACCTAAATAATTATGGTGATAATAAAAATCAAGTTAAATATGAGATGCTGCATTGAGTTCAGTTAGCTTAATAATCTAATGTTTTACCAATCCACATTCAATTTTAGAGTAATGATGTTGAAAATGCAGATTACTTATTATTAGATTCCTTAACTTTACTATTTATTTATTTTTTAGTTTTTTAAAACTTTTACTTTAGGTTCAGGGGTACACATGCAGGTTTGTTTTATAGGTAAACTCCCGTCTTGGAGATTTGTTGTACAGATTAATTCATCACCCAGGTACTAAGACAAGAAAGTCCACGATATTTATTGTTTTCTGCTCCTCTCTCTGTTCTCACCCTCCACCCTAAAGTAGGCCAAATATCTGTTGTTCCCTTCTTTGTGTCCATGACTTATCTTTATATTAATTATTTTTCCTTCACTACATGGTAGTTTGCCAAATCAGAAACTTGATTTTGATAATAGAAAAATGTCTATTTCAGAAGTTAAAAATCAGTATTTACCAAATGTTTACCAGTCTACTATCATTGATAGAGTTCACTATATTTCAATGTATATATCCCAGTGTTGTCAAATTTTTGAGATATTGTGATTTTATTAGTGTTTGATAATAAAAACATAACTTCAAAGTCTATCACCTGAGCATTGCTTTAATATCCAGGATTCTTTGTACATGCTATTATGTTCCTGAAAGTAATTTAGCATAATATGTATAGCTAATTTATTTGAAAGCATAGCCAATTCTTCATTATTCAGAAGTTAATAATCAAATTTCATGAATCATATCCCTTCCCACTACATCCCACTACATTTCATTTTCCTTCAAAATACTTTAAAAATACTTCCTAGAAATTATCTACTTTAGCAAATGCATTTCAAGATTCTCAGAAAATATTTTTTAATAGTCCAGAATTATTCATAGGATTAGATAAGCTCAAATCTCCATGAGATGTTCTTTTCTGTTTACTTGCTGGACCCTACATTTATAATTCCAGTTATGCTGATTTCAGAGTAACATTTCTATTGGGGTACAATTTAGCCTTTTTCTTCTAGGATTGCAATTTTCATTGTGTTGGCCTAGGGATTCTCAACCTTGGCATTATTGACATTTGAAGCTAGATAATTCTTCCTTGTGGAGTGCTGTGAGAGCTGTCTTGTGCATTGCAGGAAGTTTAGCAGCATCTCTGGCCTCTACCAAATAGATCTTAATGGCACTCTCTTGCCCAATTGTGACAAGAAAATATGTCTCCAGAGTTTGACAAATGTTTTCTTGGGTTGGGGTGGGAGCCCCAGGAATTTCAACAATAGAAAACCATTGCTTTCACCCATCCTTACACATATTCATAAGAGAGGATTTTGTATTTTATAGAAAGATTGTATTAACTCCAAAAAGGAGTCAGACTTGAAAAGCTTCAAAAATCTTCAAATGATGAGCATTTTCAGATAAAATATTTCAGAAATGTTGAAACAATAAATGCTATTTGAACAACTCATACTTTAGTGGTCATAGGTGAAATAGTGTTAGCACATATATCAAGTCCTTTGATAAAAAGATATTTTATGACGTAATAGTGCCTTTTAACAAATTCGTAATGTGTTATAATTTATCGTAAATGTAGAGGTTACTTTCTTATCTGTGTAACTGAAGGGGAACACAGTGCTAAATGATAAAACAGAGTAGCTTGAGGTGGTTTTCTTCTAATTTCAGGTCAGATTTACATTTCATTAATTGCACAAAAGTTTTTCAATATTAATTTTGTTTTATATATATGGAAAACATATTTGTTATTAGCACTAGCAAAACCTTATGTAATGAACCCACTTCATAAATAGAATATTTATGTTAATCAAATATGAATGTTTTGCCAACCTAATTTCAAATCTTAGCATAAAAAATTGGAATGAGAAAATTGATACATATGAGTATACTGGTATATGTATTATAAATGATTCAACCTCAGTTAGTAAAGGAAGTTTTATTATTTTTAATAGTAAAATCATTATTTTTCTAATTTGATTTCATAGTTATGTAAGAATTATTAGCAAGGTTAAAATAATAAACTTTGAGAAAAACTATTTCCTGATTATTAACGGATAAGAAAAGATAAAAAATGACATCTGGAATTAGGCAAAGGAAAAACTAATTAAAGATTCATTATATGAGTGAGACACAAAAGTTGATAGTGGTGTATGATAGAACTACTTGCAAGCATTTTTTAAGCTAATATTTTTAGTTATAGATTTATTTATGAAAAATTGTTCTTAGCTCTTGAATTTTATAGTGTTTTTAAATTTGTTAATGTATTTACTTTTTTCTTTTTAATTTTTGTTAGTACATAGTAGGTGTATATATTCACGGGGTACATGAAATACTTTGATACAGACATACAATTGTCATAATCACATCGTGGTAAATGGGGCATCCATTCCCTCAAGCATTTATCCTTTGTGTTACAAACAATCCAATTATACTTTTAGTTATTTTAAAATATATGATTAAATTATTATTGACTGTAGCCACCCTATTGTGTTAGCGAACACTAGGTCTTATTCATTCTTTCTTTTTTGGTACCCATTAAGCATCCCCACCTCTCCTGCCTACCAACAACCCTTCCAGTCCTCTGGTAACCACCTTCTACTCTCTGTCTTCATGAGTTCAATTGTTGAATTTTTTTTTTTTTTTTTTTTGAGACAGAGTCTCGCTCTGTCGCCCAGGCTGGAGCGCAGTGGCCTGATCTCAGCTCACCGCAAGCTCCGCCTCCCGGGTTCACGCCATTCTCCTGCCTCAGCCTCCTGAGTAGCTGGGACTACAGGCACCCGCCACCTCGCCCCGCTAGTTTTTTTTTTTTTTTTTTGTATTTTTTAGTAGAGACGGGGTTTCACCGGTTTAGCCAGGATGGTCTAGATCTCCTGACCTCGTGATCCGCCCGTCTCGGCCTCCCAAAGTGCTGGGATTACAGGCTTGAGCCACCGCGCCCGGCCTGATTGTTGAAATTTTTAGCTCCCACAAATATGTGAGAACATGTGAGATTTCTCTTTCTGTGTCTGGCTTATTGCAATTAACGTAATGATCCATCCATCCATCCACGTTGTTGCAAATTACAGGATCTCATTCTCTTTTCTGAATAGTACCCCATTTTGTATATGTACCAGATTTTCTTTACCCATTCATCTGTTGATGAACACTTCAGTTGCTCCAAATCTTGGCTACTGTGAATAGTGCTGCAAAAAAACCTGGGAGTGCAGATATCACTTTGATATACTTATCTCCTTTCTTTTGTGTATATAGCCAGCAGTGGGATTACTGGATTGTATGGTAGCTTAATTCTTAGTTTTTTGAGGAACCTCCAAAGTGTTCTCCAAGTGATTGTACTAATTTACATTCCCACAAACACCGTACAAGGATTCCCTTTTCTCCACGTCGTTACCAACATTTGTCACCACCAGTCTTTCGGATAAAAGCCATTTCAACGGGGGTGAAATGATATCTTATTGTAGTTTTGATTTGCATTTCTCTGATGATTAATGATGTCAAACATCTTTTCATATGCCTGTTTGCCATTTGTATATCTTCTTTCAAGAAATGCCTATTCAAATCTTTTGCCCATTTTTTTATTACAATATTAGATTTCTTTTTTTCCAGAGTGATTTGAGCTCCCTATATATTCTCGTTATTAATCCTTTTTCAGATGCGTAGTTTGCAATATTTTCTCCCATTCTGTGGGTTGTCTCTTTGTTGTTGATTGTATCCTTTGCTGTGCAGAGCTTTGTAACTTGTGATACCATTTGCCCATTTTTGCTTTGGTTGCCTGTGCTTGTGGGATATTGCTCAAGAAATCTTTGCCCAGACCAACGTCCTGGAGATTGTTTCCAATGTTTTCTTGTATGGTATAATAGCTTGAGATCTTAAATTTACATATTTACTCCAATTTGATTTGATTTTTCTATATGGTGAGAGATAGGGGTTTAATTTCATTCATCTGCATGTGGATATCAGGTTTTCCCAGCACCATTTATTGAAGAGATTGTATTTTCCCCAGTGTATGTTTTTGGCACCCTTGTCAAATGTTATTTCACTGTAATACTGAGGATTTGTTTCTGGGTTGTCTGTTCTGTTCCATTGGTATATGTGTCTGTTCTTATGCCAATACCATGCCATTTTGGTTACTATAGCTGTGTAGTATAACTTGAAGTCTGGTAATGTGATTCCTTCAATTTTGTTCTTTTTGCTCAGGATAACTTTGTCTATACTGGGTTTTCTTGTGTGTTTCTATACAAATTTGAGGATTTTTTTCTATTTCTGTGAAGAATATCACTGGAATTTTTATTGGGATTCATTGAACCTGTAGATTGTTTTAAGTAGTATGGACATTTTAGCAATTTTGATTCTTCTCATCTATGAACATGGAATATTTTTACCTTTTTTGGTGCTCTCTTCAATTGCTTTCATCAATGTTTTATAGTTTTCATGATTGAGATTTTTTACTTTTTGGATAAGTTAATTCCTAGGTATTTAATTTTTTGTGTGGCTATTATAAATGGAAATAATTTTTAAATTCTTTGTCACATTGGTCACTGTTGACATATAGAAGTGGTATTGACTTTTGTATGTTGATTTTGGATCATGCATCTTTACTGAAATTGTTTATCAGTTCTAATAGTTTTCTTGTGGAGTCTTTAGTTTTTTCCAAATATAAGATCATATTATCTGCAAACGATGATAATTTGAATTCTTCCTTTCCAATTTGGATAACTTTTATATCTTTCTTTTATCTGATGGCTCTAGCTAGGATTACCAGTACTATGTTGAATAATAGTGGTGACAGTGGGCATCCTTGTCATGTTCCAGATCTTAGAGGGAAGAATTTCCATTTTTCCACATTTAGTATGATACTAGCTGTGGGTCTTTCATATATGGCTTTAATTATGTTTAGATATGGTCCTTCTATCCCCAGTTTTTAGAGGGTTTTTGTCATGAAGGGATGTTGAATTTTATCAAATGCTTTTTCAGCATCAATTGAAATGATCATATGGTTTTTATCCTTCATGCTGTTGATGATGTCTCACATTAATTTGCATATGTTGAACCATCCTTGTTTACCAGGGGTAAATCCCACTTGGTTATGATGAATGATCTTTCTAATGTATTGTTGAATTTGGTTTGCTAGTATTTTGTTGAGGATTTTTGCATTAATAGTCATCAGAGATATTTGCTTGTAGTTTTCTCTTTTTATTATTATTTTTAAGTTCCAGGGTACATGTGCAGGATGTGCAGTTCATTACAGAGATAAATGTGTTCCGTGATGATTTGCTGCACCTATCAACCCATCATGTAGGTATTAAACCCAGCATGCATTAGCTAGTTAGCTGATGCTCTCCTTCCCTAACTGGCCCCAGTGTGTGGTGTTCCCCTTCCTGTGTCCATGCGTTCTCATCGTTCAGATCCCACTTATAAGTTAGAACATGTGGTGTTTGATTTTCTGTTCCTGTGTTAGTTTGCGGAGGATACTGGCTTCCAGCTCCACCTGTGTCACTACAAAGGACATGATCTCATTCCTTTTTATGGCTGCAGAGTATTCCATTATGTATATGTACCACATTTTCTTTATCCTGTCTATCATTGATTGGCATTTGGACTAATTCCACATCTTTGCTATTGTTAATAGTGCTGCAATGAACATACACGTGCATGTACCTATATAGTAGAATAATGTATATTCCCTCAGGTATATACCCAGCAATGGGATTGCTGGGTCAAATAGTATTTCAGTCCTAGGTTATAGTAGTCTGTTCTCATGCTGCTAATAAAGACATACCTGACACTGGGTAATTTATAAAGAAAAATAGGGTTAATTGACTCACACAGTTCCACGTGTCTGGGGAAGGCCTCACAATCATGGCACAAGGCAAAGGAGGAGAAAGGCAGGTCTTACATGGAGGCTGGCAAGAGAGAGCGTGTGCAGGGGAACTACCTTTTATAAAACCATCAGATCTCATGAGATTATTCACTGTCACAAGAACAGCACAGGAAAGACATGCGTCCGTGATTCAATTACCTCACACCAGGTTCCTCCCATGACACTTGGGAATTATGGGAGCTGAAATTTGAAATTTGGGTGGGGACACAACCAAACCATATTATTCTGCCCCTGGCCCCTCCCAAAACTCTTGTCCTCACATTTTAAAGCCAATCATAGCTTCCCAGCTGTCCCCCAAAATCTTATTTCAATATTAACTCAAAAGTCCAAGTCCAAAGTCTCATGTGAGACAAGGCAAGTCCCTTCCACCTATGAGCCTATAAAATCAATAGCAAGTTAGTTACTTTCTAGATACAATGGCGGTCTAGGCATTGGATAAATATACTCATTCCAAATGGGAGAAATTGGCCAAAATAAAGGGGCTACAGGCCACGTAAAAGTCTGAAATCCAATAGGGCAGTCACATCTTAAAGTTCAAAAATGATCTCTTTGACACCACGTCTCACACCCAGGTCATGCTGATGCAAGAGGTAGGTTCCCATGGTCTTGGGCAGCTCCACCCCTGTGGCTTTGCAGGGTATAGCCCCTCTCCTGGCTGATTTCACAGGCTGGCGTTGAGTGTCTGTGGCTTTTCCAGGCACATGGTGTAAGCTGTCAATGGATCTACCATTCTGGGGTCTAGAGGACAGTGGTCCTCTTCTCACAGCTCCACTAGATAGTGCACCAGTGGGGATTCTTTGTGGGGGCTCCCACCCCACAGTTCCCTTCTGCCATGCCCTTGCAGAGGTTCTCCAGAGTGCTCTGTCCCTGTAGCATACTTCTGCCTAGACATCCAGTTGTTTCCATACATCCTCTGAAACCTTGGTGGAGATTCCCAAACTTCAGTTCTTGACTTCTGTTCACCCTCATGCCCAACACCACATATAAGCCACCAAGGCTTGGGGCTTCCACCCTCTGAAGCAACAGCCTGAGCTCTACATCAGACACTTTTAGCTGTGGCTGAAATGTAGGTCATCAAGTCCCCAAACTGCACAAAGCAGCAAGGCCCTGGTCCCAGCTCATGAAACAATTTTTTTTTTCTCCTAGGCCTCCCAACTTGTGATGGGAGAGGCTGCCATGAAGACTGCTGATGTGTCCTGGAGTCATTTTCCCCATTGTCTTCTTGATTGATATTTGGCTCCTTGTTGCTTATGCACACTTTTGCAGTCAACTTGAATTTCTTCTCAGAAAATGGGTTTCTCTTTTCGATCACATTGTCAGGCTGCAATTTTTCCAAACTTTTATGCTCTGCTTTCCTTTTAAACACAAATTTTGTAAGTTCCAAACCATATTGTAGTGAATACATAACACTGAATGCTTTTAACAGTACCCAAGTCATTTCTTGAACACTTTGCTGCTTAGAAATTTCTTCTGCCAGATACCCTAAATCATCTCTCTCAAATTCAAAGTTCCACATATCTCTAGGGCAGGGACAAAATGCCGCCAGTCTCTTCACTAAAACATAGCAAGAATCACCTTTGCTCCAGTTCCCAACAAGTTCCTCATCTCCTTCTGAGACCACCTCAGCCTGGACTTCATTGTCCATTTCACTATCAGCATTTTGGTCAAAGCCATTCAACAAGTCTCTAGGAAGTTCCAAACTTTCCCACATCTTGTTTTCTCCAGATCCCTCCAAACTGTTCCAGTCTGTGCCTGTTGCTCAGTTGCAAAGTCATTTCCAAATTTTGGGGTATCTTTACAGCAGCACCCCACTCTACTGGTACCAGTTTACTGAATCAGTCCATTCTCACACAGCTAGTACAGACATACCCGAGACTGGGTAATTTATAAAGAAAAAGAGGTTTAATGAACCCACAGTTTACAACAACAGTGTAAAAGCATTTCTATTTCTCTACAGCCTGGCCAGAATCTGTATTTTGTGGACATTTTAATAGTCGTCATTCTGACTGTCCTGAGATAGTATCTCATTGTGATTTGGATTTACATTTCTCTAGTGATCAGTGATGTTGAGCTTTGTTTCCATATGTTTGTTGGTCGCATGTATATCTTCTCTTGAGAAGTGTCTGTTCACGTCCTTTGCCCACTTTTTAATGTTTTTTTCTTATAAATTTGTTTAAGTTCCTTACAGATTCTTTATGAGACCTTTATCACAGGGATATATTGCAAAAATTTTCTCCCGTTCTGTAGGTTGTTTGTTCACTCTGATGATTGTTTCTTTTGCTGTGCAGAAGCTCTTTAGTTTAATTATACCCCATTTGTCAATTTTTGCTTTTGTTTCAGTTGCATTTGACATTTTCATCATGAAATCTTTGCCCTTGCCTATTTCCTGAATGGTATTGCCTAGATTTCCTTCTAGGGTTTTTATAGTTCTAGGTTTTACATTTAAGTCATTCATCTATCTTGAGTTAATTTTGATATAAGGTGTAAGGAAGGAGTCCAATTTCAATTTTCTGCATATGGCTAGCCAGTTCTCCCAGCACCATTTATTTAAAAAAGGAACCCTTTCCCCATTGCTTGTTGTTGTTCTTTCTTTTACAGGTTTGTCAAATATCAGATGATTGTAGGTGTGCTGTCTTATTTCTGAGTTCTCTATTCTGTTGCATTTGTCTATGTGTCTGTTTTTGTAGCAGTATCGTGCTATTTTGGTTAATGTAGCATTGTAGTATAGTTTGATGTCAGGTAGTATGATGCCTCCAGCTTTGTTGTTTTTGCTTAGAATTTTCTTGGGTATATAATCTCTTTTTTGATTCTATATGAATTTTAAAATAATTTTTTTTTCTAATTATGTGAAGACTCCCAATGGTAGTTTAATGGGAATAGCATCTCTATAAATCACTTTGGGCAGTGTGGACATTTTGACAATATTGACTATTCCTATCCATGAGCATGGTATATTTTTCCATTTGTTTGTGTCCTCTTTGATTTCCTTGAGCAGTCATTTGTAGTTCTTCTTGAAGAGGTCCTTCATTTCCCTTGTTAGCTGAATTCCTAGGTATTTGATTCTCTTTATAGCAATTTTGAATTGGAGTTCATTCATGATTTGGCTCTCTGCTAAAGAAGCAATCTGGCCACAGTCTGTCACAGCCACTGTGCTGCACTGTGGAGAATTCCTCCCAGTCGAAACCTTCCAGTCTGTCTGGCACTGGCAGCAGAAAATGGCTGTTTGGAGCCACAGGGATGGCTGCCGCACCTCCCCCCAGGAACCTGGTCATCTTAGTCTCCAGCCCGCTGCCACTGGGTGCAAGCCGAGCAGCTGCTGAGATTCTGCACAGTTCTGTGATTGAGACCCAAAGCCCTGGTGGCATAGGCTCACAAAGGGATCTCCTAGTCCCTGGGTTGCACAGATAGGTTGAAAAAGCATGATTTCCTGAGCAGGGTAACACAATCGCCCCCTCCCTTGGCTGAGGGTAGGCACTCCCCTTGCCCTGTGCAACTAGCAGGTGGGCCTTCACTCCACCATGCTTTTCTCTCTCCATGGGTTGCATCAACCACCTAGTCAATCCCAATGTGAGAACCTGGTTACCTTAGTTGATGGTGCAGGATGTGCTAGCTTTTTTTGTTCTTCTTGGTGGGAGCTGCCAACCACACCTGCATCTAATCAGCTATCTTGGCCCCACCGCCACTCATCTTGGCCCTGCCACCACCCAGTTTTCTTTTTTTGATGTGTCTTAGTCTGGTTTTGGTGTCTGGGTAATGTTTGTCTCATAGAATGAGTCTGGAAATATTCTCTCCTTCTCTATTTTTTGCAATAGTTTCAGTAGGATTGGTATTAGTTCTTGTTTGAATGTTTGGTAATATTCAGCAGTAAAGCCATTGGGTTCCAGGCTTTTCTTTACTGAGAGACTTTTTTATTACAGCTTTGATCTCATTACTAGTTATTGGCCTGTTGAGGATTTGAATTTCTTCCTGGTGAAATCCTGGTTGGTTCTATGTGTCTAGGAATTTGTCTATTTTGTTCTAGATTTTCCAATTTATTAGCATATAGTTGCTGATAGTAGCCAATAATGAACCTTTGAATTTCTGCAATGTCAGTTGTAATGTCTCATTTTTTCATTTCTGATTTTATTTATTTATATCTTCTCTGTTTTTTCTTAGTTCGTCTGGCTGTTTGTCAATTTTGTTTAACTATTTAAAAAAGCAGCTTTTTGTTTCTTTAATCTTTTTTCGTTTTCATTTCAATTTCATTTTATTCTACTCTAATATTTATTATTTATTTCCTTCTACTAATTTTGGGTTTAGCTTGTTCTTGCTTTTCAACTTATTTAAGATGAATTGTTAGATTTTTTTTTTTTTTTGAAGGTTTTCCTCTTTTTTGATGCAGGCACTAATAGCTATAAACTTCCCTCTTGGTACTGCTTTTGCTCTATTCCATAGGTTTTGGTATGCTGTGTTTTCTTTATTACTTGTTTCAAGAAATGTTTCAATTTACCTCTCAATTTCTTTATTGACCCACTGATCATTCAGCAGCATATTATTTAATTTCCATGTATTTGTATAGTTTCCAAAATTTATCTCTTTATTGATTTCTAGGTTTATTCTATTGTGCTTAGAAATGATGCTTGATGTTATTTCAATTTTTTGAATGTTTTAAAACTTGCTTTGTTACCTAACATACGGTCTCTCCTTGAGAATGATCCATATGCTGAGGAAAAGAGTGTGTATTCTGCAGCTGTTGGATGTAATGTTCTGTAAATATCTATTAGATCCATGTGGTGTGTAGTGCAGATTAAGTCTGATGTTTCTTTGTTGATTTTCCGTTGGGAAGATCTGTCCAGTGCTAAAAATTGGGGCATTTAAGTCTCTAGCTATTATTGTACTTGGGACAATCTCTCTTTAGCTCTAATAATATTTTCTTTATATAGCCAGGAGCTCCAGTGTTGGGTGCATATATATTTAAAATTGTTATATCCTCTGACTGAATTAACACCTTTATCATTATATGCTGACTTTCTTTCTCTCTTCTTAATTGCTTTTGTCTTCAAATTTACTCTGTTTGATATAAGTATAGCTACTCCTGCTCTTTTTTGTTTTCCATTGGCATGGAATATCTTTTTCTGTTTTTTAATTTTTAATCTATGTGTGTCTTCATAAGTGAAATGTGTTTCTCACATGCAACAGATCACTGCTTCTCATTTTATCATCCATTTAGCCAGTCTTTGTCTTTTAATTGAATATTTTAGTTCATTTACATTGAATAATATTGATAAGTAAAGACTTACCCTTGCCATTTTAAAATTAATTTCCTGGTTGTTTTGTGGTCTTCTCTTCCTTCTTTCTGTCCTTCCTGTCTTCCTCTAGTGAAGGAGGTTTTCTGTGGTGATATGTTTTAGTCTCTTGCTTGTCATTTTTTGTGTTTTCATTTTATGTTTTTTGGTTTGAGGTTATTTTGAGGCTTGCAAATACCATCTTATAACACAGTATTTTAAGCTGATAATAGCTTAACATTGTTTGCATAAACAGACCGACAATCAAAAAGAAAACTAATAAAAATTCTACACCTTAACTTGATCCCTAAGCTTTTTAACTTTTTGTTGTTTCTATATATATCTTATGTACTATGTCTTGAAAAGTGGTTGTAGTTATTACTTTTGATTGGTTCATTGTTTTTTCTTTCTACTTAGGATAAGAGTAGTTTACACATTACAGTTACAGTGCTATAATATTCTATGTTTTCTGTGTACTTGCTATTACCAGTGACTTTTGTACCTCCAGGTGATTACTTATTGCTCATTAATGTCTTTTTCTTTCTATTTGAAGTACTCCCTTTAGCATTTCTTGTAGGGCAGATCTTGTGTTGATGAAATCTCTCAGCTTTTGTCTGGGGAAATCTTTCTTTCTCCTTCATATTTGAAGGATATTTTCACCAGATATACTATTTTAAGGTAAAAGTTTATTTTCCTTCGGCACTTTAAATATGTCATGCCACTCTCTTCTGATCTGTAAGATTTACACTGAGAAGTCTGCTTCCAGATGTATTGGAGCTCCACTGTGTATGTGTGTCTATTTTCCCTCTCTTGCTGTATTTAGGATCCTTTCTATATCATTGATCTTTAGGAGTTTAATTATTTATTACCTGAGGTAGTCTTCTTTGCATTAAATCTGCTTGGTGTTCTATAACTTCCTTTTACTTTGATATTGATACATATTTCTCGGTTTGGAAAGTTCTGTTATTATTCTTTTGTAAAACGTTCTACTTCTATCTCTTTCTCTACCTCCTCCTTAAGACCAGTCTTTCAGATTTGCCCGTTTGAGGCTACTAATATTTCTTAGATCCTGTGGGCATGCTTCGTTGTTTTTTATTCTTTATTCTTTTGTCTCCTCTGTGTATTTTCAAATACCCTGTCTTCAAGCTCACTAACTTTTTCTTTTGCTAGATTCATTCTGCCATGAAAAGACTCTGACACATTCTTCAGTATATCGATTGCATTATTTAACTTCCGACTTTGGTGTTGTGATCTAAGCTGTAGGTGCTTTAGGGTACACTCCAAGCCCACTAACACTGTGGTTCTTGCAAACTCACAGAGACACCACCTCAATGGTTTGGACAAGATCCAAGGGAATTCTCTGTATTACCAGGCAGAGACTGTTGTTCTGTTCCCTTATTTTTTCTCAAACAGAGTCCCTCTCTGTTCTGAGCCAGCTAAGGTTGGGAGTATGGTAACACAAGCACCACTATGATTGTGCCTGGTCAGACCTAAAGCCAGCTCAGCACTGGGTCTCAACCAAGGCCTGCTATAGCCACTTTCTGGCTACTTTCAATGTTTGTTCAAGGACCTGGGACTCTACGATCAGCCAGTGTCAAAGCCAGCCAGGTCTGTGTCCTTCAGTTCAGGGTAACAAGGTCTCTCTGGGCCCAGGTGGGTACAGAGGTGCCATCTGGAAGTAAGAGACTACAGTCAAAAACCTTAGAAGTCTCCCTGGTGTTCTATTGTACTGTGACTGAGCTGGCACTCAAACCACAACATGCAATCCTTCCCTCACTTCCCTCTACTTTCCAAAGGCAGAGAAGCCTCACCCTGTAGCCACCCCCAGGCCACAAGGAGTCCTGCCAAACTACTGCTGATATTCCCTTAAGACCCAAAGGCTCTTAAGTCAGCTTGTGGTGATTGCTGCCTGGCATGGAACTCACCCTTCAGGATAATGGGCTCCCCTCTGTTCTAGCACAGGTCCAGAAATGCTACCCAGGAGTCGTGTCCTAGAATTGAGGACTCCAAAAGCCCACTTGGTGCTCTGCTCCCCTGTTGCCATCCTGGTACCTGAAGCCAACTGTCTAGAAATGTCATCTGGGAGCTAGGGCCTGGTATGGGGGCCTCATGATTCTATCCAGTGCCTTATCCTGCTGTGGCTGAGCTGGTATCCGGGATGTAAGAGAGAGACGTCCCCATTCTTCCCTCTCCTTTCGCTAAGTGGAAGGAAGGTTTCTCTTTTGGATCCATGAACTGCGCAGCCTTGGGTTAGGGGACAGGGGACACTTCCCCAGCTGGTGTCTCAGTATGCTGCATGCCACCCCAGTCCACTGTCCTATGCCCAGTTCTGCCTTAGGCCTTGCCTAAGAGTTGTAGTCCTTATGGTCTAGACTGCCTTTTAAGTTTACTTAGAGACCTAGAGCACTTTGGCCCTTGGTGGAAAGGTTTGTGAGAATTCAAATTTGGACCACTGGGATCAGTGGTTCCCCACCAGATGGGGCTGGTTTAAATGCCCCCTCTGTGGGTGATTGTCAGCTGCATTTGGTCTGGTATTTGTTTCTGCTCTAACAGAACAGCACTGAGTTCAGTGGCTCACAATTGCTGTATTCTTCTTTTCCCAGTGCCCAGAGAAACTCTCTGTACCATGAGGCCACTGTGGCAGTCGGGGGAGAAGTGGCTTCGGTGATTCAACTTTTAAAATTTTTTTTTTAATCTCTTCAGTGCCTCTTTTGGGGTTTGAAGTTCAAACTAAGTACTATGAGTGCTCACCTGGTTTTTTCATTCCTATGAAGGTGTTTTTTCTTTGTAGATAGATGTTAAATTTGTGTCCTTGTGGTGAGGATGATCAATGGAAACTTCTATTCTGCCATCTTGCTCTGTCTTTCATTATGGTATTTTTTTTTTTTTTTTAGTATTGTGGCATGTGAAAAAATATTTTCGACCAAACACCCATAATCATTTTTATCTAAACTGCTCTCAGTCATTAAAAATGTCTGTGTTTCATTGAGCAAAACTGGGACCAGTGTCTTTAAGCTTGTCACTTGCTAGGTCTGTAAAAAAGCCAAAATTGACAAATGGGATCTCATTAAACTAAAGAGCTTCTGCACAGCAAAAGAAACTACCATCAGAGTGAACAGGCAACCTACAGAATGGGAGAAAATTTTTTCAATCTACTCATCTGACAAAGGGCTCATTTCCAGAATCTACAAAGAACTCAAACAAATATACAAGAAAAAAACAAACAACCCCATCCAAAAGTGGGGAAA
>NC_045445.1:61976532-61993671 GCF_002776525.5 Piliocolobus tephrosceles | reverse complement strand
AAAGACACATGCACACGTATGTTTATTGCGGCACTATTCACAATAGCAAAGACTTGGAATCAACCCAAATGTCCATCAGTGACAGACTGGATTAAGAAAATGTGGCACATATACACCATGGAATACTATGCAGCCATAAAAAAGGATGAGTTTGCGTCCTTTGTAGAGACATGGATGCAGCTGGAAACCATCATTCTTAGCAAATTATCACAAGAAGAGAAAACCAAACACCGCATGTTCTCACTCATAGGTGGGAACTGAACAATGAGCTCACTTGGACTCGGGAAGGGGAACATCACACACTGGGGCCTATCATGGGGAGGGGGGAGGGGGGAGGGATTGCATTGGGGAGTTATACCTGATATAAATGATGAATTGATGGGTGCTGACGAGTTGATGGGTGCAGCACACCAACATGGCACATGTATACATATGTAACCTGCACGTTATGCACATGTACCCTAGAACTTAAAGTATAATAAAAAAAAAAAAAAAAAAAGAATTGGTTCACTGGTTATGAATGGAAATTTTAGTTATTCCAATGACTTACATAGTTGCTGAATGTTGTGCCATAAAATACTGTTTCTGACTTTCAGTACATCATTTTAATTAATTTTGGTGTAATTTCATACATGTTATTAATCTCTGTATGGAGGTTAGAGACTATGTTGTATCGACGCCCTGATTAAAGAGTGTTATATTCACTGCACTTGAAGAAAAAAATCACTAGTAGTACAAAAATATCATTGTTTCTCTTAATTCAACTTTATCCCAAACATAACTTAAATCACTCCTAACTTCGTTGCCATGGGGCATAGTATTTTAACTATAAATATTAAATACTTCTAGTAAATTTGAGTAGGTAAAGAATCCCTAAATATATAAACAGTAGTTATACATACAGAAAACTGGCAGCATTTGTCCTATCAATGAGTTGTTTTAAGATGAGTCAGAGGTAATGAAGAATCAGAAATCATCTCAGAAGACATGGTACTTTCTTCTAAAACAGAATCAGAAACTATTAAGACAAATGGCAATGAATTCTGCCTCCCCCTAAATTAAAGCAGGAAAGTATGAGTCAGAGGTAAGGCCCTTTTAACATCTCCAGATATATCCCATGGGGTCAGGGCCAACAGGATAGACCTTATGAATGGACTTACCTGAAGCTTTCTTTAGCCCCTCTGTGTATGGCCTCATATTTTCTGCCCTAAACTTTTCTCTTTTTACTTCAGTTATCACTTATCCCAGATGCATTTCGCAACTATCCCATACTCCCCATTCCTTGACTAATCTTACCTCCAACAAAGAAGAATATGCATTTTAGTTAAAATCCAGATTTATAAAAAAAAAAAAGACACGTCTATGATTCCCAGTCCTTCACCTCCACTGTGAAAAAATTTTTTTGATGTGTTTGAAATGTTCAAGGGAAAAAAAGACCCAAATTTGCTGCCTCTCCCGTGCCATCCTTCAGCTTCTCAACCCCACCCGTGGAGGTTTGATTCTACTTGGGCTACATCCTACTTCTCAAAAACCAGGTCACTGAGAAATGTGGGACTTTCATTCTATATGTGACCAATATTTTAGTGACCAAAAATAACAACAACAACAAAAATCTGCCACAAGATTCTGTCATTCACCCACTATAGATAGCATTAATGACTTCCAATTAGTCACCAAGGACTTGATTAGAATGAGCCATCTCTGACTAGTTACTGCCAATTTGAAACTCTATTTGCATTAAAGAGCAAAAGATATGAACTATTCTTACAGTGCTTACCCATTTCCAAAAGAATGTGATCCATGGACAAATTTGTCATTTATCAAACTTCTCTCACCAAAATTTGCCATCATGTTTATTATGACATCCATTTAATCAGTAGTCAGAGGCCATGGGACACAGAAGAAATGGCCTTCGCATGTGATATAGAAACTGAAATCTTCTTTTGGAGAAAAGGAGATTTCTGGACTGTGATGATAGTAGATCCAAAAGAAATTGGTTGAGATCTTTTAGCAATTTAGAAGATAGAACCAATCAGAGTTAGAAGCACTCAAGAAGCCCTGAGACTTAAAAGGTAAAACACCTTCATATGACCTTAAAGTTTTGGCACTATTTTCCCTTCTTGAAGTTGTATTATGTACTGACTTCCTTTACCTGAGGTTTTCTCTGACATACAATGAACCAGAGGCAACTTTAGTTTTATTATTTTCCTGATATTAATAAGCAATCAGTTAGGTTTACAGCAGTGTCTATTAGTGAAAGATCATATTTTCATTTTTGATTACTGATTTTTTTAAAGTTTAACCTAATCACGAATTTTCATTAAAATTTATCATTAGATCGTTACCCTGCTTCTTTAAAACAATAGTTCAGATAAAGTACATCTGCAACATAAAAAGCTTTTGGACTTTTCTTAGAATGTTCTTAAAGGACCTTTTTACAAGAAATTTTTGAGAAAATCTTCTAAGAAATGTAAAATACTTTATGCCCGCTATTGAAGAATAGTAATGGTGAATTTTATTTTGAGAATCTGACTCAATTATACATAGAAATAATAGCACTCAATATTTATTCATATTCTTAAATTGACAAGTTAAAATTGTATTTATTTATGTACTCTTAAAATTTTAGATGGTATTTCTTTGGTTTCTTTTTTCAATAAACATTACTTTTAGGGGTGGTAGTTTTGAAGGGCGCAGGGAAGAAATCTTTTTATCAGTAGCTCAATGTTCTGGGATCAGAAAACACAGCAGTTTTTGTTTTGCTTTTACTCTTTTTGGGCAGTAATTACCTGATGAGTTTCTCATACTGAGAGCTCTCCAGAGTACAAAGTTCTTGCCAGCATCAAAAGGACTTCCCTTTTGAGAAGTAACCATGCTTCAGTGAAAAAAATCATTGAACTAAAAACTAAGAGACTTGACTTTCAAATCTGGCTCTGCAATAAACCGTGTGATCACGGGCAAGTCACCTAATGTTACTGTGTCTTAGTGTCCTTTTCATAAGAGGAGAAGTAAGGCTAGATGATATCTGAAGTCTGTTCTAGTACTAGTATTCAGTGGTTGAATATACTGTATTTTTGTTATGAATACAGCTCATCTAACTTAAGCACAAGAGAGCAGCTGCTAAAAAGAGCTGATTAGCAACAATTAGGAGTGGCATTTCATTTGTATTGCATATCTTCCCAATTAAAAGCATTTAGTGATTAAAATTACATGTTTGAAATACAGTCTTTAAAAGGAAATATTTTCAAATAAATGAAATCTCTGGGTCAAGGCCAATTTGTATTTTAAACATTTGCAAAATATTAAAGAGTTTTGCTATAGTAAAAGGCATGCTTAGCCATTGCGGGTTTTAGAAACTGAAGCGAGGCAGAGATAGTCAAAGAGCGAGGCAGAGATAGGGTCAAAGAGCGAGACAGAGAATACAAGTGCACATGTGAGCACAAGCAAATGAAACAAGTAAAAAAGAGAATTCTGAATTATTATGCATGCTAGTAAAAAATGATTGGTTCCTCCTAGGATGTTTACAGAATTAATCAGATTATGTCTTGTGTTTCATTTCTATACTTCACGTTAAGTCATATGTTTAAGATTTTCCTTTATTTCTGAAAGCCAAAAGCTGACTTTTCAAAATCAAGGGAAGAATAGACTAAAAAAAATGGAGACCTGAAAAATAGATTTGCTTCACTGTCCTCATGGATATAACAACCCTAATATCTTCAATTAAATCTCCTTTGTTCCAGTTTAAAACATTGTGAATTTAAATTAACACTTCAAGACATTTTGATCTGAGTACATATTCCAAATAACATAATATCATCATTTGATTGTTCCCTCAGATGGAGGAACCAGAGTAGTAGTAGTGAACACAAGGCCAGAAAAAATGAAATGGTATTTATTATATATTTTTTATAAAAACAAAGTTGGGGGAAGTACACATTAAAACAGAACTTAGTACAAAAATTCTATCATTTTCAAGAAATTTCCTGAGTGCCTACTCTTTTGTCAAAAGGGAAAAACAAAGACTCTTCTTAATTTTGAAATCTGACAAAATAGAGGAAAAAAAATCAATAGCAGAAATTTCTATTCTTTGTACTAACATTAAAACAAAAGAACCACATGCTATGAATAGTACTGTTCTACAAAATAGGTTTTGCTAAGTCCTAGTGGGAAAAAAAAATACATGTAAAGCCTTGTATGTGGCTTTATCAAAATTAACAATACTATTATTAATATTTTAATGTAAACTTGTTTCTTCCAATGAGAGATAGTGTTTTCTTACCCAAAGAGAGATGGTGTTATGCTTTCTTACACATCACTCTCCTTTCCTTAGTATGACCTTAAAGTAGCGAGGGACTTGGTGACCTTAGGGTTATCGGCAGATATGTGACTAACAGCTTGGGACATTTTATTGTAATCCATTTTTAATTGTATTTCCCTTGACAAGGTTACAAATGAATTCTGAAATAAATGTTCTAGAAGTAGTGCATAGACTCTAAGTGGCACCGCTGTATTGAATATCTAAATCCCTAATAGTTTTAGACAGCCTATAGCAAACCAAGAAATTTTTAGTGGAATGAAAGTGAATTTATGATAATACCTATTATATCTGTATTGATAATATTTAATATGTATTAAAGTATTTCCTTAATGTTTTCTAAAATAGCCATTTTATTGTAGTGTTATCTATTTGAATCTATGTTCTTGCATTCCTGTGGCCCAAAGAAGTATCAGTAATATTAAGAGAAAAGTGATGAAAAAAATTAAATATCAGATTAGTCATTGATAAATCAAGCAGTGGTGAAAGTCCGAAATAAATAAATTTTTAGTCTTTCCACCAGCATTCCTTGATCTAAAGAGTAAATGGCTTTTAATCAGTTTTAGAACTAGATCTCTTTGGAACTATTTTTAGTACTTACTGGCACTGTATGCATTTTCTGGGCAACTGTACCAGATTTATAGCTCTAAAAGTGCTGTGTTATTTATTGCATTCCAATAGGCAATGAAGTGGTGTCTTGCACATACATATGTCAAAAATGTTTTCTACACGTGTCTCATTAATTCTTTCCCAGGACAATAGGCAAACTATATGGCTCTTTATTTGGCAATGAATATCCTTTATCAATTTTTTAAAAGAAAAAAAATACTTCTCTTGCAAGTTTCACATCCAACATCAACTTTCTCTTTTTTGATTTTACAAATCTCCACAAAGAATTAAAGTCTCAGAAGGACTTTATCTTGCTTATTTCAGCAGTTTTTGTCTTGGGTTTGCAATCCTAAAGCTTATTTTTGAATTTAGGAAGAAATATCACTCACAAGTGAAGGTTATTAGGATGAGGTTATTAGAAAGTCCATAAATTTTTCATGACCTCACCCTGAATTGGTACTTTTGTATAATAGAGATCAATGCCATTTCAGATATTAGAATCCAAAAATCAACGTATCATGTGTAAATGATTCTTGCTTGCAGTTCATGTATATTATCTTCTTCCCTGATTTTTGATCACATGTATCTGTGTATGACAGATGTAGGATTTTGTATTTTTTCAATAATATACTGGCTACATACAACACTTAGTATTTGTCATAATTTATTCTGAAAATCAAGTTTTACAACTAGGTTGTAAAATTTTACTAGCAACTGACACTTTGGCTTTTATTACACTTTTGAACAGAAAAGTAGTTGTTTCAGGAAATAATTTTGAAATTGTTTTCTGGACAGTTTTATTAAAATAAAAGACAAAAAAAAAAAAAACAAGTCAACAGTTATAGAGTATTTCTGTGCCTATACAGACTGAGAATTAAGAACAACCAAATTCTGCTCTTCTTCTTTTATCTTTTAGGATAAGAACCACTATTTTAATTAATGCATTTATTTATCTAACAAATGTTTTCTGAATGTGTTCACATATGCCAGGTGCTATATCTTTAGAGATTATACATTTAAACAAAGCTTCATGCCATATTACCCTACACTCACATTCTTTAGTATAAGAAGGCTTACATAAATTACCTAGAGATATACACATAGAGAGTTTGCCCCTATACACAAAAATAAATAATTTTAAGTGGATTCAGAATTCAGGATAGTACAGGTCAATTCTCCCAAACTTTTAACTTTTTTGTATATAAATATGTGTCTATGCTAAAGATAGGGAGATGATGAATTAAGGAGCCATACATCTTATCTTCTTTTTCATTTTTCTCATTGTCCTCTTGTCATGTTCAAACATATGGCAAAAGGCTTCCGTGTTTTAATTGCTCATGTGGATGTGAGCTCAGTTGAACTAACTACATTTGGGGTAGGACTTACGTTGGATTCATGTGTTAGTCATTCTTTATTCCTGAAGGAGATTGAACAGAAAACAGCCCTGGAATCATCATTCAGTAATAATAGTAAGTTCATGTTGGCACTACACTTTGACATCAACTTAGATGTCTCACCAAATTTTGTTGAAAAATTATCTATGTCTTAACCTGTGGGCAACTCCTGTTCAAATTCCGTGGATAATAGATAATATTGAGTTTAAATATGTTTGCTCAGCATGTCTTTGTAGAACTCTAAAAATCTGGAAAAATGGGGGTTATTCATGCAATCACCTGGATAATCATAGATTTTTTAAAAGAAAAATATGATGTCTTAAGATAGTACAGTTCAATAGAATTTGTGCAATAATGAAAATGTTCTACATCTTCAGTGTCCAGCATAGTAGCTACTAGCCACATGGAGCTGTTGAGAACTTAAAATATGGCTAGTGCAAGTAGGAACTGATTTTTTAAATTAATCTAATTCATTTAATTTAAATCTAAATTTAAATGCTCCATTGGGGCTAATTACCATCATATTGAACAGAGTAGTTGTGGAAGACAGAAGAGCAATGGTGACATTATCCATTAACTAATATGTACATTTCATTATCACCTTGAGAATTAGAAAAATATATTTTTAAGATTATTGCCATTTCACATAAGGTAATTAAAAGACAGTGAGTATGCTGATCTTGGATTTTTCATCTGACACAAGCTTGCCTTAATTTGCTTTGGAAAGCAAAGACCAACTCAAAATTCAGACAAACACATAAAACTAAAAACTAAATATATAAACAAGAAATGCACAAACATAAATACATAAATTTTAAAATTAAAACTGACACAATTCGTTTTCCCAGATGTATTGTATTCATAAATTGGATAATTGGCTCTGAAACTTAAGAACTTTGGAACATTTTACTTGCTCTTTTTATGCTATACTATCTTTGTTTCTGTTTATGCAACATCTAATAATAACTGATAATTTCCTGATATAGCTCTCATGAAAAATGTAGTTATTCTCTTAATGTAAATCCGTTAGTATCAATACCATCATTAAATCCATAGTTATTGATTTTTCTTTCACCTTAGCTAGAACTTACCTTTTATCACATTAGTAAAATATGTTCATTCACCACCATAACCCTGGCATCTAGGAGAATGCTCTGACCTTATTAGCCACTCAGTATTGGAATGTCAAGGATTAAAAGAATAGTATTAAGTGCCATGGATTTTATGAAGGACAATTTAGAAACTATTTTTTTCTACCCATAAATAGACATTTTGGATTTGAACCTTCTAAAAACCTTTTGGAATATCATTACAAAAATTAAATTATCATAAATCACTAAGTTTGTTTAGATCAAATTATAATAGTATGTTATGGTATTTACTTACATTCAATGTTGTCATGAAATTCTATTTTTTCTTAAAATATGCAGTATATGAAATAATAGATTTTGCTTGCTAATTTTCAACTGTAAATACATATAGCATGGAAATATTTTTTCTTACTATATAATCAAGGAAAAGCCAGGTTGATTGTTGCTCTGAGTAAAATAATAATATAATGCTCACATTTATTGTATGAATTAAAAACAAAATAACCAATACATTTTGGTTAGCTCACGTGAATTTATTTTAAAAACACATTGGAGCAAGCTAATGATTTTAATTAATATTTCTGAAATGTCATCTTAAATTTTGTAATAAACATTTTATTCCTCCACAAAGATATATTATGGCACTGCATTTAAATAAAAGTATAAATGAATCTCAGCACCCCCCCAAAATATGAAAGTTTGCAGAAATATCTTCAAGTAATTCATAAGAGGAAAAAATTAGATGCATTTGTATATTGTGTAAGACTATATATAGGCAATTATAAGACAGGTAAATTTTTTAAAGATAATGTGATTGAAATGTATAAACTGATCATATATTCTAGCAGTCTCTGAAAACCTGGTATTATTTATTAGGTTCTAATTTTTAGGATCTTGTTTTAGACAGTGGTATGACAAAACTATAACCTCAGGTCTTATCCTGTTCTTTTATGACACAGCACATAAATGAGAGATCAGTAGCCAATCCATGCTGCGTGTCCACAACATTTATGTTAAAAATGTAATAGAGAATTAAAAATTATTTAGCTGTACATATGTGTGTGTGTATATACATATATATATGCGTATATATATATATCACCCATGAATAGGAATCTTAAAGTCCTCTTCCGATCTTTTCTTCATACCCTCCAGTACCTTTCTATCTCATTCATCTCTGTCATAATGCTGCAAGTAACACCGGACAGAAATCCTCCTCTCTCATTTCTCCTCAGTGAGCTGGCAAGATCACTACATTTGTGTGTAAGGATCATCTTATTGTAGTTCAGGGAGGGGATTTTTTTTTTTAATTTTTTTATTTTTTTATTTTTTTATTTTTTGAGAGGGAGTCTCACTCTGTCACCCAGGCTGGAGTGCAGTGGCGCGATCTCGGCTCACTGCAAGCTCTGCCTCCTGGGTTCATGGCATTCTCCTGCCTCAGCCTCAGCCTCCTGAGCAGCTGGGACCACAGGTACCCGCCACCACACCTGGCTAATTTTTTTTTGTATTTTTTTAGTAGAGACAGGGTTTCACCGTGTTAGTCAGGATGGTCTGTATCTCCTGACCTCATGATCCACCCTCCTTGGCCTCCCAAAGTGCTGGAATTACAAGCGTGAGCCACCGTGCCTGGCTGAGGGAACTGTTTTTTAAATATTCCCATACTGTGACTTCTTGGGCATGAATTGAAAATAGGTCCTATCCCAAGCTATCTTTTTCAATTTGAGGTTTTGATCTGTGAATTTTAGTTCATTGTGCTTGCATGGTTAAAAAAAAAAAAAAAAAAAGTAAGAAAATAGCATTGCGTTGTTAATCTGTGAGATAATTTCATTTTAATTGTGTGTTCCTATGGGAAATATTGAAATTCTGTGTATTTTGTACAAGTTTATATTTTAACCAGAGTTTGTGTATTTTTTTCCATCTGCTAAAGGTTTTAGCTGTATTTATTATATATGATACTTATGATGTTGTCTTGGAAGAATATTTTTATTTTGGTGCTTACTTTGGTACTGAAAAAGCATCTTAGACAACTGAAATCTACACTAAAAAATATTTTAATTCATTTGAAATAATCTTGGATAATTCACTAACAGCTTCATTTATCTTGCAAAAATTTAGTGACAATTCTTTTTAAAATTCTATATACTTTTTTCTTTTGAAAACTTAAATAGTTCGAAAACCAAACATTGTATGTTCTCACTGATATATGGGAGCTAAGTTATGAGGATGCAAAGGCATAAGAATGATACGATGGACATTGGGGACATGGGGGGAAGAGAGGGAAGGTGACAAGGAATAAAAGACCACAAATATGGTGCAGTGTAAATTGCTCCAGTGATGGGGGCACCAAAATCTCACAAATCACCACTAACGAATTTACTCATGTAACCAAATACCACCTGAACCCCAGTAACTTACGGAAAAATGAAATAAAAAATAAATTAATTGATTTTAAAAAACTGAAATAGTTCACATAATTTTAAAAAACGTAAATAGCTCACATAAATGAGTTACATTTATTACCATAAAATGCTACAATCTGAAGCCTCCCTTTCCCAGAACATCTTCTAGCACAGTTCTCTAATTTTGCAAGTATCAAGAAAAGTAAAGTACCTTGCTTGTAGTCACAACATTTGTTATAGGCAGAGTTGAGATTTAGAACTCAAGTCTTCTGGCACCTATTTCTGAACTGATCTCACTATTTTATGTGGCTTCAAGAAACCAAAAATTGTTCTCATTAGATAAGTTAACATAAGTTAAATTATATTTTATTATTCCTATTAATACGAATATATTAATTTATATGAACATAAGTTAATTCTGTTTCACTGCATGTTTTCCAGGGTCAAAACATTTTTGGCCTCGATGTCATTGAAACACCAGAAGGAGACAAGATGCCACAACTGATAGTTCAAAAGGAGTTAGATAGGGAAGAGAAAGATACCTACGTGATGAAAGTAAAGGTTGAAGATGGTGGCTTTCCTCAAAGATCCAGTACTGCTATTTTGCAAGTAAGTGTTACTGATACAAATGACAACCACCCAGTATTTAAGGAGACGGAGATTGAAGTCAGTATACCAGAAAATGCTCCCGTAGGCACTTCAGTGACACAGCTCCATGCCACAGATGCTGACATAGGTGAAAATGCCAGGATCCACTTCTCTTTCAGCAATCTAGTCTCCAACATTGCCAAAAGATTATTTCACCTCAACACCACCACTGGACTTATCACAATCAAAGAACCACTGGATAGGGAAGAAACACCAAACCACAAGTTACTGGTTTTGGCAAGTGATGGTGGATTGGTGCCAGCAAGAGCAATGGTGCTGGTAAATGTTACAGATGTCAATGATAATGTCCCATCCATTGACATAAGATACATCGTCAATACAATCAATGACACAGTTGTTCTTTCAGAAAATGCTTCACTCAACACCAAAATTGCTCTCATAACTGTGACGGATAAGGATGCAGACCATAATGGCAGGGTGACATGCTTCACAGATCATGAAATCCCTTTCAGATTAAGGCCAGTATTCAGTAATCAGTTCCTCCTGGAGACAGCAGCATATCTTGACTACGAGTCCACAAAAGTATATGCCATTAAATTACTGGCTGCAGATGCTGGCCAACCTCCTTTGAATCAGTCAGCAATGCTCTTCATCAAAGTGAAAGATGAAAATGACAATGCTCCAGTTTTCACCCAGTCTTTAGTAACTGTTTCTATTCCTGAGAATAACTCTCCTGGCGTCCAGTTGACGAAAGTAAGTGCAACGGATGCAGACAGTGGGCCCAATGCTGAGATCAGTTTCATGCTAGGCCCTGATGCTCCACCTGAGTTCAGCCTGGATCGTCGTACAGGCATGCTGACTGTAGTGAAGAAACTAGATAGAGAAAAAGAGGAAAAGTATTTATTCACAGTTCTGGCAAAAGATAATGGGGTGCCACCCTTAACCAGCAATGTCACAGTCTTTGTAAGTGTTATTGATCAGAATGACAACAGCCCAGTTTTCACTCACAATGAATACAACTTCTATGTCCCAGAAAACCTTCCAAGACATGGTACAGTGGGACTGATCACTGTAACTGATCCTGATTATGGAGAGAATTCTGCAGTTACTCTCTCCATTTTAGACGAGAATGATGACTTCACCATTGATTCGCAAACTGGTGTCATCCGACCAAATATTTCATTTGATAGAGAAAAACAAGAATCTTACACTTTCTATGTAAAGGCTGAGGATGGTGGTAGAGTATCACGTTCTTCAAGTGCCAAAGTAACCATAAATGTGGTTGATGTCAATGACAACAAACCAGTTTTCATTGTCCCTCCTTCCAACTACTCTTATGAATTGGTTCTACCATCCACTGATCCAGGCACAGTGGTCTTTCAGGTAATTGCTGTTGACAATGACACTGGCATGAATGCAGAGGTTCATTATAGCATTGTAGGAGGAAACACAAGAGATCTGTTTGAAATCAACCAAACAACAGGCAACATAATAATGAAGGAGAAATGTGATGTTACAGACCTTGGTTTACACAGAGTGTTGGTCAAAGCTAATGACTTAGGACAACCTGATTCTCTCTTCAGTGTTGTAACTGTCAATCTATTTGTGAATGAGTCAGTGACCAATGCTACACTGATTAATGAACTGGTACACAAAAGCACTGAAGCACCAGTGACCCCAAATACTGAGATAGCTGATACATCCTCACCAACTAGTGACTATGTCAAGATCCTGGTTGCAGTTGTTGCTGGCACCATAACTGTCGTTGTAGTTATTTTCATCACTGCTGTAGTAAGATGTCGCCAGTCACCACACCTTAAGGCTGCTCAGAAAAACAAGCAGAATTCTGAATGGGCTACCCCAAACCCAGAAAACAGGCAGATGATAATGATGAAGAAAAAGAAAAAGAAGAAGCAGCAGTCCCCTAAGAACCTGCTGCTTAACTTTGTCACTATTGAAGAAGCTAAGGCAGATGATGTTGACAATGATGGAAACAGCATCACACTAGAACTTCCTATTGATCTAGAAGAGCAAACCATGGGCAAGTACAATTGGGTAACTACACCTACTACTTTCAAGCCCCACAGCCCTGATTTGGCCCGACACTACAAATCTGCCTCTCCACAGCCTGCCTTCCAGATTCAGCCTGAAACTCCCCTGAATTCGAAGCACCACATCATCCAAGAACTGCCTCTCGATAACACCTTTGTGGCCTGTGATTCTATCTCCAAGTGTTCTTCAAGCAGTTCAGATCCCTACAGTGTTTCTGACAGCGGCTATCCAGTGACAACCTTCGAGGCACCTGTGTCTGTACACGCCAGACCGGTAGGTAATCCAAGTTTCTAACACAACTTTCTAACTATTTTTTATTATTATTTTCAGTTGATGTAGAATTTTACAAAATCTATTGTCTTCAAAGAGGGATCAAAACAATTATATTCTACAGATGTATCCAAATAGATATATGGATTCATTTAAGTTTGGTAGAAGATGAGAACAAAATAACTACTGATTTAGGAAAATTGGATGCAGAATGATAATTATAGTAGGGGCAGTTTTGTCTGTAGATGGCAGTATGACAATTCTTGCTAGAGAATACGCCGAAAAAACTTCAACACAAAGGGTTGTAGCACTGTCCTCAGTACCATTGTGTGCATGAGGATCAGAATAGTCTGGGCTAGATACATCACAGTAAAGCTTTTCAGAATCTGATAAATAGCTCTAAATACTAATGATGTTGAGAATTCTAGCTTCAGTTGGGAAAATCTGTGGCTGTTCACAGAAATTCAGCACCAAGATATTCCCTCCACATTCTACCAGACCTTCAGGTTCTCACAAAGAAAAGTGTCATTTTCAGATTAGGAACTCAATATTATTTTGGTGCATCAATCTACAGTCACACAATGTAACAAGAATGGGATTAGAAAAATGAAAGCCTACTCATTCTCATCTTTAAGCCAGAGAATGAAATATATATGAGGTCTCTACTGTAGGTAGCTATTTATATATTTGCATATTTATGCAAGGTATGTTGAGCCCTTCAGAAGACATTCTTCAAAGATAATCACTTTTGGAAAATAAAATGTTTGGTTTCTCTCATGGGCACAAATAAAAATGTGAGTATGTTAAGACCCAAGAAATCTGTGCACAATAACTTAAAACCCAATACATTTATGAAAGCAAGAGTTTATCCAGTGCCTTTTATCAGCATTCCATGGAGAAATGAATACAAATTTATCCAGAAACTCATAAATATTAAATGATTTAAATATAATTATTCCCTTTAAAAGGCAAGCAATGGAATTTACCCACTTTTTTTTCTCTTGAAGTCATGCTACATGTTGAGTTTATTATTTTGTCTGTGTTAACTCTTAAAAGAGTATTAATCTAAGTTTCGGGGAATAAAGTCTTTTGAACACCTATTCAGGCTTAACAAAATGGTAGCAATGTGAAAATCAAAACTGATTTTCTTTCACCAAATGTTTGAGATATTAAAGAAGTCTACTACATTCAAGATAACAATGCAAATAATTTACCGTAACTTTGGAAATGGACTTAAGAATGGAGGTCATTAGTGAACGTAAGGTACTAATTCAGATGTGGGTGCATTTTTGTTATAATAGATACACAAATTAAATGCTGTTTCAAAAGGTAGACTAGAACCTTAGTGTTTGTATAGAGAGCTTCTGTTAGACTTTAAATGAATTTACTCTGCAGTCGTTATTTCTACAGTTCAGATGAATCCCATATTTTACATAGTTAGTGGATCTGGGATGGGCAATAAATGTAATAGATGTCAAACATCTCCATAGGGTGTTTTTGTTTATATTTAACCATTAAAAAGGGCACTCTCATTTTCCAGTTCTTATTGCTATTCTGCTTATTGCATACGTTTCTCAACATAAAAGTATCTTTTATGAATAACACTACGTGGTTTGGGTATAATAACATTTTTTCCTGGGTTTAATTTGTGACTTTCTTTAAGAAGTAAACAAAGAGTGGGTTTGTGAATTACATATGTAGATCATCATTTTTAATAGATTGAAGTTAATTAATAGAGCAAGTTCTGGTTTCAGTGCTTTTTGAAGGCAGAGATGTTTTATGAGATAGACTAATTTTACTTGAGTTTCTGAGCACATAGTAAGGAGGGCATGGATGAAGAACAAAAAATTGAAGTATTTTTCAAATATCCTCACCTTTTTGTTTTTTAAAAATATTTTGTGATCCTAAAAAGTCAATAAAAATAATAAACCATTTTCCATGATGCATTCTATAGTATATAACTAAGAGACATTTTCCGAAACATAAGAATTAGGCAAAATACAAAAAAGTAAATGCTAATGAGAATCAGTTATTGGTTGTTATTAGGTCTTTATTAACTGAAAGGACTATCTTGGAATCATTGAATTAGCAGATGACTTATTTATTTCACAGCTTAAAAAATAAGTTATATATTTTGTCATTGGTTCACAGTTGTTTCATATTCGTTATTAAATATCTTCAGGACATGAATTGGTGAACTTAGGCAGACTAATATGATACTAAAAATAATTTGAATCTTTACATTTTGTGCTGCATTTGCAATGTTCTTTACCTTTTCTATATGCTCTTCAATTTGTGTTTAATGTTAGGGTGTTCACTGATGTTGCAGAATGCTAACAAAATAAGTGAGCACTGAAAAAGAAATTATGTATTTAAAAATTCAAATACAGTAAGTGTCTTCTTTTTAAAGAAATATCATACAAAATGGGAGAAGTGATAGCCAATACAATACAAACTCATTGTTCCTTAAGGAAATATTTAGAGTAGAATAAAATATTACTGTTAGCAGAAGGCAGAAATATTCCAATTTATTTTAAACAGTGAGAAATGCATTTTCAAAATGAGGGTTTGGGGAATATTTACATTTAGTTCATTACTCATCTGAATAGAAACAGGAAAGTGGAAAATCAAATGTTCTAGTAGACTATAAGAGACAAGGGAATTCATCTGAAATTTTATGTTTCAAAAAGGGAATCAAATACTTTCTAGTTCTCATAATTTCTCATTCTCCTTGATGATTCTATAGGTTGTTTTTCTGACTTGGATATTCTGAAAATATATGGCACATTTATTAGATAGGAGTACACATATTGCATAAAGCCATCTATATCTGGGGAATATAATGTTCTTCTTTGGCATAAGTTTCTACATGTATTATGGAAGGCATTTTTGCATATATTGTAGTAGAAATTTTAAAAACATGAAATTAGAGAGGATGAGGCTACACATTATCTTCTATTAACACCTTTCAAAGCAAGCAGATAGCAACTGGTTGTTATGACACTAGAGATACCATAAGTATAAATAATTATTTTAAAATCAGTTTTGATCAATGTCATGTAAAAGAGATAAACTGCCAAAATCAAGTCTTGCTTAATACAATTCACCCAATAAATATTGTGAAGACTACACATTTTTTAAAAATAGGAGAATAAAAATCAAAGTAGAATTTTTTGAAGGTCTTCCAGTCACTGGCTAAGACAAGTATTTGGGGTACATCATTTTCCAAACACACAAAAAAACAAACAAAAAACCTTACAAATTTCTGTGATTTGAGTTGGAATAGTCTTTCAGTTTTAGAAATGAGGTGAAATGAATGGTGAAAACTTTAGACAGTTCTAATTCATGCATGAAACCATCCTGTAGATATGATACATGGATTTGAAATGATAATTGCAGTCTGAGTTAGCTTGGAATAAGATTGGTATTCGCTATTGTAAAATTCAGTAACTTTGACTCTGCATTTATATTTTGGTAATGTGAATTTTAACCATGAAGCATGCTTGGCAAATGAAACTCCTAGAACACAACCATCTGATTTTGATAACGTGTTATTTTTCTTGTCCTAGACTGATTCCAGGACATCACCTATTGAAATCTGCAGTGAGATATAACTTTCTAGGAACAACAAAATTCCATTCCCCTTCCAAAAAATTTCAATGATTGTGATTTCAAAATGAGGCTAAGATCATTAATTTTGTAATCTAGATTTCCCATTATCAAAGCAAGCAAAACAAAAAATCATGTTAAAAACGATGTCCTAGTGAACCTTGTGCTTTCTTTAGCTGTAATCTGGCAATGGAAATTTAAAATTTATGGAAGAGACAGTGCAGTGCAATAACAGAGTACTCTCATGCTGTTTCTCTGTTTGCTCTGAATCAACAGCTGTGATGTAATATAAGGCTGTCTTGGGGTATACACTTATGGTTAATATATCAGTGATGAAACATGCAATTACTTGCCCTGTCTGATTGTTGAATAATTAAAACATTATTTCCAGGAGTTTGGAAGTGAGCTGAACTATCCAAGCTACTCTCTGAAAGGTATCCAGGGCAAGAGACTTTTTTAAGACCCCAAATAAACAAAAGACAAAACCAAAACACTCTGGTTCAGTGTTTTGAAAATATTCACTAACATAGTATTGCTGAGAAAATAATTTTTATTACCCACCACTCTGCTTAAAAGTTGAATGGGCCGGGCGCAGTGGCTCACGCCTGTAATCCCAGCACTTTGGGAGGCCGAGGCGGATGGATCACGAGGTCAGGAGATCGAGACCATCCTGGCTAACACGGTGAAACCTCGTCTCCACTAAAAATGCAAAAAATTAGCCAGACATGGTGGCAGGCGCCTGTAGTCCCAGCTACTCTGGAGGCTGAGGCAGGAGAATTGCTTGAACCTGG
>NC_045445.1:61932926-61976432 GCF_002776525.5 Piliocolobus tephrosceles | reverse complement strand
AAAAAAAAAAAAAAAAAAAAAAAAAAAAAAAAAAAAAGTTGAATGATAGAAAATAATTTTACTAGGTTTTTAGTTGATTGTAATCATGCTATTCCACTCTTTTTAATTATTAAAAAGTTATTTTTGGCTGGGTGTAGTGGCTCACACCTGTAATCCCAGCACTTTGGGAGGCCGAGGCAGGCGGATCACCTGAGGTCAGGAGTTCAAGACCAGACTGGCCAACATGGTGAAACCCCGTATCTACTAAAAAATACAAAAATTAGCCGGGCGTGGTGATGGGCGCCTGTAATCCCAGCTACTCGGGAGGCTGAGGCAGGAGAATCGCTTGAACCTGGGAGGCGGAAGTTGCAGTGAGCCGAGATCGTGCCATTGCACTCCAGCCTAGGCGACAGAACGAGACTCCGTCTCCAAAAAAAAAAATAAAAAAAAAAAAAAAAGAAGAAAAAAAGTTATTTTTGTTGTAATAATGTTTTCTTCTTCTATAAATATTTTCAAAGAGGTCCTTTCTATTTTTATCTGTCAAAAGGAGAATGTAAAGTTCTTTATACTCCCTGATATTTTGAAAAAAGTATATTGATATTTCTTATATTACAAAACATAATTCCAGTCATATGAGGGTGGAAACAAAGATTGAGATAGGAGATTTCAAAAAGATTTTATCTCAACTTTGAAACTACCTAAGAAAAATGTTAGGTTGCTAGAGTAACTTATTTAAATAAGTCTGTTTTATTTCTCTAGCATTAAATTACTAAATATACATCATTGCTTTAGGTAATTTTTCCTTTAAAATGATTTCACTTTTCCCAGTAAGTCAACTAAGTCATTTCCTACACAAATGAGTAAATGCCTCATATTTTGTGTACATTACATTTTATTGAGGAAAGAATGACATGTTCCAATTTTATGCTATATTCTTAAACTATTTATGACTTACTAACAGTACTAACAGAATTTTTAAAAATCATGATTTATTGGGATAAAAAGGGAGTACAAAGGACACTTATAATGACTACATAACATATGCTTCCTGAATTTTCATTCAAATGTTAATTATGTATCATTTTACCTTTAAAAGTGTGAATAGGATTTGGTCTATTTTGTATGTACATTAAAGTTAGTGTATTATTTGAAGTGTTCTTTGATGTAAATGTATTTGGAGAAGGTTTATGCTCTATTCAGCATTTCAAATTAGTGTATTTCTTGGATATTTAACATATAGATAATATTTTAAACAAGTTTCTGTTAAAATTTAGTGTTCCCATTAACTCCATACAGAATCCCTTGTATTTCCAATATGTCAGGTTCCTTGAATGTACATGCTATCTGCTTGTTTAAACATTACTTAGTTGATTATGACGACTGTGAGTGTAACTACTTTTACTGCTTATGAGAGATATCATGTGAGTTACAATATTATATTACATACTTATAAACAACTGTTGTAGAAAAATTGCTTGATATTAAAATACACATTTGTACAAGTTATTCACATAGAACAAGTTTGCAGTTCCTCCCCTTTTATTCTTGACAAATATTTCAGTTTAGTTCAAATCATTCCCAGGAATGTAAGAATTGAGCCAACTCAGTATATTCCTAAAATCAGTGCCCTGCAGGTAGCAAGATATACCCAGAGTGGAGGTTTCCAAAATCTACAGTCTCAATTTAATTTTGAATAAAATGATGAAGCCCAGAAAAGTGAATCAGAAGTTGAAATGTCCCATAATAAGCTGTCATCGCTTCAGATCATTTGTGTATGTAATTATTATATAAATGCATTTGCATTTTTATTGCTTGTGTCATGACTAGACTGGCCTTCCCTTTCCTTTTCTGCACACTCTGAACTAAGGGTGAATACCTTGTTTTTGTTCCATTTCAGTGAACCTTTCCTTCATAACTGTAATGAGTAAAGGTCCTAAACATTCCTTTGTATATATGAAGATGAAAATTCCTTGATATAATTATCCAGAATCTCTTTAAAAGCATTCCTCAATGGTTTTATGAGTGCTTTATTTGAAGAAGATGAAAATAGAAACTTTATTTTTAAAACTGTGACTCCATCTCTTAGAATGCAGCATCTCTGAGAAAGGAACTTCTAAACTGACTTCTGCTTTGGGCTAAAATATTTACCCATATAAGCCAATGATAGTACTGAGATTTAACAGTATTTAAATTTGGGCCGTAGATGAAAATGAATTCTACTTTTGACTAGTAACTATTCTTGATCTATCCTTTGCTTTTAAGAGAATATTATCCCTATTTGAGAACAACATGGAAGGCATTGAAACTAGTTTTCTACAAAGGCCAGAGGACAAAAATATTTATTTCCTTACTCGATTCCTTCTTATCTGTTGACCTGGTCGCACCTTTAATTTAGTTGTCATTATTATTATGTTTACCTTACAAGGTCTCAGATATTGTCCAACCTTTTGTGTTGTCATTAATGGACCAGTGAAATATTCTCAATGAAATGTTCTTGATAGTCTCTCTGGTTCTTATTCTAGTCATGAATAGGAAAAGACAGAAAGATAGAAAATCTTAAGACTAGTCGTCATAGATAAATAAAAGGAACTTTTAGTGAATTTTGTCCATTAAATTATAAGTAGCTTAATTGATGAGCTACAGTGTACTGTATACTTTATCCCCTGCAAGCAATCAAAGAAATATTATTTTATTTGATCAAAATCTATAGTGCATTAATTGAACAAAAAATACTGAAATATATTCTCATTTTATTTTAATTATACAAGTTTATTTTTAATGATATGATATTTAAGCTATTATATTTCTGACTTTTTTATTTTCAATGATTTAGATTTAAATGTAAAAAATATAAAACAATTTTAATCTCATTCATTAATTAATCTTGTATGTATGAGTCTGTTTTCTCTGTTGACCACCCTGTCCACATTATGAGTGAAAATGTGTATATACTTGGCCGGGCGTGGTGGCTCACGCCTGTAATTCCAGCCCTTTGGGAGGCCAAGGCAGGCAGATCACGAGGTCAGGAGATCAAGACCATCCTGGCTAACACGATAAAAGCCCGGCTCTACTTAAAATACAAAAAATTAGCCTGGCGTGGTGGCGGGCGCCTGTAGTCCCAGCTACTCGGGAGGCTGAGGCAGGAGAATGGCGTGAACCCGGGAGGTGGAGCTTGCCAGTGAGCCGAGATCTGCCACTGCACTCCAGCCTGGGCGACAGAGCAGGACTCTGTCTCAAAACAAAAACGAAAACAAAAACAAACAAACCAACCAACCCCCCCCCCCAAAAGGATATACTTTAGAATAATTTTTAGAAATTGAGTTTATATTCAATCAGTATTTACTAACCTTGTCATTTCACCATGAAATACTAACTGCATCATTTTGCTGTTTTGTCACCTGCACTCCTCACTGTTCAATTCCATGTTGTAATTGTGTATCTAGCTAGATGTGATGTGCAGCCTGAGTGTAACAGAAGCGCTATAGGACAAGCAGACCTTGAGTAATCTTATATAAATCTAAGCCACATTCCATAAATGCTTCTTGTAGGTGCTTTTGTGTAATAGACTTGTTTTCTTGGCTTTTCTGAAGCTTAGCTTGTGTTTATTTTAAATATGACTTAGCTTTCTAGAATATTCAAAGGTTCTGTCATAATACAAAGCTATATTTCTTGCATATAATTAGTATTTTTAGAAAGAACTATAGTGCATTTTTTCATACATCATGGGTGTTCATACGTGACATCTTTGGTTTAATGTATTTAGAATTAGGAGTAGACTTTTAAAATTCTAGAGTAGCCATAGGTTTCTATTTTTATTGTACATGTGATACACATTTGTTGTAGAAAAATCTAGAAATTGTACAAGGGTTTTAGATGAAGAATTTTAAAATTTTTTGTTTTTATTTCAAGCTATAGCAGTAAGTTCTTTATAACAGTAATTCTGTTTGACAGCTATATAACTTTTTGAAGCGGTGCATTTTAAAATTATAGAATTATGCTTATTGTTTTATAATTATAAACTATACATCCAGGACTTTTTACATGTATTGAAGACTGATTTATTAAACATATTGTTTATTTTTATAGATGTATGATTGAACAAATTTGTGTAATAACATAGCTTGATTAGTTGATAGTGTAATACAGAGGCATATTACATATCTCCACCATAAGACTAAAATCCCCTCAGTAAAAATATCAAGTCTTGATGAAAAAGCTTTCATACTTTTAAAAAAAAACCATCTAAATGTTTTTCGAAAGTTCCCTTAGAACAACCTAGTTCCATAATTATTTCCCAGAATTTTCAGAACCAACTCTTTAAATTTTCCCATATTCTAGATATTCACAACCGAAATTGTTTTAGTTGTTCCTTTTGAAATGGTTAATTATATTTAATTATCCATACATACACAGGGATATCCAGTTAATAATAACAATTTTTTTGTCAAGTGAAAAAACTCACAAATCACATTTCATTAGATTTCAGGTAGTCAAATTGACATAATAATGAAAATGAACTATTCTAATAGATTTTCTAGAAATATTTGTACTTTATCCCTTATCTTAGAACTTTATATGTATCAATTACATATTGATTTACTTCATAAAGTGTTACTATCTTTTGAATACAGTTGACTTTTTAAAAAATTTTCAGTGGCCGGGCGCCGTGACTCATGCCTGTAATCCCAATGCTTTGGGAGGCTGAGGCGAGTGGATCGCTTGAGCTCAGGAGTTTCAGACCAGCCTGGGCAACATGGTGAAACCCTGTCTCTATCAAAAATGCAAAAACTTAGCCGGGTTTGGTGGTGCATATCTGTGGTCTCAGCTACTTGTGAGGCTGAAATGGGAGAATCGATTGAGCGGCGGGGGTTTGTAGGGGAGGTTGCAGTGAACCTCCATCAGGCCGCTGAACTCCAGTCTGGGTGACAGAGTGAGATTCCATCTCAAAAAAAATTTAAAAATAAATAAAAACATTCTCATTCTTTTTATCTTAAAACTTAGAAGAAACATTAGATACAATAATACTTTCATTAGTCAATTAGAGAAAAGTTTAAGTAATACCACTTTGACTATTCAGTAGTAGTGAAAAGTAAACCAAATATGGAACTCAAAAGAAAAATGTTATTTACAGAAATCTGTAAAATAAACTTTAAAATCTATTTACTTATTATACATCAGTTCTGACCTCAATTACACAATCAATGCAGAGCACCATTTCAATGATATATTATAACTAAAGAGAATTGATCATAAACAACTGTTATGTTATCCAAAAATATTTTCAGTAATTCAAACATGCAGCTTGAATAGTTGTTGAGTGACACAAACTTGAAGTAACTAAAATTATTTTTTAAAATTTACTGGCTCTTTTGACACGTAAATACAGAAATAGTCTCATATTCAAGGATGGAACAAATACACAGAAATGGAATTTCATGCACTCTCAAAACTAGTTTATGACCTCTTAAATGAGAGATTATATTTTATTATTATTTTTATTTCATCTCTTGTTATTCAAAACTATGAATTGAGTGTATTTTTTGCAGAAAATTATACACATCATTTATGATGCTCAGATTAAATAATTACTTTTTTGTTTTGTTTTGTTTTTTAAGACATAGTCTTGCTCTGTCTCTCAGGCTGGAGTGCAGTAGCCTGATCTCAGCTCACTGCAACCTCCGCTTTCTAGGTTCTAGAGATTCTCCTGACTCAGCCTCCTGAGCAGCCTCCTGAGGGATTATAGGCACGCGCCACCACACTCGGCTAATTTTTGTATTTTTAGGAGAGACATGGTTTCGCCATGTTGGCCAGGCTGGTCTCAAACTCCTGACCTCAGGTGATCCACCCACCTCAGCCTCCCAAAGTGCTGGGATTTCAGGCATGAGCCAGCGCACCCGGCCAAATAATTACATTTTTTACACAAATTTAATTATCCAAGAGAAACTGCTGAGTTATCTTCCAGATTTATATCATGGCTGTGTTTACATGACACCAAAACATCTGGAGGCAAAATCAAGTTTTTTACTACATATAGGGATATTTTGCTGACCTGACAAAATTATTTGACTACATAAAGACACAGAATTTAGTAATACAGAATGATATTGTAAATAGTTTCATTTTCGATACAAAAAGAGTTTTACATGCTATATAAAGTTGTCATTATCTGAATCTAGAATAATTGGTAACAGTTAACAACAGAATTCCACACAGTGCTGCAATTCAATTTTACATTTATATATTTTAGTTGTGTATAAAGACATACACTTATTTATTTCATAATGCACACAAATTATAGAACTGAGAGGGAAGGTACAATTAAATCTTTTTAGATGCCTGAACTGAAAGATAAATGTCTAGAAGTTAATATACCTAATTGTGTGTCTAGAGGAAATGTCATATTAATTTGATGTTTAAGCAGTTCTAATGTATTGGTTTTAAAATGGGTTAGTGTATGTGTAAGCACAGATATGTTTGCATATATGTGTGCATATTTATGTTTGTCAAATTTCTAGCAGAAAAAAAGTAATATAAACTTCAAACTAAAGAAAGCTTGTTAAAAGATTTTGCATCTACATTTACAATGTTATTGTCCCCTTTTACACCATTATGCCTCGTTTCTAAACTATAATCATCCAGTATCCCTTATATCATCCCATATATAATCTTTCATTTATAAAATCCTTGTCATATCCAGTACATTCTGTATATGTCCTCATGTGTTTTTCTTTTAATCAAATTGTCTGTTTCTCAAATGATCACAGATCCAGTAATGTTAAAGTACATATAAAAAATTAAATTGATTTTTGTTATCTAAGTACTAGTACAGATTCTGCTTCTCTTGCACACACACACAAATAAAGATAAATTTGCATTCCATAATAGCCAACTTCTGCCCAGTTGTTATAACTAAATTATATCCAAATAAAAGTCCATTAAAACAATCCTCTTTATTTGGCATTGTTACATTACTTAATTTTAATAACTATGAAAATAGAAAGAAATAAGTAGTTCTCTGTTAGTCTTCTGTCCAATGTCGGATTTGCTGTTTCATATGTCTTTAACTTTATGGATTTAATTTACTTCTTCATCAAATGACTATGATATGGATTTACCATAATTATATACATGCATACATGCCTACTTATGTATATATAAACAAACATTATTGTAAACAGCTCAGTGAGGACTTTGGACTGGCATAAATTATAGGAATATGATTATGAGGATACATCCAATTTTCAGATTGGTCAATGTATACAGTTTATTATCATTTCTGACTTTGAGTCGAGTTAATACTAAGGACAGCATTGAAGAAAACCAGTGTAACATTAAAATTATGAAGATTTAAAATACAAAAGGATTCATAACAGTCACTTTTAAAATATTGTTTTTGCTTTCTACTTTGGAGCTGTAATTTTAAAAAAAAAGAATGAACAGGTTTTTGTATGAATATGTTAGAATGACTAATTATAGAGCGTCTTTCAACTGGAATACATGTAGATACTAACACCTGGTTGTATTTGATGTAATTTCAGTGCATACAGTGTGTGTAATCTGTATTAAGTGAAATACTTATAAATAAAGTTGTTTCTGCATTGCAATAACACATCTTCTGATATTTTTTGAAGCGCTTGTTGTCAGCAGGGGCTACTAGTTTCATTAACATCATCAAGGATCCTAAAATATTTTTAGCACAATAACATCCTACATTCTTCATGGTATAGCTCATTATCTATGCTGGATAAACCAGACCTTTTATATTGTCATTTCTATTCACCACCATTGTGGTGTAATTGATCTTTTTTGATTAACCCAAAGCAATGGAGTAGTCATATTTACTAAAGTTTTAGTTTTGTGCATTTTATTGTACTAACATTTTTTGAATATTGGTAATGTGGTATCATTTATGAACCACTGTACTTGATAAAGCATTATCGATAATGGAGTTTACCATGAGTTCAAACAAAATAAATTAAATATTTCTCAAACTCCTACTGTGAGTAAGGCAATGTGGAGAAGGTCAATGGTTATGGTGAGGGATGGGGTATAGGGGGCTAGAAATGTAGGATGACCAAGGTTCTCCCCTAGTTGCTATTACTGTAAAAAGCCCCCTGCCCAAGGAGTTGAACTGCAAATATGTTTAATTAAAAAAAAAAAAAAAAAAAAACTTTCCTTTTTCTAGTGAAGAAAATTTCTGAGTATATAATATCAGGTTAAAAAAAAAGCACATAAAATTGACAAAATATAAAACTTCAGTGTTTACTATAATAATTAGGGGTGTGTGTGTGTGTGTGTGTGTGTCAGAGAGAGAGAGAGAGAGAGAGAGAGAGAGAATATCACTAGTAAACCACCTGCCAAGTATGTATTGAGTATGGTCATGCATGTACTTAACAAACCATTTCAGGAAGCATCCTAAAGTCAGTAACACTTTCCTCTCCTCAGTCACATCCAAGCCAACAGCTAACTTAGGTTGATAATACCTCCAAAATACCCCTGACATTTGTCCCGTTGCCATTTCCTTTTTCCAGTCTTAATCACCAGTTACCTGTTGCACTACTAACAGGTTGGCTTACTTTCCATTTTCATTTGTTCAACCAATTTTCTGCTCCGTACCCATAATACTCCTAAAACACAGGTCTGATCCAGTGAAGCCTGACAGAAAAGCTTCTGAGTCTTTCCTCATTGCACATAGAAGAAAGCTTCAATTTTTATATTTTTCAAGGTACTTTGCAATCTTAACCAGTTCTACTTGTTCATTCTATCTCCTATCATGCCATGCACCTCATATTTTTGTCATTTCTTCTGCTACCCGCTCTTCCCTGATCATGGCATGCACTTTGATGCCTCCATAAATCTGCACAATTTACCAGAATTATATTGAGGACTTTTCTTTGTGAAGACACTGCTGCAAGGACAAAAAAAAATTAACTAAGCTGCAGTTGGCGACATTGAAGTGCAACTGTAGAGATAGGACAAGAACACAATTTTTTTTTTTTTTTTTTTTTTTTTTTTTTTTTTTTTTTTTTTTTTTGAGACGAAGTCTCGCTCTGTTGCCCAGGCTGGAGTGCAGTAGCGCGATCTCGGCCCACTGCAACATCCGCCTCCCGGGTTCAAGCAATTTCCGGCTAATTTTTATATTTTTAGTAGAGACGGGGGTTACAGCATGTTGGCCAAGCTGGTCTCTAACTCCTGACCTCAAGTGATCCGTCCGCCTCATTCTTCCAAATTGCTGGCATTATAGGCGTGAGCCACCGCGCCCAGCCAAGAACACAATTTTAATACCAGAGAGTATATAACAAAAATGAAGAAATGCTACCTGATTTTATTTAAAATCAAACAATTCGGCATGGTACTATTTCCTTCCATATCTTTTCAAATCTTAGCATCAACCTTACATAATTCTTATAAAATTAAAATGATTCAAATAAATGACTAGGTTATAAAACCTGTAAACTTTAGTTTCTGGAAACTATTCCCAGAAAATTGTTACATTGCTTTTCTTCATTAATTCTAGAAAGATATTTAAATATCTATTTTGGATATTTTGATTGTTGTTACACCTTTTGTCCATGAGTTATACTCAAAAAGTATCAAAGGAAAAATTTAACCCTTTTGTTGATCTGGATATAGTCCATATACAAGGGGGTGAGAGAACCACATGCTGCTTTTAGGCATTTTTTTTTTTTTTTTTTTTTTTTTTTTTTGAGACGGAGTCTGGCTCTGTCTCCCAGGCTGGGGTGCAGTGGCGCGATCTCGGCTCACTGCAAGCGCTTTTAGGCATTTTAGCACAAGAAGCATCTCAGTGTGTGATTTCTTCAAAGAAAAATATTCCCGGTATGCTATATGGCAAGAAAAAAAGACATTCTCGTCTTCAATAGAGGAACATTTTCTATGGTGAATAATCACAAATCTATATTGACGACTATGGTTTGGATGTGTTTGTATAGACATAAATCCTGTCACCGAAGTACTGAGATGAAACGTTCACCCCAGATAGAAATCATTGTGTCTCTTCTCCCCTCTGCTGAAAATCAAAGTTATCAATTTTGGGAAAACATGAACAGATGGAGAAACCATGGGATATCAAGTGTACATATATGTATATCCAAATTATAACATGGCAGAGCTACTCTGAAAATGCAGAAACTACATATCCCTACTCAAAACTGACTATAATTTTAAGGAATGAACTTCTTGGCGCATATATTGAAAGCAAATATGCTACCTACTTCCTAGAAATAGAACAGATAAAAATAAACCACCGAGTTCTTAAGTTAGCCCTTTTTACTTTTGTTCTTACTATGACATAAAAAGTCTTTCTAAATTATATGTAGGAAACATTCTGGGAAATTGGGGTTTTGTTTTGTTTAGTTTCTCTTTTGTATCTTTCCTAGACAATCTTATATCAGGAGATTCTTAACACCAGCCTTAGGATAAGACATTTCCATGGTATATGTTTTACAAAAATCCACTACTTATATCACCTCTTTTCATAAAGGGGATGAACACCATGAGGAGTAGGAAAATAATGTTTCTTTCACTCAGTTACAACTATAGAGAATTTTCAATCATCCCAGATAAAATAAAAGCAGCTATTAACATTCTTAAAGTCAGTGACTATTTTCTTCAGTGCACATACCTTGGTAGTAGAGGGTCATTATAAAGGGGTAATATAGTGGAAGACTAGATATGAAGACAAGGCTAAGGACTCAATAACATGAAAAACATAGCAAGAACAGTATATTACCATATTTCTAGTGAACAAATGTTTCCTTTATATTTGTGTGGTGTTTTATATTTTTTTGAAGTGCTTCCATCAGGGCATTGGGAAGATTTTTATTCACGAACGCACCCCTCTTATTCCCTTTTAATCTGATAGAGGCCAAAAGTATGTTTTACTCTGATTTATTTCTCAGAAGCAATTATTATCTAAAATGAGTCTAACTCAAAAGCTACAATAACAATATTCCAAATATGCCTTAACTCTATTTCGACCTCAAATATCACTGTGCTCATGTATGAAATTTCAAATTTCATGGTCCATTTTTTTTGTTTGTTTGTTTCATGGAGAAAAATACCATGTCCCTTCTGATATGAAATCAAAATCCCAAGAGACGACTCAGAAAATAGACTTTCAACGTATCCTTTTTTAGGTTAGTCTGGCATGTAGAATGTGTTAGAACCCCAGATTGGCTACCACATATAGATATGGGAAGTGTTGGATGTACTAACAGATAAAGACTTGTCCTATTAACACATTAAAGAAACATGCTGTAGTTCAGAACTTCTCATCCTCTGGGCACCCTTTGTGACCCTATGTTCACGTAGGGGCATGCACCTTGTCTCTTATATTATTGATGTTAATCCAATAAGAGAAAAAGTCTCAGTCAACTATATGCTTTCTGGATAAGGTGACTCCTTTTACTCAGGAAAACACTTTTCAGATCATATTCCCTTATAATACATTTTTATGCCTTTCTTAGCAATATTTCTCTGTGGTATACTTCAGTCAAATCACCTCAACTCTCTCATTCCCTGAGCAGTGGTCACTGTATTCATCACAATGTCGCTATACACTGTGTGGAGAGTAAAGTTTGTTTAACCACATAAGCTGCTATTCTGAAAATATATTTTTTGCATTGAGATAAGTGTAATTTGTGTAGCTAAAACTATACAAAGTGGTTGCGTGTTGGGAAAAAGAGATTGAGACAGGGAGAGGGTGCTAGTGCTGAAAAGATAAAAAGCCTAACAGGAAAAGAGAAAGAGGTGGTAGGACACAAAAGATCAAAACTATGGATTCTCTCGGACATTTCCTAAGTTTCATCAACCTATATATTTATTAGTTTGCCTCTCCCTGGTAATGCCTGGGATTAGTCCTTGTAAAAGTTATCATTTCTGAAGTTTTCACATATTCATGCCCCCAAATTTTACCACCTTCTCTCATCTCTGACAGAAATATCAAATAGTTGTATATATTCTCCATGAGGTTTCCCCTTGCCCAAAGAAATCTAACAGTCCAGAAAGATATTTATGTAGGCTTGATTTCTGTACAGATGTATATAATACTGATATACAGATGTATATATAATACATCTTATATATACATATGTATATATTTTATGTGTATTATATATGCATTATATTACACATGCCATATATTTACATATTACATGTATAATATGTAATACACATAACATTACATGCATTATACATATATACATATACATATATTATGTATTATATAATACATATTATATACATATATGCATATTATATTATTATATGTATGTATTATGTGTATATACATACATATAATGTATACACTGTATATACATATATGTATACACATATACACATATATGTGTATACATATATGTATACACACATATGTATTGTATACACATATACATACATATATGTATATATGTATTATATATAAAATACATAATATATGTATATGTATATATGCATAATATATACATATGTGTATTACGTACATGTATGTAATACATATGTGTATTACGTACATGTATGTAATACACATGCATAGTGTATATATATATAAAACTAAAATAGAGTTATTAGAACTTAAATTTAAGTCCCAATTTAAAAAAGAAAAAGATGAACATTGTATTCTTCTAATACGAACAAATTTTTGTTTTGGTCTCGGAGAAATATTTTACTTAATTAACTAATTAATACATTTTTTGAGACAGAGTCTCTCTCCGTCACCCAGGCTGGAGTGCAGTGGTGCAATCTCGTCTCACTGCAGCGTAAACCTCCTGCGCTCAGGTGATTCTCCCACTTCAGTCTCCCGAGTAGCTGGAGCTACAGACACATGCCACACCACACTTGGCTAATTTTTTTTTTTTAGTAGAGATAGGGTTTCACCATGTTGGCCAGGCTGGTCTCAAACTCCTGGACTCAAGCAATCTACCCAACTGGGACTCCCAGCCTTAATTTATATTGAGAATGCTTTCTAGTCTTCTGGTTATGTTATACTGCCTGACCTAATTTTCAAGCCTGTAGTATTACCTATAATCTTTATGAGATTTATCATTTTACCTGCCTTCAGCTTCTATTTTAGAGATGGAATGGATCCTTAAAGATCATGTAGTATCCTTGTCTGTCTCTATTATTTGACAAATGATGGAACCAAGGCCCAGAGAAAGAACTGACCTTTAATGAGCAGCTATTTTATGTCAGGTAATGTGCTAGGTACCATACATATGTTAGTTCTTTATCTCAGAGAGGTTATAACATTAGTAAGTGGCAGAGAGATGGTTTACAGTTAAGTCTGATTGACTCTTAAGTTCTCCTTCCACTATACTACATCACAATTCTGGCAGTTCCCCAATCTCCTGGTTTGAAGTCCATAGGCCCTTCCCTTTTAGCAGTACCCTATGAAATTTCTCCTCTGCTCTATAAATCAACATGAAGTTCAATTATATTTTCCCAACACTCTTTGCACCTTCCTAGATGCATTCCCTTGTATTTAAGCTCAGGCGGATAATCTTGTATACTATTATTTTTATTAGATTTTCATAAAGTTGGCAAGCACTACATTCATTCTAGAAGCTACTGTTATTAGTAGATGTTTGCCATGGGTCATAATTTCCTATGAACACATCAGTTGGGAAATGCAAATAGCATAGACAAGGAAGTCTCTTTACTTTCATATACTCCCACTTCTAACATATGAACCCAGGACCAACTTTGAAGGCAGTAGTTATTCAAAAAGTTTTAATTGAACTTTCTGCAGATGTTGTGTTGCAAGCCCCAGCTCTGTTTTCCATTCTGCCTTTGCAATCTTTAAAATATAATATGATTCTAATGTCCTGCAGTTTGGTAAGCCACAGGATGAGTTTGATACAGGTGGGAATATATATGCATCACCAAATCTAACTATAAAGTAATTTTGACATCAATTTATAATGAAAAGGAGCATTTTGATACATTAAATATAGCTATGAATTTCTACCTAGCTTGATTAGACTTACTGGTAATGATCAGAAATATATATCAAATATGGATCACCAGATATCTATAAAAGGTAAGGAAAGTTATGAATTCAAACACAATATGAATTTTCAATTTAGTCAGTTAGAATTACTAACTTTTGGTTATATAACATAAATTGGAAATATATTTTATTTCTGGATTGTGCTTTCTAATTTAACTATTTAATTCATATGTAACAATTGCAACATTAATTTTTAATATTGTCAAATATATACAATGCCGTAATATAAATACATTTTGGTCCAAAGAGGCAAAGTTCATCATTTATTTAGGAAGCTACATTAACTCCTTACGACCATTTAGGGAACGTACATCAAATGCCTGTGCTACAGTAAGTTCTAGAAATTAGAATTTGTAAAAAGGAGAAAAGGAGGGAAGGATTAATTCGAGGGAAATTCTGTGAGTGCTTGCTAGGTGCCAGGCGTAGCGCTAGGCACACTGAAAAGCAAGGTGTGATGGGACACGACTGGGCTTTAAAGACAGACCTTTTTTTTCCAAATCTGGATTTGCAGGTTTTAGGTATGTGGTCTTTTAAGCTCTTTGAACCTCAGGATCTTCATCTTTCCAGTGATATCAAAATGTCTAATCAACAGGATCATGAGGAGTAAATGAGATAATATATAAAAATGTACATAGCACAGCATAAAGGAGACAATAAGTATAAGTCTTCTACATAGATGAACTCATCTAATCTTCTTATAATATTGTGAGCTAGATATCATTGGTATCGTACTCATTTTAAAGATTGAGCTCTCAGAGAGCTCATTAATTTGCCCCAGCCCAATTTAGCCAATTTATTGTTCATTCTCCTGTACCAAAGCTATCTCAGATAAACAGTCTAGGTGATTCTACTTTATTAACTGCTTAATTAGAGCTCACTTGCATGGTAGCAATGTTGCTTCCTAAACCCTGCCATGTGTGTTCTTTATGGGAGCCTGAGTAGAAATATTGAGTATAGCTCTGGGCAGTAATGTAACTTTAAAGCCTTTACAGTTGTAGGTGAATGTACTTTTAAATATAGCTGATATAAAGTTTTGTCTTCTAATGATAGTGAAAATTATTGACAATATTGACTAAGTGGTAGAATCATAAAATGTCAGATGAAGATAAGAGTCAGAATGTGTGCATGACTCACCCAAGGTTATTCAATTAGATTTTAGTAGAATCAGGTGATGAGTGTTTTTTCAGTTCAGGATTCTTACTACTGCATACACATTCTATTTACTATGTGGCAACACTGTAACAACTGTATGAAATGGCATTGAATACTATTAAAATTAAGAAAAAGAGAAGCTGACAAAAATACTATTGTAGGAGCCAGACCATTGTTGAGGTTTAGCTTTCCTATCTAATGTATCTACTGTGACCTTGGAAAATCAATCATCTCTCTGTCTGAGACTCAATTTCTTCATGTGTCAAATGGAGATGATGGGTTGTTCAGAACCTCAAATGAGATGACTTTTCAAAAAGCATTTGAAAAATGAGAACTTTACATAATTGTTACCAATACCATGTTTATTAGGGTTCTCTAGAGGGGCAGAACTAATAGTATAGATGTATATATTACAGGGAGTTTAATAAGGAGTATTGACTCACACGATCACAAGATGAAGTCCCACAATAGGCTGACTGCAAGCTGAGGAGCAAGGAAGTGAGTTGGAGTCCCCAGACCTCAACAGTAGGGAAGTCGACAGTGCAGCCTTCAGTCTGTGGTCGAAGGTCCAAGAGTCCAAAAGCTGAAGTACTTGAAGTCCGGTGTTTGAGGGCAGGAAGCATCCAGCATGGGAGAAAGATGTAGGCTGGAAGACTCAGCCACTGTAGTCTTTCCAGGTTCTTCTGCCTGCTTTTATTCTAGCCGTGCTGGCAGCTGATTAGATTGTGTCCACTGATTGAGGGTGGGTCTGCCTTTCCCAGTCCACTGACTCAAATGTTAGTCTCCTTTGCCAACACCCTCACAGACACACGCAGGAACAATAATTTGCAAACTTCAATCCAATCGGGTTGACACTCAATGTTAACCATTGTAAGTCCACCCCTTGTCAACTTGAACCCATATACATCTCCTGAAATTTTATATATATATATATATATATATATATATAATCTTCAAATAATTACACCTAACATAATAGAGCTGTCCTTTGTATAACTAGGAACACACCAATCCCCAACTCAAATGTTATTACATAAAGTTAACAATAGTTAAATGCTGATGTGAAATCAATGAATCTTATGTCACATGATAAAGAAAAAAGAAAGGAAATAAAATGAAGACATTTTCTTAGTACAGGTGTATACATGCACAAACATATTCTTAACAAAATAAAGAAGAAATACTCATGACAAGTATAGTCTTTGTTTCTGCAACTGGCCACATGGCCATAGCTGGTATTGATGACTACCTTCTTCTACTACACATTCTGTATTCCCTTTGCCTTCAGCAAGCACCTCAGCACGTCGTGGTTTTTACCTGGCGGAGTGGCGCAAACCTTTATTCCTGAAGAGTCTGGACCATTTTTAGTCCTGCCTGGATTGGGCTGTTGTAGTTTCCAATTGACCTTAATCACAGGGCATGGTAATACTAAGAGATGCCCTAAGGGGTCTCCTTTATTCCATGCACACTCTTCCTTACCTCCATTGTGGAGTAGTAGACTGATTTTATCTCTGTAGTTGCGGTCCATTACCCCAGCCAACACTGTAACTCCCTTCTTAGCCTGTTGACTTAGAGGTAGGAGGAGCCCAAACTGGCCAGGTGTCAATCTTAACTTCCAGTTTAATGGAATTGTTGTTGTGTCTCGGAGTGGCAGCATTCCTGCCTCTGGAATTAAGATCTCTAGGCCAGCAGAACGTATTGTCATGGGAACAGGAAACAAAAAACACTTTCAGTGATTTACTAGGGGTGATGGTGAATGGTGGCACTTCCACTTCCACCACTTGATTCCTGGACCCATGAATCCTGGCTATGAGAGGAAGCAGTACCATATATTGGACACTGATTCAGAGTATACACAGCTTTCTGAAGAACTTTGCCCCAGCCCTGTAAGACCATTCACCATACTATCAATCCAGCTGCTTCAGGATGATGGGGAACACTATGGAACTAAACAAGTCTTTCAACCTGCTATACAATCAGGTTTGCTCCCTCATAAAACACTGAAATGGTGGGCCTTCGATTACAAACATCTTAAAATTTTATGCAAGTATCCAAAATGTCCAACTTATGATAATATGGGGGTGACTGTAAGACTCCTGTGTTTCTGAAGTGCAACTTCCAATTCATGAACTAAATTTATACCAAATATTTCTTAGAATAGCTCATAAGCACATGAAATCAAATTCCTTAAAACCATGGGTTTTGTATGACACTTAATTAAGGAAACTGAGACAGCTTTCAGTGGCAAGTAAGGCCATTTCAGAAATAATAACTATAGTGATTTTCCTCCAAATTAGAAAGCGAAGGAGAAAACTGCTCTTGTGTGTCTACTCTGTGTCAGGCATACTAGGGCCTCAGGAAATGAATTAGCTTCAGAATCAGGGGATATGGGTTACAACACTGACTTTCTGGTCTTTAGCTGTTGGGCCTTGCATAAAACTGTTTTTAAGATTTCTGAGCCTTAGGATCTTTAACTCTAAAAATGGCAAAAATAATGTCAAACTCCCGGGTTTATTGTGTGAATTAAATTAGATAACCTATGAAATGTGACTGGGATATAACAGGCACTTGATAAGCATTATGCCCCTTCTTCACCAGTTACCTCAACTAACCTGCCCAACTACCTGGTAGGCAAGTAATGTTAGCACATCTCAAACAAAACTAGAAAACTGAGTTTCAGAGTTTCAGCAATTTGCTCAAGCTCAGGCAACTGGTAAGTGGCCTGTCTGGAATTTTAGCAAGATTGGCCTAACTTTCAGTTTCCAGTCCTTTCCTGTCAGCCTTTCTGACTCTGGAATAAGACCTCAAATGCCACTGTTCAGTGGTAGTTTATCAACTCATTAAGATTTATGTCATTATGCATGGCATTAAATATATAATTAATTATCTTTTTCACATTATTTCTCCATAGGCATAGGGAGACATTATGTAAGTATCACTCTATTTTCTGAAGTAGCAATAAATTACTTTAAGGGGGATGTTTATAATAAAATGATAAGAATATGACTTATAAATTATGAGATTTTAATATTATCCATTTTACTCTACTATCACTCTCTGATCTTTGAAATTATAAACATTTTATTCCATGAATGTGGATGGATACATTACAAAGATAACTCTAATTAAAATAGATATCCCAAGATAAAAGGTAAAGACAAAATTTAATTTTTATTTGACTAGTTTCAGAATACATACTACTTAGGCTCACCAGGCATACATTCATGAAAATAAATACCTAAAATACAAGACAATATGGGTATAATTCCTATTTTTGAGTTTGAAGAAGCCATTAAGGGCTAGAGTAAATTGGGAAAGATTCGTGGAAGAGATTGAACATGATTTGGTCCCTAATGCAGGATTTGAAAAAAATGGAGAGAAAGGAAAAGTCCCAGTTAGTAGGAATTAAATAAGCTAAAACATATGTTATATTTTTGGAGCAATGTTTTCAGTTACTGTTGAGATACATTTAAGAAGATTTTAGGGCCATGTTATTGACAATTTTGTGGAGGCAATAAATAACAAATGAAAGAAATGTTTATATTTATTTTTGGAACAGTGTTTCTCATATGTCCTGCTCAAATGGGAATGTTACATCAACCGTCTACACTTCCTCAATTCCCATTTGCTCTTCAAAACATCTTTATCTAGTCTCTATCCCCATCCATTCACTACCCATATGTCTCATGTAGTTAGCAGTGGCCTCCTATTTGCCAAACTCAATGGACAATTTTTATTTCCATCTTTCTGCTCCATTTGACATTTTTCCTCATTCATTCACTCCTTTTGAAGTTCTATTTTCTTGGCTTACATGATGATATTCCCTTCTGATTTTTTTCGGCCTTCTGATAATTCTATTTCTTTTTCTATGTGGTAATTTCATCTGTCCATTGCATAAGTATTAATTTTTCTTAGAGTTATATCCTCAACGTGTTCTCATCATTTTATACTCTCTGTTGTTTTATGTGTGACCTATATCCTGATGAGTTCTGATCTCCATATATAGTCCTGGCCTCTCACCTGAGATTTTGACTGATACATCAAGTTCCCCTATAAATATCTCCCCTTCACTGGTCCATGAAACTTCAAGCTCTACTCGCTCTAAATTGGATCAATTCCCTTCAACTTGCTTTTCCCAAATCTGATTTCTGACCTACATCAACTGATAGGCTCACCATTCATTCAAGTCACTCAAGTTAAAAATCTCAGTAACATCTTATGCTTCCTTCTCTCCCGCTCCCCTTCATTCCAATTGTTCAACAACTTTTTTTTCTCCTTTTACATTTAAAATATTTTTAAAACAATGAAAATGATAACAGATAAATATTTTGAAAATGTACTACATGCAAGGTATGGTGCCAAGAATTTAAAAAAATATTAACTCATTTAATTTCATATTGCAGGTACTATTTTTCCCATTTCACTTATGGCGAAAATGGAGCTTAGAAAGGTTCATTGTCTTGCTATATGTCACATAAATATTATTCGGTAAAGCTGTTATCTAAATACAAACGTTTACATTCCTAATTCTGTATTCTTAAACACAAGGTAGCATTTATTGCTTCCTATCTCTACTCCTGTATCCTATTTTAAGTTCTTTTCATGTTTTATGTGGACAATTGCGATAACTGCTTAGCTGGCATTCAACATATCTCTAATCTTTTTTCACTCAAATCAGCTTCCATACAGCCAATGAATATTCCATTTCACTTGCAAATCTCATCATCCCGCTCCTCTGCTTAAAATCCTTCATTGGATCCTCATAAGTTTCAGTATAAATACCCTACTTTTTTAGTATACTAAACAAAACTCCATGGTGTGGTCTTGTGCTTACTTTTCAGCTTGAGGTCTCATTCATCCCTGGGTCATAGTTTACACTTCAGAGATATCATATTGCTTGCAGTTTTCGACTCTATAGCATGCATGTTTTAGTTTCTGCAAATTCCTTCATAATTTTTATAGTGGAGACTTGCTCTTTGCCATACTATTTACGTAACATGATTAAATTCCACAGAGTCGTTGTGACTCAGCTCAGGCTCCTCTACGTGTGTGTGTGTGTGTGTGTGTATAAAATATTAGAGTAGAAAAAAATATGATAACAAATATTTTGAGATGATTAATTAAAAATTACAATGAAAAATGGAAGACAAGTTTTAAAGTAGGCAAATCAGCTAAGAGAACCAGAAGAACATTGCATTAAAAACAAAATAAGGGATAAGGGCCAGGACTAGGGCAGTAGAGGTGGGAATTGAAAATAGGGGCTGACGAATGAGATAGTGGAGGGGATAAAGTAGAGTATAATTTCTAAAACAACTCCAAAATTGAAGGCAGTTGACTAGAGATTAGCAATTGGAGTTTGAACTGAGACAATCCGGAGTGTAAGTTCTGTAAAGAAGTAGGAGTTGAGGAGAGGGAGAATAAATGTGTAGATGTTTTACATGTAAAGATGGTAAAACTTTAATTATTTTTAACTGTGGGACAAAAGGGTGAGAAGATGGGTGTGGGGATTAAATACTTTGAAATATAGGAAATAGCATATGATAAAAACTGTTATATTAGGTCGGTGCAAAAGTAATCGTGGTTTTTGCCGTTAAAAGTAATGGCAAAATTACTTTTAAAAATTACTTTTGCACTAACCTAATATCATAAGTAAGTGGATATTTAGCACAGTTTAACATATGATAGGGATATAGTCTGAAGTTAAAGGCAGCAATACGACTACATATTTACATTTCATCATCACTATATAGTTTGGTGGAAGCATCAACTATGATTGACTGATTAATAAACAAAGAGTTTCTTCAGCTATAATTCAATTCGGATATTATATTTCTCAAAAATGACTTGTACTTGTTATTTAATTGTTGGTAATTGATCCTTTTCTGACTATAAAATAGCATAAATTAATTGTAGAAAGTGAAAAATACAGATGAATAGAGATATAATAGAGAAGAAAAGTAGAAATTACCTATAATCCTATCAACTCAATGATAATAAATGTTACTTCAGTGCATATTCTTTCAATCTTTTTTCTGTGTGCTCATTTTTTTATTTTATTAAATACTCTTCTCAAATAAGATGTTTGATAGCTATATAATATTGCATCACATAGATATTCTATAATACATTTAGATATCCAATATTAATGAATGTTTTTATTTTTATCCTATTATAAACAAACTATAATGAACCTTCTTGAACATAAATCTCTTTGTGCACCGATCCAACAGCCAACAGTGTAATTCACAAGGAAACATTGGAGGCAATTCCATTAAAATCTATAATAGCTAAGATCACTATTTGTTTAAAATTGTTTTAGACATTCCATTTAAAACAATAGTACAAGGGAAAAGAATAAATATTAAAAAGAAAAATATAGTGCTATTTATTGTTTATAATGATCTTCTACCAAGAAACTCCAAGAAAAACTTCTGGTAGTATAAAGACTAACAGCTTTTATTTTTTACATTATTATTATTATTATTATTATTATTATTATTATTATTATTATTATTATCTTGAGATGGAGTCTCACTCTGTCACCCATGCTGGAGTGCAGTGGTGCAGTCTCAGCTCACTGCAGCCTCATCCTCCCAGGCTCAAGCTATTTTACTGCCTCAGCTTCCCAAGTAGCTGGGGCTACAGGTGTGCACCACCATGCCCAGCTAATTATTTTAGTTTTTGTAGGGAGAAGGTCTCACTATATTCCCTCAGCTGGAAGAATAGCTTTTAAAAGTCAGCTTTCAGTGATGTGTAGTAAAGTCAGTAATTCTACTTCCAGAAATTTATCGTATAGATAGATAAGAAAAATATTTAAAAGCTACTGAGTTTTAAAAGATATTTTTATACTGTCTCATCAGTTATCAATACTCTAATGGATAATCTATCATTATTAAATACCTTTCGGTTTTTTATATAGTAATTGCTTTTTGTATAAAAGTAATTTATAGAGAATTCAGTTTACAAAGATTAGATTTATATATTTTTTAATTATATTTTATGCCTAATTGGAAAATAATGCATAATTAGTAAAGTGTTTTTCAAGACACACGATATTTTCATTTTTCTTTTTGTGATTTTTTTCCTCTATGTCAACTCTACACATTTTTTTACTAAGGTATGAAATGACACATCAACTAATTTTCTCAAGATTTGAAACTTTTGTTTTCTAAAAAATAAACTAAATTGTGCCTTTTTCTAAGTGTTTAACTATGCCATGGTACCATTCAGGAGAATAAAATTCTGCCCAATTCATTGTGACTTTTGCTGCATACTTTCTATGTAGATTAAACAGGTTTATAATTCACTTGTTCTTAGACTTCATGCATAAAATTAGTCGCTTGTCATTTATATATTTCAAAATTACTGCTTCAGAGAAATCATGTAGAAGCATCACGGAGGTTATGGCTTTCTATGTACATATAAGATCTTTATATTTGAGGGTCATATTTAAAGACTAAAAAATTATAATGTAGTTGACGCATATATTCAAAATTGTGATAGAGAAGACATTTTAAGCTTACAATTTTCTCTAGAAGATAACATCAACTTACTACAGATAATATGTAGAGGTAACTTTTAACCTTATGTTAATCAAATTCAACATATTGAAATATTTGTTTCCTATGCTGCATATGCGCAGTGAAACAAATAAGCAATCATACACTGAGGATTCTTTAGCATTTCCCATTTTGTTTTAATTTAGAGTACATATGACTTCACCTGTCACTATTAGAGTAACAGAAACAAGCTCAATCATCAGTGGCCCAATATATTAACCACTTTGATAAAAGTGACCTTTTGTTTGATCAACGTCTAGTCCAGAGATTCCCAACACTGGCTGTGCATTAAAATTGCATTTGGAGGTCAGAATCTACCCCAAGAAATTATAATAGCGGTCTGGGTTAAAGCCTAGCTATCTTTGTTTTGTATCAGCCTGACAGGTGATTTATATAAGCAAACAAGGACGATAATCACTGAACATGTATCCATTAATTGAGTGCTTATCCACATATTTGAAATATTACCCATTAATAACCTTATACTCACTAGACTGAGCATTTGAAAGGCAAACACAATGCCTTTATTAGTTTGTATCCCTAGTAACCTGCTTGGTTTTCAGCACATAGGCACTCAGGAAAATTAACTAATTAATTAATTAAGGTCATATGAACTCATTAAATTAATGAAGAATCATGGCATTTGTTAGATTCGTAGGTAGTGACAAACAAAATGTCTGTGAAATACCTTTTTAAATATCAAACACAAAACCACTTTGGAACAAATTTTTGTTACTCTTTTACTCTTTCTTTCAAAGAAGGATAAATCACTTGAGGAAAACAAAAAATAATTTTTGCTAGAAAGATATTTTCACCGATAATGTGCTAACGAATACACTGTTTGTGGCCAAGGAATAAATTTTAGGTAACTCTGACAACTTAATGCCATACAGACAATATATAGTTTGTAATGCTATTTTTAAAATAAAATGACATGACTAGTGAAAGTATAAAAATTATGTGTACTACCACACTATTTACACTAGTACACTATTATAATTCTAAAACATAAGCAGTTATTACAGTGATTTTAGTGTTTTTGTAAATAGTTGATCTTCAGCTAGAGATAAGGTGAATATGGTATTTATTTTTTATTTGCTGAGTGGATTCTAAATTTCTGTTACTTCCCCAAAGAGCTACCATTGGTACACACAGGCATGTACATGATATACGCCACCCTCAACAAACACACACAAACACACACACACATACACACACAGAGAGAGAGAAAGAGAGAGAGAGAGGCTGACATAAATTTATTTTAATAGACCAATATGTGGTCTGTTAAATACATATTCAATGATCTTAAATACTACCAATGGTTTTCAATTTATATTTTAAAAAATCAATTTTAATATATTGCCAATGTCAAGGACAGCCATATATACTTTAGTTATTTCTTTAACAGTTTTTCAAACAATCACAGTTATGTAATTCCTTTTCTTAACTTTTATGTAAGTTCAGGGGTACAAGTTCAAGTTTGTTACATAGGTAAGCTTGTATCATGGGGGTTCGTTGTACAGGTTATTTCATCACCCAGGTATTAAGCCAGTAGCCATTAGTTGTTTTTTCTGGTCCTCTCCCTCCTCCCACCCTCCACCCTCTGAAGGGCTCCATTATGTGTTGCTCCCCTTTACGTGTTCATGTGTTCTCATCATTTAGCTCCCTCTTATTAGTGAGAATATGCAGTGTATGGTTTTCTATTCCTGTGTTAGTTTGCTAAGGATAATGGCCTCCAGCTCCATCCATGTCACCACAAAGAACATGATCTTGTTCTTTTTTATGGCTGCATAGTGTTCCATGGTATACATATACCACATTTTCTTTATCCAGTCTATCACTGATGGGCATTTAGGTTGATTCCATGTTTTTGCTATTGGAGATACCCTAGGCAATACCATTCAGGACATAGGCACGGGCAAAGATTTCATGATGAAAATGAGAAAAGCAATTGCTATGAAAGCAAAAATCGACATATGGGATCTAGTAAGCAAAAGAGCTTCTGCACAGCAAAACAATCAAGTAAACAGAAAACCTACAGAATGGAAGGAAATTTTGCAAGCTATGCATCCAATAAATATCTAATATCCAGCCTCTATAAGAAACTATAAGCCTCTATAAGGAATTAATCACCAGGAACAAAACAAACAATGCCATAAAAAAGTAGGCAAATGAAATGAACAGACACTTCTCAAAAGAAGACTTACATGTGGCCAACAATCATTTGAAAAAAATCTCAACGTCAATGATCATTAAAAAAATGCAAATCAAAACCATAATGAGATAGCAACTCACACTAGTCAGAATAGCTATTAATAAAAGGTCAAGGCCAGGAGTGGTGGCTCACACCTGTAATCCCAGCACTCTGGGAGGCCGAGGCAGGTGGAACAACTGAGGTCAGGAGTTTGAGACCAGACTGGCCAACATGGTGAAACCCTGTCTCTATTAAAAATACACAAATTAGCCGGCATGGTGGACTGTGCCAGTAATCCCAGGTACTTGGGAAGTGGAGGCAGAATAATTGCTTGAACCCGGGAAGCGGAGGTTGCAGTGAGTCAAGATAGCATCATTGCACTCCAGCCTGGGTGACAGAGTGAGAATCCATCTCAAATAAATAAATAAATAAAGTCAAAAAATAACAGATGCTGGTGAGGTTGTGGAGAAAAAGGAATGTTTCTATACTATTTGTGGGAGTATAAATTAGTTCAGTCACTGTGGAAGACAGTGTGGAAATTCCTCAAAGACCCAAAGACAGAAATACCATTCAACCCAGCAATCCCATTACTGGGCATATACCCAAAGGAATATAAATTATTCTATTATAAAGACACAGTTATGTAATTCTAAAACAAATTGTACAAAACGTTCAAGATAAAATGGAAAATGGCACATTATTAAAGCTATTTTATTTTAATAAGAGTTATTTTTACACAGTCTTCTTCAAAACAAGCTATTTGAAATGTTTTGCTCCAAAATGTGTATCCATTAAAGCAGAGTCAAAATTTGATTGCTCTCAGCCAGCATACTTTATTGGAAAAAGTATATTTAAAATGGTATAAAGAAAAGATCAAAGATAAAAAGGTAAAGGATTGTGAAGAATTCAATGCTGCTATTTGTATGTACTTTGTAAAAATATCAACCTCTCCTTCCTGATGCTCTGTCTCTGTCACATTTGGTGGCTCATATGTTGTTAATATGTCTCACCTCCTAAACACTTCAGTAGTGAGAGACCCAGCTTAATGCATCCAGTGGAAAATCCATTAAAATATATACGGCATCTTCTGTGTTGAAAGGATTCTCTTAAAGATCTTACAGTGGTTTGCTGATTTAAAAATATCTTCCTGTTATAACAAAAGAAGGTGTAGGCATTTATTATGGCTTGCTGACTTCAAAGGAGAGCAATTCAGGCTAAAAATTTTTTATTTAAATTTAGCCTCTTTTAGATGCCTCCTTAGATTCAGAATCTTATCGGCATTGCCTAATAAGTAGTTGAAGCTTTCAGTTCAAGAGACCTTGGAAATTGATATATCACATCAGTGTTTTATTTTGTCTGTAAATGTGACATATTAAATTATTGGGTTGTCTGATGTTTTTTCTCGGATTTATTGAGGTATAATGCACAAATCAAAACTATATTCAAGTTGTACAACGTGATATTTTGATATACCTATACATTGTGAGATGATTACCACTATCAAGCTCATTAACATATCCATAACCTCATAGTTACCTTTTTTGTGTGAGATTGAGATTGACTCTCTTAACAAATTTCAAGTACTCGATACAGTATGATTAACTATAGTCATCATGCTGTACGTTAGGTCTCCAGAACTTTAGATTCCCTGTTTTATAACACGTGCTTTAGGCTTTCTGAGGGTCATCGTCCAGTAGTAATCAGCATTTTAAGCCAATTTTATTAAGATACGATATTTATGATATACATTTTTTGTAGCACCAGTCAGTGAAACAAGGTATCTGAACTAATCCGAAAGAATTGCTAATAAGCATCTTAGCCTTTCTATCTCTGGTTTCTCTACAGGTATCACCATGATAAAATTTTACTTTACCTGAAGCAATTAAAAATAATAACACTGTGTTTCCCTGGTTGGGCCTTTTTAGTTCCCAGTGAAGGTCACCTACGGTAGGGAGAGAAGAAATATGCATTCCACACAAATGTCTTACTATTTGAACCTGGTAATTCATATATGCAGTGAAATGTTACCACCAGACAGCTTCAGTTTTCATGAATAAAAACATTTATCCACGTATTTAAATAAGTTTATAATTCTTCATAAAAATATTCACAAAAACAAAAAAGAGCATTTTCTCCAGCTTCAGATACACACCATTTGACTCCTAAAAATAATAACATCCTTTTGTTTGTTGATTGGTTTGTTTTTAGGCCATCCAACCCCCTCAAGATAAGTTACATTCTAATGTGGACATGTTCAAATCTTATAGGATGATCTGCAAGTACAGAAAAACATTCAAGAAGAAAAATTTGGAAAGATTTTTATATCAGATCACATTTTCCAGTATGATTGTCTAGTTGGTGAAGTTCAGCAGTGTGAAATTCCCATTGTTTTCTGTGAAAGTATCTCACCATTATTTAAAATGTCGTATTTTACCTTATCCACTAAACTATAAATATAATTGGTTCCATTAATAATATATATGGCAGATTAGCTAGCTTTTTTGTATTATTCATCATTATGAGATAAAACTCATAAGACCCTATCAAAATAGTTCAATATATACCTCATATGACTATTAATAATTTCCAAGTTATTTTAGAAAATCTAAAAGGGCAACCAAAAGTAGCACAATTTGGAAGAATTTGAAACTATACTTTCTTTCATAAATTTTAAATTATCTAAATTATCTGAGTTTCAAACATAAAATTTTATGTTTATAACTTCTAGAGATATTTATTTGGAATTAAAATTACAAAATGCCAAAGGATTGGATAATATTTTTACAGTCTGATAAATGTTAGGTCTGTTTTTTATTGCTGCTACATATGTCTAGCCACTTAAATAATTGTATTCAATTAAATCTACTTTTCACATCCAGGGATAATTCTATTACCCTGTTATTTCTATCAAGAAGTAAATATTCTATCATTTTATTTTATTTTATTTTATTTTATTTTTAGGATTTAACATTTTATTCTTATGTGTAAATCATAGAAGATGTATCATATCTGTACAGAAGTTTTAAGTGTCCTTCCTATGTTTTTACGGATATTTTTAAAACTTCTTTGTGGAGAGAGAATAAAAATAATTCTTTAATGAAAAACTGAAAATGAAGTTACTGCTACAACACACAGATTATACTGTGCTATTTGTATGTTAACATTAAGTTCTTTTTTTTTTTTTTGTGGGTATATAGTAAGTGTGTATAATTATGGGCTACGTGAGATATTTTGATACACGCATGGATTGTGTAACAATCACATCAGGGTAAATGGGTTATGCTCACCTCAAGCATACATCCTTCATGTGTATTACAAACAATCCAATTATAATTTTTTAGTTACTTTAACCTGTATAATAAAATTGTTATTGACTATAATCCCTCTGCTATGTTATCAAGTACTAGGTCTTATTCATTCTTTCTAGCTACATTTTTGTATCCATTAACCATCCCCACTTACCCTCCTCTCCCCTACTTACCACCCTTCCCAGCCTCTGGTAACCATTCTTCTATTCTCTATCTCCATGAGTTCAATTGTTTTCATTTTTAGCTCCCACAAATAAGTAAGAACATGTGAAGTTTGTCTTTCTTTGTTCTTTTTCCTTACTACATCTTTGTCTATTCTGGGTCTCTTGTGGTTCCATATATATTTTAGATTTTTTTTCTACTTCTATAAAGAATGCCATTAGTATTTTGATAGAGATTGCACTGAATCTATAGATTTCTGTGGGTGGTATGGACATTTTAATAATATTGATTCTTCAATCCATGAACATGGAGTATTTTCCCCTTTTTTGGTATTGTCCTTAATTTCTTTCATCAGTGTTTTATAATTTTTATTATAGAGGTCTTTAACTCCTTTGATTAAGTTAATTCATTGATATTTAATTTCATGTGTGACTATTGTAAATGGGATTACTTTTTTATTTCTTTTTCTCATTGTTCACCATTGGCATATAGAAATGCGACTGATTTTTGTATGTTGATTTTGTATCCTCAGCTTTGCTGAATTTATCAGTTCAAATAGTATTTTGCTGGACTCCTTAGTTTTTTCCAAAGATAATATCATATCATCTGCAAACAAGGATAATTTCACTTCTTCCTTTCCATTGTGGATGCCTTTTATATCTTTCTCATGTCTAATTTGTCTAAGTAGGACTTCCAGTACTGTGTTGAATAACAGTGGTGAAATTGGCCATTCTTGTCCTATTTCTGATCTTAGAGGAAAGGCTTTTAGATTTTCCCCATTCAGTATGATGGGTCTGTCATATACAATTTTTATTATGTTGAGATTTACTTTTTCTATTCCTAGTTTATTGAAAGTTTTGATCACGAAGTGATGTTGCATTTTATCAAATGTTTATTCAGCATCAACCAAAATGATTATATGGTTTCTGTCCTTCATTCTGTTGATACGATGTATCACCTTAATGATTTGTGTATGCTGAACCATCCTTGTATTCCAGGGATAAATCCCACTTGGTCATGATGATAGATCTTTTTAATGTGTTTTTGAGAGAATCAAGGGAAAATGGCAGATAGGAGACAGGGATAATGTATAGCTGCCACGTGGACAGACAGAAGAGTGTGTGGGGACTCACACTGTGATCTTTTGCTTCAAGAACCTTCACAGGAATATACCAGGAAAACTGAAAGAATTCACAGATCCTCTGAAAGAAGCAGCACACTGCTGTAAATTCCACAAAACGGGCAAAAAACTGTGTGTTCCCAAAGTGTGAGGGGAGAAAGGAAAACCTACCTTTGATCATGCATCCTGACTGGGGAATCTGAAAATCCAGATCACAAGAGGATTTAACCTTACCTAGAAATGAAATGGATTTAGGAAGTCACACGAAATATAAAAGTAGAAGTGGCAGTGGGAAGTGCCTTGCATGCACTCCCAGTCTCCACCTCTAACCTAGAAAGGCCATCCCTGGCTCTATCTCACAGGGGCCCTCAGGAAAGGCAGCCATAATCCCTGGGGAGGGATTATGGGGTGAAGGAAGCTCCCAAATGAAATTGGTAGTGTTTTCGGCTGGGTACACATTTTCTTGAGTCCAGTCTGGAAGATGGGAGGGAGCTGCTGCATATACAAGCAAGTGTGGGAGTACAGGAGCTGCTGCTGATGGAGTGGATAGACAGGGAAAGGCAAGGTCCTAAAGCCATGCTTGCTTTCCCAGTGGAGTAGCTCATGGCTTGGGACAAGATCAGAGTAGGGGCAGTGCATGAATGAGAGACTGGCCTCGCCAACTGCATGGGAGCTGGGTAAACCTTCTTGCTACTGGCTATCTGCATAGCAGAAGCGGCCAAGATCACCTATGGAACATAACCCCATTGGCCTGAGAACCACCTCACCCCATGTTCCACAGTGGTCATGGCAAGCCCTCCCCAAGGAGAGTCTGCGCCCAGACCCATCAAACCTTGCCCCCACATGGCAGTATTTCCCTAACTACCCTGATAGCTGAACACAAAATACAGAAACTCATGGGAGCTTTATGGCCCCACCCAACAGCTGAGAAACCAAAATACTTACCAGGACCATCTTAGAGTAAGTTTAGAGCCTTTTACTACTATCTCAGCTGGTGCTATCTTGAAAGTGCCACCTCCTTGCTGGAGGCCAACCAACTCAGGCCATTACAGCAACTCAGGACAAAATAACCTAATCCCAGGAAGGAGAAGACAACACCTAATTTCACTGCCTGCAACATCCTAGCTAACCAGAGGTCCTGAGTGTGTCTGCATGACAACTTCACTACTAGCATAACCAGCATTCAAGAAAGCCAGCATACTAAACATATCAACAACCAAGAGCTCTCGCAGAGTCTACTTCGCTTCTCTGCCACCTCTGCCAGAGCAGGTGCTGGTATCCACGATTGGGAGACCTGAAGACAGATTGCATCACAGCACACATTGCAGACATCCTGAAGCATCAGCCCAGAGCCTGGTAACCCCACTTGGTGGCTAGATCCAGAAGAGCAGTAAGAATCACTGCAGACCAGCTTTTGGGAAGTCCCATCTCTAGGGGAAGGAGGAGAGCATGACATCAAGGAATCACCCTCTAGGACAAGCACATCTGAACAGCAGGCCTTAAGTTTCACACCTCTCCACTGAAATTGCCTACCCAAATGAGAGGAAACTGGAAAAGTAATCCTGTTATAGAACAGGATTCTATAACACCCCCAAAAGATCACACCAGATCCCCACGAATGGATCCAAACCAAGAGAAATCTCTGAATTGCCAGATAAACAATTCAGAAGGTAGATTATTAAGCTACTCAAGGAAATACCACAGAAATGTGAAAACCAATTTAAAGAAATTAAAAAACAATACAGTATATAGATGAACAATTCTCAAGAGAAATAGATATCACAAAGAAAATATGATTACAACTTCTGGAAATGAAAGACACACTTAGAGAAATGAAAAATGTAGTGGAAAGTTTCAACAGTAGCATAGAGTATGTAGAATAAATAACTTTAGAGCTCAATGAAAAGGCTTTCAAATAAACCCAATCACACAAAGACAAAGAAAAAAAAAAACAATTTTTTTTTTTTGAGACAGAATCTCACTCTGTCACCCAGGCTGGAGTGCAGTGGCGCAATCTCGGCTTGCTGCAAGCTCCACCTCCTGGGTTCACACCATTCTCCTTCCTCAGTCTCCCGAGTAGCTGGGACTACAGACACCTGCCACCATGCCTGGCTAATTTTTTGTATTTTTAGTAGAGACAGGGTTTCACCATGTTAGCCAGGGTGGTCTCAATCTCCTGACCTTGTGATCCACCCACCTTGGTCTCCCAAAGTGCTGGAAAAAATTTTTAAATGAACAAAGACTCCAGGAAATTTTTGATTACATTAAATGACCAAACATAAGAATAACTGATGTTCCTCAAAAAGAAGATAAATCTAAAAGTTTGGAAAACTTATTTGAGTGAATAATTGAGGATAACTTCCCTGGTCTTGCTAGAGGTCTAGACATCCAAATACAAGAAGCTCAGAGAACACCTGGGAAATTCATTGCAAAAAGATCACCACCTAAGCACGTAGTCATCAGGTTATCTAAAGTCAAGACAAAGGAAAGACTCTTAAGAGCTGTGAGACAAAAGCATCAGATAACCTATAAAGGAAAACCTATCAAATTAACAGCAGACTTCTCAGCAGAAACCTTACAGGCCAGAGGGAATTGGGGTCCCATCTTTAGCCTCCTGAAACAAAATAATTGTTAGCCAAAATTTTGTATCCAGCAAAACTAAGCTTCACAAATGAAGGAGAAATAAAGTTGTTTTCAAACAAATGCTGAGAGAATTTACCACTACTAAGCCAGCACTACAAGAAATGCTAAAAAGAGTTCTACATCTTGAAACAAAATCTTAAAATACACCAAAACAGAAATACCTTAAAGCATAAATCTCAGAGGGCCCATAAAACATTAATGCAACAGAAAAAACGCAAGGTATTAAAGCAACAACTAACATGATGAGTAAAACAGTACCTCACATCTGAATACTAACACTGAAAGTAAATGGCCTAAATGCTCACTTAAAAGATACAGAATGGCAGAATGGATAAAAATTCACCAACTAAGTAGCTGCTGTCTTCAAGAGACTCACTAACACATAAGGACTCACATAAACTTAAGGTAATGGGATGGAAAAAGACATTCCATGCAAATGGAAACCAAAAGCAACTAGGAGTAGCTATTCCTATATTAGACAAAACAGAATTTAAAGCAACAACGGTAAGAAAAAACAAAAAGGGACATCATATAATGATAAAAGAAATAGTCCAACAAGAAAATACCACAATCTTAAACATATACACCTAACACTGGAATTTTCAAATTTATAAAACGATTACTACTAGACCTAAGAAATGAGACAATGAGATAGATGGCTACACAATAATAGTGCAGGACTTCAATACTCCACTGCCAGCACGAGACAGGTCATCAAGGCAAAAAATCAAAAAATAAACAATGAAATTAAACTATAGTCTAGAACAAATGGACTTAATGGATATTTGCAGAACATTTCCCCAACGACTGCAGACTGTACACTTTTTTTTCAGCACATGGAATATCCTCCAAGATAGACTATGTGATAGGTCACAAAACAAGTCTTGATAAATTTAAGAAAAATATTATATCAAGTATCTGCTCAGACCTCAGTGGAATAAAACTGGAAATCAACTCCTAAAGGAATCTTCAAAACTATACAAATACATGAAAGCTAAATAATCTGCTCTTGAATTATCTTTGGGTCAACAATGAAATTTAAAAATTCTTTGAGCTGAATGATAATAGTAACACAACTTAACAGAACCTCTGGGATACAAAAAAAAGCAGTGCTCAGAGGAAAGTTCATAGCATTAAATGCCTACATCAAAAAGTCTGAACGAGCACAAATAGACAATCTAAGGTTGCACCTCAAGGAACTAGAGAAACAAGAAGAAACCAAATCCAAAACCAGCAGAAGGAAAGAAATAACGAAGATCGGAGCAGAACTAAATGAAATTGAAACAAAAATACAATAGATAAATGAAACAAAGAGCTGGTTCTTTGAAAAGATAAACAAATGGATAGAACAGTAGTGAGATTAACCAAGAAGAGAGAAGATCCAAGTAAGCTCAGTTAGAAATGAACCAGTAGATATTACAGCCAATACCACAGAAATACAAAACATCATTCAAAGTTACTAAGAACACATTTTTGTACAAAAACAAGGAAATCTAGAGGAGATGGATACATTCCTGAAAACATACAGCCCTCCCACGTTAAATCAGGAAGAAATAAAGACTCTGGACAGACTAAAGCAAATAGCAAGATTGAAACAGTGATAAAAAATTGCCAACAAAAAGAAGTCCAGGACCGGATTCACAACTGAATCCTATCAGACATTCAAAAAGAATTGGTACAAATTTTACTGAAACTATACTAAAAGATAGAGAAAGAGGGATTCCTCCCTAAATCGTTCTATGAAGTGTCACCCTAATACCAAAATCAAGAAAGGACATAACAAAAAAAGAAAACTACAGACCGATATCCTTGATGAACATAGATGCAAAAATTCTCAACAAAATACTAGCTAACCGAATCCAATAGCATATCAAAAATATAATCCACCATGATCACATGGGTTTTATACCAATGATGCTGGGATGGTTTAACACACACAAGTCAATAAATGTGATACATCACATAAACACAATTAAAAACAAAAATCACATGATCTTCTCAATAGATGCAGAAAAGTATTTAACAAAATCCAGCTTCCATTTATGATTAAAATCTTCAGCAAAATTGGCATACAAAGGACATACCTCAAGGTAATAAAAGCCATCTGTGAGAAACACATAGCCAGCATTATGCTAAATGGGAAAGGGTGGAAAGAATTCCCCCTGAGAACCGAAAGAAGACAAGGATGTTCAGTTTCACCACTTCTCTTCAAAACAGGACTGGGAGTCCTACCAGAGCAATCAGACAAGAGAAAGAAATCAAGGGCATCTAAATTGTTAAAGAGGAAATCAAACTGTCACTGTTCACTGATGATACTATTGTATACCTAGAAAACCCTAAAGATTTATGCAAAACACTCCTAGATTTGATACATGAATTCAGTAAAGTTTCAGGATACAAAATCATTGTACACAAATCAGTAGCACTGCTGTACTCCAACAACAACCAAGCTAAGAAACAAATCAAGAACTCAATCCCTTTTACAGAAGCTACAAACAAACAAACAAACAAAACCCTTTGGAATATAACTAACCAAGGAGGTAAAAAATCTCTACAAGGGAAACTACAAAACACTGCTGAAAGAAATCATCAACAACACAAATAGAAACACATGCCATGCTCATGGATGGGTAGAATCAATATTGTGAAAATCAACATACTACCCAAAGCAATCTACAGATTCAATGCAATTCCCATCAAAGTACCATCATCATTCTTCACAGAACTAGAAAAAAACTATCCTAAAATTCATATGGAATCAAAAACACCCTGCATAGCCAAAGCAAGACTAAGCAAAAAGAACCAAACTTGGAGGCATCACGTTACCAGATGTCAAACTATACTACAAGGCTATAGTTACCAAAACAGCATAGTACTGGTATAAAAATAGGCGTGTAGACCAACAGAACAGAACATGTATCAGGTGGGATGTGATTATTGAAGAGACACATCATTTTATATTTGTGGACCTCCTGGGTCTCAGTTTCTTTATCTAAAAATAATGAATGTGTATTAGTTTTGGAAGTTGTGTAATAAATTACACTAACGTAGAAGCCTAAAACTACTAATTTGTTATCTCACAGTTCTGTAGGTCAGAAGTCCAGGCAGGCTTGACTGGGTTCATTGCCTAGGGTCTTGCATTATCATTTTTTATTATTTTTTAATCTCCTAGGCTAAGCTTCCTTTTTGGGAAGAAAAGTATGTTTATTTTTGCTGGAATTTCTCTCTGTGCTGTTTTCATCTTGAGGAGATCAAGTATAAAAGTGTTGCATATTTACAGAGTAATATTACAAGCAGAATGCCACATATTATTAATTGAAATTCTGTTTCAAATGTTTATATTAAGTAGAATTTTTCCGACGCAGTGTATATGTGCTAAACCTCTAGGAAGAATATGTTTTTTTTGCACCCAAACATTGGAAGATATGAGGAGAAGCACATCTAGATAATGATATGTAACAATAAGTTAGGTGTAGACTAAGATGTTGTTGATTGAGAGACAGTGTACTTGATCTAAAATCTAAAATGTTTCAGGGAACATTGCTATAAGGATATTTACTGCAAAAAAAAATGTGTTTTTTTTTCACGTTTTGTACTAATGGTGGGATTTTCACTTTTAATAAAGGAAAGTTACAAATTATTTTAGGGAATTTTTGTTTTGTTAAACCTCCTTTTAGTAAATCCAACTGATTTTTATGGGTTTGTTTGTGCAGTTTTTAAAAAGGTTTTATGGGCACATGATAAATGCCTACAAAAACAACCATTGGTGTTCTAGCTTTCTCTCTTTTCAAATATCATGAAGAATTCTACTCCACAGAATAGCGTTTAGGATGATATAGACTTAAGAGGGAAATGCATGTACCATCAGTATTTTTCATTGGGACAGTCTAGCTAGGATGTCACCCACAAGAGGTGATACAAACCTTGCAGGGTATGGAAAAATGAAGACTATAAAATTAAGGAATACAAAGGAACACATTACTGTTCAATTCAGTAGAGAACTGTAATTCTGCACTGCTCAGGTGCAGATGAAAACTACTCAGGTCAGAATCAAGTTGTTTCTATAAGAGACAGCTCTATAAATAATAAGCTGTTTGTTTCTGTAAGAGATAGCTCTATAAATAATGAGCTGTTCTGGGGTGAGTCAATCACTACCAATTGCCTGTTTAAAATGTCAGAACTGTCAAGGTCAATTGGTGTTAAGCTAATGGCAGTAGTGAACTAGTGTCACACAGTCTATAAATTAAATTTTAAGTCTCACAAAAGGATTATCTTTGTTTCTAGAGACAATATTTGAATCAACAATGTTTTGGGTACTTCCGTGAAAGTGATGCGGGTTGATTGAAGTTTAAAAGGTGTAGACAATTGTCCATTAAAGTAATTACATTAACACATCAGGCTGATTTGAAATCAGTATTGAGGTAGAGTCAAAGTATTTGAGTATTTTTTCTTTATCATAACATCCTCACCAAAGCTTTTGGAAATTGCTGTTTTCAATGCACTTTTCACTCCATAACTAGGACATAAAGAGTGAGGTAGTCAGAAAAAGAGAACCTTATCAGGAAGAGAAAGAAATAACCATTAGAAAAGTTTTCAAAATGTATTCTTTAATGAAATTGTCTTTCTTCTGTTACTTGTCTGTTTCCATAGCTCCTTGTCATATTCTTAGGTATTTCAATAATAAAAAAAAATATATCTGGATAAAAAAAGAAAGAAAAAGAAAAAGAATGAAGTTTAGGTTTAATAAAAATTACTTTTTTGATAAAAATTACTCGTATGTGTTAAAAGAACAAAATATGTTTCCTCTAAAAGAAGTTGATTACCTACTCCCTGTAACTTTTCATAAATTAACTTTCAGATATTTTTCAAGTAAATAACTGATGGGAACTCAGCTTGTTGAAAATTTGCTTGGTTACACATTCAACAAACCTAATGGACCATTTTGGTTATTTTTGCCCTTTACAGAGTAAGTGTGAAGTAACACTAATTAAAAGCTTTTCTACTGAATAATCCATGTGCATCACCTTCCAAAATTTCACTTAAGGGGCCTACATTGACAAAAACACATTTTATTCCCTTTGCTTAATTTCATTAGTGGGACTTTTCTTTGACTTTGTGGGAACATTTAGATTTTTCTCCAGAGCATGCTAGAGCACAGAACGATTAGCAGAGCACTTGAAGTAACCACAGCTCAGGGATAATGGGAATGAGCCCTATAGCACTGTGCAAGCACTGGGACCATTTATAGATGTTCTGTGCAATGGTGGATAAAATAGGGCCACACTATATTGTTCCAGAAGCATTTTCTCTAGAGTCATCTCTAAGTCCCTTCTATGCTAAATAATTCAAACATGCATTTTGCGTTCAGTAAACAATTGAAAACACAAGGAAATGAAGCTTTAAAAAGGAGTTGTGCTCAGTCTGTATATTGCTTTCAACTTTGAAAGGAAGGCAAATACATAAAATGATTCTGAATTGCCTACTCAATTTCTAGGAGTAAGAGTAAAGCGGAGAAATCTCATTCTACTCCACCTATCATTCCCTGCTCACCATAATCAAGAATTGTGTCTTTATTGTTGTTATAATTTGCTTTATAATGTTTTCTTGACAATTGAGACATTTTATACTGCATTAATTATTTACACTTTGTATGAACATTAAAATAATGAGAAAAATATATTTGTTTAGAAAAAAATCCCTCTGTTTTTTCTCTCACTAAATATAATTCTACTGTTATGTTAGTATGTTCATAATTTGAGAAATTCTAAGTCTTAAGAAACCTTGGAATCATATTAATTCTCTTTTACCTGCTCATTAGCCGACTCATAATTTTAGAAACCTTAATTGAGATCCATATTGCCAGTTATACTAATTAGTCTATAATTTCATAATCTGAGTACTTACAGAAAGCATACACTTGAAAAACTCTGTATCTACAAATACTTCTGACTATATGGATTTCCAGAGTCAAAATATTATTCAAAAAAGGAAATAATAACATTTACCACAAAGCTTCCAGTGATGGTTGATCTGTGGGTGAATTTCTCATTTACAACTTTGCCCCCAGAGCACTCAGAAATATTCTACCCCTTTTCATTTTTTTAAACTAGACTTTATTAGAAGTTTTAGGTTTACAGCAAAAATGAGAGGAATTTCCCGTATCTTCTCTACTCTACACATGCGTAACCTCCCCTATTGTCAATATCTCCACCAGAGTGACACATTTGTTATAATTGATGAACTTACATTGACACATTAATATCAACCAAAGTCCATAGTTTACACTGGGGTTCATTCTCGTACATTCTATGGGTTTGGAAAACATTTAAAATAACAATTATAGTATCCACAATTATAGTATCTATAGAGTAGTTTCTCTGCCATAAAAATCCTCCATTCTCTGCTTGTTCATCCCTCCTTCCCCTATTCCACAACCTCTGGCAACCACTGATATTTTTACTGTCTCCGTAGTTTTACCTTTTCCAGAATGTCATATAGTTGGAATCATACAGTATGTAACCATTTCCAATTAACTTATTGTACTCAGTAATACAGATTTAAGGCTCCTCCATGTCTTTTCCTGGCTTGATAGTTCATTTTTTTCTAGCAATGAATAATCATTTCTGAATCTACTACAATTTATTTATCCATTCTCCTACTGAAGGACATCTTGGTTACATTCAAATTTTGGCATTTATGAATAAAACTGCTATAAATATCTGCTTGCTGGTTTTGTGTAAACATAAGTTTTAAGTTCCTTTGGGTAAATACTAAGGAATGTGATTGCTGAGCCTTATGGTTAATAGTATATTTAGTTTTGTGAAAAACTGCCAAACTGTCTTCCAAAGTGGCTATAGCTTCTCTTTCATTGTGAAGATGGCAATATATAATATCTCAGCCATTTTATGACTCAGTGTTTTCTATCATATAGGAATGACCTTTACTTCAGTTATATTTGGCATTACATATGCATGTATAAAATGTATAGGTTTTAAAAGAGTGTTTGTTCCATAACATAGTAGTTATGAAATGAGTCAAGATCTGTTATTGTTAATGTTGGCAATATATTTTTATTAAATTAGACATTTTAGATGGATAGTTTTAAAATTATAACTTGGTAATAATAGCTAACCTGCATATACTGTATATAACACTTAACTTCGTGCCAGACACCATCCTATTGACATATATCATCTCACTTAGGGAATATTTTAAATTCTGTTTCTTCAGATTAGGAAACTGAAGCCTAGAAGTGTTAAATGACCTGTTGAAGATGACACAGTTAGTAAGTGGTAAAGCTGGGGTTTAAACACAGCCTGTCTAGCTCGAGTCCATGACTCTACACTTTAAGACTATAGTAGCTGTGTTTAAGATGCTTTAGATAGGGATCCCCAATTCCTGGTCCGTGGCCTAGTACTGGTCCGTAGCCTGTTAGGAAGCGGGACCACACAGCAGGAGGTCAGTGGCAGGCAAAGGAGTGAAGTTTCATCTGTATTTACAACCACCCCCCATGGCTTGCATTACTGCCTGAGCTCCGCCTGCTGTCAGATCAGTGATGGCATTAGATTCTCATAGGAGCGGAAACCCTATTGTGAACTGCGCATGCGAGGGATCTAGGTTGTGCGTTCCTTATCATCTAATGCCTGATGATCTGAAGTGGAATAGTTTCATCCTGAAACCTATCCCTGTCCACGGAAAAATAGTCTTCCACAAAATCAGTCCCTGGTGCCACAAAAGTTGAGGACCCCTGCTTTCAATAACAGAATATTAGGTCTTACAAATGTCTTTCGGAGGTTAAATCACTTTTGCAGCATATAACCAACCCTTGACAAAAGCAATTTATGTAAAATATCTCTTGCTAACTTTTAAGGCAAATTCAGATGATCTGTCATTTCACATGGACTCTACAAAAGAACAACTTCTGGAGATTCTAAATCAAAAGATACAAGTTCTTAAATTAATAAAAATCAAAAACAAATTCATATTTTATGGACATCAATGTAAAAATTACATACATGCTGTGTTACAAATAATAATTAGTGCACTTCTGGTTATACAAAGGATAGTTGTATGTTAGGCATGATTAGGACCTTATTGTTTATATTTGAAGATTATGTCTGATTTCAAGAGATGTGTATGGGTTCAAGTTGACAAGGGGTGGACATGTGATGGTTAATATTGAGTGCCAACTTGATTGAAGGATGCAAAGTATTGTTTCTGGGTGTGTCTGTGAGGGTGTTGGCAAAGGAGATTAACATTTGGGTCAGTGGACTGGAAAAGGCAGACCCACCCTCGATCTGGTGGGTACCATCTAATCAGCTGCCATTGCAGCTAGAATAAAGTAGGCAGAAGAAGGTGGGGGGACTTGACTTGCTGAGTCTTCCAGCCTTCATCTTTCTCCCTTGCTGGATGCTTCCTGCCCTTGAATATCAGACTCCAAGTTCTTTAGCTGTTGGACTGTTGGACTTACACTAGTGATTTGCCAGAGGCTCCTGGGCCTTAGGCCATAGATGAAGGCTACACTGTGGGCTTCCCTACTTTTGAGGTTTGGGGACTCGGACTGGCTTCCTTGCTTCTCAGCTTGCGGATAGCCCATCATGAGACTTCACCTTGTGATTGTGTGAGTCACATCTCCTAATAAACTTTCCTTCATATATACATATATTCTATTAGTTCTGTCCCTTTAGAGAACCCTGACTAATACAGACTCCCATTGTCCTAAGTGAATTAATGCAAGAATAGAAAACCAAATACCATATGTTCTCACTTTTAGGTGGGAGCTAAACATTAAGTACACATAGACATAAAGTTAGGAACAATAGACACTGGAGACCCCTAGAGTGGGGCGGAGGGGAGGGGTGAAAAACTACCAATTGAGTACTATGCTTACTAGCTGGGTGAGGGATCATTCATACCCCAAACCTTAGGATCACACAATATTCCTGTGTAACAAACCTGCACATGTACCCTCTGAATCTAAAATAAAATTTGAAACTATCAAAAAAATTCATAATAACAACAATAAAAAGAATAATGTACTCCCAAAGATACCCATGCCTTAATCCCTGTGAATATGATGCCTTAGATAAGAAAGGAGATGGAAAGTGGCTAGTAAGATGAGATTGCAGTAAGTATATTATCCTGAACTACGCAAGTGAGTTCAATTTAATCACAAGTTTCCTTAAGTTTGGAAGAGGGAGGCATAACAGGAGATCATAGTGATGGGATGTTAGAAGAACTGACCTGCTCTTATTGGCTTTGAAGATGGAAGAAAAGGGCTGTAATCCAAGGAATGTGAGTAGTCTCTAGAAACTGGAAAGGAATTCTTCCTTAGAAAAAAATATAGGCCGCCAACACCTTTAGCCCAGCAAGACCCGTTTTGGAACTCTGACCTCCAGCACTATAATATAGATTTGTATTGTGTTAAGCCACTAGTTTGTGGTAATTTGTCACAATGGTGATAGGAAAGTAATACACGCACACACACACACACAAATTTGGCTTTAACTGGAAACATGGTCTTTGCTAATTCAAGCCATATGCATAATTTATCTCTTGGCTAATTTTTGACTTTTAACCTGTTTGAGCTCTCATCCTTGCATCTTTCTAGAATCTATTGCTGGCTTTGTTTTTTGTGGAACTTTACTTGGAATTCCAATTCTTCTGATTATACAGAATAAGAAATTGAGTACCTTTTGTTTAGCTAGTTTAAACACATTACCTCCCCTGGTCTCATCAGTAATTGTGTATGTGTGTAGTAAGTAAGACACAAAACTAGTATAGTAACATCTGAATGGCTGCTGGAAATATTTTTAAACATGCCACTTAGGGGTTTAAATACTAAGAAACATATTAGTATCTAATTTTCAAGGAAATGGACCATTGAAGCTCAACTCGAAAGCAACATATGGCAGTCTCATCTTCATCATGGTTTGACTTGTACTAAAAAATTTTTAAAAAGAAACTACCAATGTTAAGAATCAACTAGGCAAACATTATAAACATAAACATAAGTACAGATGCTCCTCAACTTACAGTGGGGTTACATTCTGATAAACCCATGGTAAATCAAAAATATTGTATGTAAAAAATGTACTTAATACATCTAACCTAACAACACATCATAGATTAACCTAGTCTGCCTTAAACCTGCTCAGTATACTTACATTAGCCCATAGTTGAACAAAATCATCCAATACAAAGCCTATTTTATTTAAAAGTGTTTAATATATCATGTAATTTATTGAATATTATGCTGAAAGTGAAAAACAGAAAGGTTGTATGGTACTCAAAGTATGGTTTCTACTGAATGCGTATCACTTTTGCATCACTGTAAAGTAAAAAAAAATCATAAGTTGAACCATGGTAAGTCAGGGACTGCCTATATTGAAAAGCTGACTTGGGAATACACTACATTTTCATTGAAATATGAATGTATGATCTAGCAGTCTTTCTCTCCAATTGTTTTTGAACCAAAACAGATTTCCCTATCTCACTAAAACTCATTATTTGAGGTCCCTTGTTGCCAGGCACTAGCTGTATAGAACATTGATTTTCAGAGAAAATGCTATGATAATTGAAGAATGTTAAAAAGCAGATAGGTGGTTTCCAAATTTCTAAGTGAATAATTTACCATTAAAATTTGAATTTTATCACCATGGAAGATTTACTCACAGTTAATAATACTATTCCTTTTTTTTTTTTTTTATACTTTAAGTTCTAGGGTACATGTGCATAGCGTGCAGGTTTGTTACATATGTATACTTGTGCCATGTTGGTGTGCTGCACCCATCAACTCGTCAGCACCCATCAATTCATCATTTATATCGGGTATAACTCCCAATGCAATCCCTCCCCCTCCCCCCTCCCCATGATAGGCCCCATTGTGTGATGTTCCCCTTCCCGAGTCCAAGTGATCTCATTGTTCAGTTCCCACCTATGAGTGAGAACATGCGGTGTTTGGTTTTCTGCTCTTGTGATAGTTTGCTAAGAATGATGGTTTCCAGCTGCATCCATGTCCCTACAAAGGATGCAAACTCATCCTTTTTTATGGCTGCATAGTATTCCATGGTGTATATGTGCCACATTTTCTTAATCCAGTCTGTCACAGATGGACATTTGGGTTGATTCCAAGTCTTTGCTATTGTGAATAGTGCCGCAATAAACATACGTGTGCATGTGTCTTTATAGCAGCATGATTTATAATCCTTTGGGTATATGCCCAGTAGTGGGATGGCTGGGTCATATGGTACATCTAGTTCTAGATCCTTGAGGAATTGCCATACTGTTTTCCATAATGGTTGAACTAGTTTACAATCCCACCAACAGTGTAAAAGTGTTCCTATTTCTCCACATCCTCTCCA
>NC_045445.1:61848805-61932526 GCF_002776525.5 Piliocolobus tephrosceles | reverse complement strand
CCCACTTTTTGATGGGGTTGTTTGTTTTTTTCTTGTATATTTGTTTGAGTTCTTTGTAGATTCTGGAAATGAGCCCTTTGTCAGATGAGTAGATTGCAAAAACTTTCTCCCATTCTGTAGGCTGCCTGTTCACTCTAATGGTAGTTTCTTTTGCTGTGCAGAAGCTCTTTAGTTTAATTAGATCCCATTTGTCGATTTTGGCTTTTGCTGCCGTTGCTTTTGGTGTTTTAGACATGAAGTCCTTGCCCATGCCTATGTCCTGAATGGTACTACCTAGGTTTTCTTCTAGGGTTTTTATGGTATTAGGTCTAACATTTAAGTCTCTAATCCATCTTGAATTAAGGTGCTGGGAAAATTGGCTAGCCATAAGTAGAATACTATTCCTTTTAAGAAGAAAGGCTCTCAAGATTGAGAAACAAAATATAGCTAGAGCTTGTGTGCGATGATTTCAGGCAGTACATGGCTTTAGAAGGCTTGAATTCTAAGTTAGTATGGCAGAGTTATCACATCCTTGACTGACTTTTCCTTTCAATCCAAAGCATGCTGATGGATTTTCTTTCTTGGTACAGAAGGGAGAGGAATCTCTTGATGACATATTATCTTAGCACTTGGTGAATTTTCTTAGTTGAGACACTTAGAAGACTGAGCAAATACTGTATAATCAGGGTTATACAGAAAAACAGAATCAACAGGATGTGTATACACACACACACATCTATATATATAGAAGGAGATTTATTATAAGAAATTGAAGCATAAGATTATGGAGGCTTGGTGAGTCCAAATTCTGCTGTGTGGGTCGGCAGAGTGGAGAACTAAGAGAATCAATGGTACTAATAAAATCTGTAGGCCATCTGCTGGAGAATTTCTTCTTGCACAAGGAGGCCGATATGTTGGTTCTATTCAGGCCTTCAGTTGATTGAATGAGGCCCACCTGCATCATGGAGGGCAATATGCTTTACCCAAAGTTCACTGATTTAAATGTTAATCATATGCAAAATCACCCTTCAAGTTGGCACATAAAATTAACCATCACATGATAGTGTAGAAAACATTTCATACCATTGTAGAGTTATCACTTCTTTTGGTAAGGGTGCTATTTTATCCTGACTTCTATGACTTTATTTTTAACTATTGTAGATTTTAAAAACCTGTTCTTATATCAGACAGCCAATTGATTGAAACTAAGTAAATACATTTTTCCCAAATATCTGTATATTCCATGTGTAATTCTTATTGTAATAGATTTTTTTGCAAATATTACATTTTTTATTTGTATATTTTTTAAAAATTTTAGTTCATACATAATTGTACATATTTATGGGGTACATAGTAATGTTGCAATACATATAATGTATAGTGATCAGATCACAGTCATTAGCATATTTATCATCTCAAACAGTTATCATTTCTTTGTGTTGGGAACATTCACTATCCTCCTTCTAACTATTTGAAACGATATATTATCTTTAGCTATAGTCATCCTACAATGCTATAGAACACTATAACTTATTCTTTCTTTCTAGCTGTAATTTTGTAACCTTTAACCAACCTCTCCTATCTCCCTTTCCCCTCCACACTTCCTGTCCTCTGGTAAACACTATTGTACTCTCTACTTCTATGAGATCAACATTTTTAGCTTCTGAGAATGAAAGAAAGAACTCTTTTGATACATGGGAAATATAGCTTATTTAAAGCACACACTAAGTAATCTAGATAGATAATGTGCTAAATAATACACTCATATGCACACACACTCGGTTTATAAGTTTCCTGATTATGGATGTTCCTCAATAGAAGATAATATTTTTGTGAAATGCTCAGTAAAATAGTGAAAATGTAGTCAATATGATCCCAAGTTTTCATCATCAGCAGTTAGAGAACATAACAAATTCACCATCTAAGTGTCAAATAGTTTTCTAAGTGCTTTACCTGGGTTAACTCATTTAATTCTCATAGTAACTATATGATATAGATTCCATTATCTTCCCCTTTTCATAAATGAGAAGACGGAGGAACAAAGCATTTAGATGATGTGTTCAAGGTCTCAGAACTAGTAAATGGTAAGGAATCCAGCCTTTTTGCCTTTAGAGATCATGCTTTTGACAATTAAAGTATAAAGCCTTTTAAAGATTTTAAAAAATTCTTATTATGTGACTCAGTTGTAAGCAATGTAAGTGATAGAGATTCTAGACTCACAAAGCTAGAAGAGCTTTCATGTCGAAATCTTTCACTTTATGAATGAGGAATCTCAGGAAACCAGAGCAGTAAAATGACTTGCTCTGCCTATGCAACGCACCTTTGGTATCTATTATACGTTTTCTGAGATGTTCCCCCATTGCAGAAGGCTGGTGGCAGATAGGGAAGCAAGGGAAAAAATCATTCTGAAAGACGCAATGTAACAACTGCAGAATTTGTTTCCAGCTTCTGGTCTGCTACTTAATTTAGGTACTGGCTTAGACATGAACATGATTAAGCTTCATAATTCACAAGGGTGTGGAGGAGGAAGAATTGTACTCAGAGCCCCATTGTTTACTAGGGGAGTTTTAACATTCGGCCCAGTGTTTAAAGGTAGACTTAGTCTAATTTATAGTCCAAATAAATGGCCAGTTAAAAGTACATGTTTTTCTCTGCACCTATTTCTCAGCTTAAAAAAGAGTTGAGACAAACACTTAGCCTGGAAATTAAGCTTCATGGTTTATTTTAGTGACTCCCCTTATCTGTACTTACTACCAACAGCATGCTGTGAATATATTCTTGACTGCTGCACTTAGTAACACTTCTCTCACTATGTATATAAAAAAGACCAAACTACTTATTTTGGAGTTTTGTAAAATGAACCACCTAATCAAATGTGGCTCTTGTGGATTTTATTCTTTGTAGGCACCCATAGTAAATATATAACTTTATGTCATGCTCAGGATTATCATTTAGTCATATATATTATACAGTGAGTGGTGCTTTGTATCCAGAAGATGCTAAAAATGCCCTGATTAAATTTATTGGGCATGAAGACATAGAAAAACGCTTACTGTAAAACAAGAAACAAACTTGGAGCCTAAAAATATTCAAATATTACTTTGAAAGAAAGAAAATAAGCATTTTATTATATTTACTAAACTTTAAGATAAGTTTTTTAACAGAAGTTTTTCCAGACAGTACACTTTCAGATACCCTCAAATTACATTTCAACAATTAGTGGTTTGTTGTGTGAGCAAATTCCTTTATAGAGGGAAATTAATGGCTGTTATAGCCTAGCTAAGGATGTAAATGTCATGGATAAGTGTTCACAATGGATAATACATGCCCTGAAAATTATACAGGTGGATTTTGATTTATTTTCAAGTGCTGTGATCTGATATAATATCCTTCTAATTCACATTATAAAGCGTATTTTCAATGTATGGTATTCACTGCTCTGGAATATCATAGAATTAATCAAACACTGTTGCGTAGATAAAGGAGACCAATGAATTACATAAGCTTGGGAACAAAGATCAAGTAGGAGCAAATGAATCCAATCCTTAGGTGTAGTGTGTATATATAAACATTTGTTTTCGTGTAGGTAATTCCCTATATATAGATATCTTAGGAGCTTTGTAGAAGTGTTTCATAATATTTTAGAGACCTTAACAACTGTAACCTGAATCTGATAAAATGGTGCCTAGTTTAGATGATCATAAAAACAGTTTGTTTTTTATACAGCTTAGTATATTTGAATTTTAAAATGAAGTAATAAATTTAAAGTCTGATAAATATCAATCCTATTTATCTGTTTTTTTCTGAAAAATGAAATAATATGCGATTCATATGTCTAGCAAAGTTACTTCAACCATTTTGATCATTACTGTGAATTACTTAATTTCTATTTAGTTATAATTAACATATTATATTTACAGTATACCTGATAGTCACATATACAGAGAGTCTAATGAGTAAGTAAAGGAGTAAACAAGGTTTTCTGAGTTCTTACTATGTGCCAGACACTAGTCTGAGCCCTTGAGCATAACACAAGAGCCCTATGAAATACTTACATTTCTTTGTATCTATTATTCAGGTAAGGAAATCAAAGCCCAGAAATGCTAAGTAAATTGCCCAAGATCACCAACCTAGGAAGTAATGGAACTAGGATTCAAACCCAGACAGTCTAGCTCCAGGAATTTTGTTTTAACTATCATTACTGATTATCATGGCCATGTTGATTAGCAAAGCAGTAGCATTCTTACCAATACACTTATGGAAGAGTGAGACATACTATTAAAAGCAGTAATCTGGGGAAAATAATAAAATTAACTTCATAGCAGATAAAATGCAAAGGAAGTGAAATAAGAATTAGCACATATAATGACTCCATTGTTCAATGAGATTTCAGCAGTCTTTAAGAAAAAATATGCAGTAAAGATTTAGTCAACTCTAGACAGTTTGTTTTTTTGTTTTTTGTTTGTTTGTTTGTTTGTTTGTTTGTTTTGAGACGGAGTCTCTCTGGGTCGCCCAGGCTGCCGTCTCAGCTCACTGCAAGCTCCGCCTCCCGGGTTTACGCCATTCTCCTGCCTCAGCCTCCCGTGTAGCTGGGACTACAGGCACCCGCCACCTTGCCCGGCTAGTTTTTTGTATTTTTTAGTAGAGACGGGGTTTCACCGGGTTAGCCAGGATGGTCTCGATTTCCTGACCTCGTGATCCGCCTGTCTCGGCCTCCCAAAGTGCTGGGATTACAGGCTTGAGCCACCGCGCCCGGCCTAGACAGTTTGATTTTCAGAAATTTGGTGAGTTTTTAAAACTACTGGACTTCTATCAGTGTTCTGCAAATATATGATATGTTGGTGATTCTATATTCTTCAGATACTAGACAGGCTCACAAAAGCCCATGACTCCATGAGGCAAGTCATGGAGTGATTTACTTAAAAAGAGGAGGTCTAAAATGACAGAAAGCAAATTGAAATCCATTAAGTAGTAAGAAATTACTTAATTATTATATAATTAGTGTTAGTATATATACATGATCTCTCAGAATAAATTCAGGAACAGAAAGATAATGAAGAGAAATAAGCCCAAATAATATAAATTTTGTAAGGCGCAAAGACTCATTAAAAGGTGTAAGATCTAGCCCAAATGTCCATAGATAGTTCTAAAACATACACTATTCACTGGATTAAAATGATAGAAAAAATTGGTAGTAATAGGTAGAAATCTATTTTCAATATAAAAGATTACCAAAATTTGGAAGCATACCTGATAGTAGTGGTAAAATGCTAAGCGTGTGTGTCTGTGTGCATGTGAGAAATATTAGTAAAAGAATAGAAGAAAAGGAAATCATCTCCCCTAAGACACTATGGAGAGAAAATATGGTCATATCATTATGTAAAGTAACAGGTTAACCATGGCAGGAGAGGAAGATTTTTGGCAGAAAAGAGTAAGAGGAAAAAAAAAAAAAGAGGTCCTCTCCAAACATATATATATGTATATACATATATACATATATTATTTTTGTTTCTTTCTCAGAAAAAAAAAAAAAAACTTTGAGGTACAACTTGTGACCATCAAAAGTGAGAAGCAGGGGATTAGCCCTTAGCTAGCAAATACAACAGAGCTGGTAGCCCTGTCACAAGCAATAGCACATTTAGGACTTAGTCTTCCATATAATTCCCAATACAATGACAACTGTTGTGTTTACTTGGAAGCAGATTTGATGGCTTAATTTGGCCCTTGATGCTGGAACCAGACAACCTGGTAAATAAGTTTTGAAAGTAGAGTAGTGTCAGAGTTGGTCATTAGAGTGGTTCATTCAATATGGTTATGGTGTTCAGACTTGAAATCTAAGCATAAAATATATATGTAGATGGGAAAATTCTGTAGTCACTCCTATGGTTCATTTAAATAGATTAGATTTCTAAATATATAAGATTTAAAAGCGCATGTAATCTTAGAGGGAATATTTCAAAACACTGTTCAGGAAAGGGAGCTGAGTTTAACTTTGTTTTGGGAAATTCATTATAGACAGTTTACTTTTCATTTTTCTTTTCTTTTTCAATAAGCTTTAGTGGTGTGTGTGTGTGTGTGTGTGTGTGTGTGTGTTGTGTGCATGTGTGTGTATGTGATCATTAATTTTGAAATAACTGTCAACATTAGTTGGCTTGAAAGAAAACCTTTTTGAAAGTTTTTATCTTGTTCCAATTTACTTTTATATAATAAGTGGCAGTAAAACTATTTGAATGTTGGGCTGGCAGACAAATAAATTATGAAAGGCAAATTAATTACGTTGAAAATAGTCTGCTAATGTACTATGAGTAATTAGTATTAACCTATTAGTGAAGTTTACATTAACAGATTTTATTTCATTAGAAGACAGCATTTTCTATTAAAATGAAATGAACTATCTTATGAAGCAGTGAGGTTTCCAGCACTAAAACTGAAAAAGCAAAGGATATGTGGACACTGACAGAGTGCTCTGCTAAAGGGCTTCAGATGAAGGTTACACTACGTGAATTCTAAATCCACTTCTACCTCTGTGTTTTATAATTTTATGACTTATTTAAAAACTTCTGGATAAAAAGAAACACAGTATTTTAGATGTACATTATCTGGTCTTTTGTCAAGAGTTGAGTTCAGCAAAAAAATGATTAAGATAATTTTTTTTTGGCAGATGAATGCAATTTAATTGTATAGAGAAGTCATATTTCAAACATTCTCTACTCAATAGAAAAACACACCATTATACCTATTTTTTTCTTCAACTTTTATTTTATGTTCCAGGGTACATGTGCAGGATGTGCAGTTTTGTTACATGAGTAAATATGTGCCATGGTGGTTTACTGCACAGATCAACTCATTACCTAGGTATGAAGCCCAGGATCCTTTAGCTATTATTCCTGATGCTCTCCCTCCCCGCACCCGCCCCCAAGAAGCCTCAGTGAGTGTTCCCCGCTCCATGTATCCATGTGCTGTCATTGTTCAGCTCCAACTTATAGTGAGAACATGCAGTGTTTGATTTTCTATTCCTGTATTAGTTTGCGGAGAATAATGGCTTCCAGCTCCATCCATGTCCCTGCAAAGGACATGATGTCGTTTTTTTTTTTTTTTTTTTTTGTAATGGCTGCATAATATTCCATAAAAACACTATTATATTTTTAATGGTCTATTCCTGACCAAAGCTGAGCCATAGCTGTGGAACATTGCGTATTATTATGTGTATACGTTATTTTAAAAAAGGAAAAGACAAAAATGTCATGCCCCTTTTTGAGTTTTGGAAAAAGAAATGGTGAGTAAGAAAGAAAGGGGGAGAGAGGGAAAGGAGGCAGAAGGTGAGACGGGGAGATGTTTGAAAGAAAAAGGGAATGCAAATAGGAGGAGAGTACTGTAAAGATAAAGTGGAGAAACATGGGAAGAGAGAAAGGGGAACAAAAGAGGGAAAATTCAGAGAGACCGAGAGAGAGAAAATGTGTTAAAGATGAAGAGAGGCAAACAGAATCAGTACTAGCAAGAGAGAAAAGGGGAGAAATGGAGGAAGAGAGCAGAGAGAACAAGAGAAGAGAGGTATGGAGAAGTGGGCATGGTGTATGTGTCTGCATTGTGTGAGTGTGTGTGTGTGTTTGTGTGTATGTGTGTGTGTGCCTGAGCAAAAGATAGAGGGAGAGAGCAAATTTCTAGACTTAACTGTGTACTAAAATATACTCATCCAGTACCTACTTGATAATGCAAAAACATTTTCATTAACGTCTTACAATAATCCTGTGTTAAATTCATGACAACATTACAAGTAGCATTTCCAGTAAGAAGTGGAAATTACTGGCACTCTTGCTCCCACTCTTTTTACCCACAAATCTTAGAGACATTTAAGTCTCTGGAATTACCCAACTTTAGTTAATTTCGATTCCTTTACCTTTGAATGGAAAGTTTATCTTTTATGACCAAATGCTGAAATGATGCATTTACTGAAGATGTCATGAAAAAAAATGTATCATGAAAAACATTTAACTTCTTGACTTCCTAAGTATCACTATTTGGATTATAAAAATATTTTAAGATAATCAAGGTGGGTCTGTTTGGAAAATCTCTAACTAATAAAAGCAGACTTATGTCTTGCAAAGCTTTTCCTACTTCCTAATGCCTCATCTGTGCCAGTTGAAAGACTGCAGTAATTAATAGGCCAAGCTGTATTCAGAAGATTCGGACATAGCCAGAGAAAATTGTCTCCTCCTTTGCTACTGTCAGCCTTGGGAGAGAGAATGGGTTACTCATGGACCAGATCATCTTAAAGAAGAAGCAGTGAAAAACCCTAGTAAAATATTAGAAACTGTTTTAATGTATAATATTACTTTACATTAGTGAATTTTTGTTGTCAGATAGGCAACTCAAATACCTACAATGCATTTTTTTAATCTTCAAACACAATTTAGCACAGTTCTCTATGCAAATATTTGTAGATATTTCCACCCATGATGAATTTTAAAGAAAATTTATTTTACTAAGGAAAAAGAGCTCAACTTTTATAGGAAAGATAACATTAATGTTAGCTATAATCCTGACATATTTAGATGCATTTTTATCAAAATATTCTGTAGTTTCTTTGTTTGTTGACAAAAATCAATGCATATTTATGAACTGCTTAGGTAGTAAGCAGCTATTTCTAAATTTGTCAATGAATAAGTATTGCTAAATGGGAGAGTTGGTGTGAATAAATGAATATTTTAGGTGTCAGACATGCCTAAGCAAATTTCATTTTGTTTGCAATTAGTGTTTAATTCTTATCCTCAAAAATTTTCTAGTCAAAAAGTAATAACAATCACAATATGAGCAATTAACAAAAATCACATAAAATAGGGTTTCTAAATGGAGACATTCTTAACGGCCCTTTCGTTGAATGTGTTGAGTGTTTCTAAAGAGAAAGGGTGATAACAAAGTTGTGGTTAAGGATATGTCTCCATCCAAGCAAAATGTTTTAAGTAATTAGGACAGTAATAATACTAACATCCCAGATGCATTCTTTTCTTAAAACATAGCTGAATATTTCACCTCAGCTATTGAAATCTTTATTTCCTTTAAAAATGGGCTTTGTCTTTGTCTTTCTTTTAGCTGTTCCGTTTGTTAACTGTCCCTAACCATGGGAATGTTACTGTTGAAGAATTTTGTGGCCCAGCTATAAGAATCATTGATTAGTGGCATTCAAATTTTACCAGCACCAGGAGAAAGCTTAGTTCCTTTAGGCTTGGGTTAGAATAGCACCCATAATTAAAGATATCTGTCAACCCTTGTTATCCTTCTAGTCTTACCGTTTTTTTTGCCCTAAAGATAATTTGCTCTTTTGAAATAATAGCTTTTTCTTGAGACTTATAGGTCGCTCTTTGTTTCTTGCTAAAATTAGAAATTCTTGGCACCACACTCCACTGTTAGGTAGATTTTTTTCCAAATGTGGTGAAGTTTAAAGACATTGGTTCTGGGATACTTTTTGTCTCTCTTTAGGATACTCTAAAACAGACTAGGGACACCTTATCCAATTCTTCAAGACTGTATGGAAATAGTTTAAATTAGATTTTAAGTCAATATATGATATGAAAATTCTACTTTGGAGTACCTTAATTCAATTAATTATTTACCCAAAATGCTACTAACTTTACTGGAACTATCAAATTGTTGGTGTTCATATACATTATATGGCAGCAATTCCAACTGAAGCCATCCTCACTATTTTTCCTCAATGAAGACCTTTTGTTATTCTTCACTGAATTAAAGAAAGCTTGAGTTTTGTCTTTTCCTGCCTGACAGTCCTAGATAAATTATAGAAATTAGACTGGAATCCCACTGCAGATATGTTACTGACTTTAAACTGAAATAGCTCTGTATCTAAAATAAATCACCCAAAGCTGAAGAGAAAAGTTATTGGGCAATTAGAAGAACATTTAATTGCATAAGATGCAGTTCAGCAAGTTGTAAGGCACTGTAATTAAATAGACACAGTTTAATGAAGATAAGGAATTTGAAAGGGAAATAAGTATTTTTCAATGTATGCTAATTCAGGTAGAAAATACCTCAGCAAGATGTGTTATCCCAATTATATGTCAAGCTTAGGAAATTCAAGTTTTAAAAAAAGCATTGTTTAAAAAGGAAATATGCAAGTGAGGAAGAATATTGGAGCATATTTCAGTTTTTCACGGCTATAGAGATAACAAATGTCTTACTAGAGAAGACCCAGTACAACATGAATATCCAGTTTTCATGGACAATTACATTATTTTCTTATAATGTGTAATTTTGTACAATTTCTTACACTCATATTTCCCAGTTTCTTATTATCATTTATCCTAAGGAACATTCATTCCCGAATTTATGATTTACTTTATATTATCAGTGAGCTTCAATTAGTTTAACGATACACTGTTAAAACTCTATAGTGACTCAGTGCTGAGAATATCTACTAAACCTTGTCACACTTTTTGTTGCTGTTCATTTTTTTAGGGAAACAGAAGTTTTGTAAACCAAAAAGTACCTGAGACAAGTCTCAATCAATTTAGAAAATTTATTTTACCAAGGTTAAGGACGCCCCAGTGACATAGCCTCCGGAGGTCCTGATGCCACGTGCCCAAGGTGGTTGGGTACAGCTTGATTTTATACACTTTAGGGAGACATAATGCATCAATCAATACATGTAAGATTTACATTAGTTCAATCTGGAAGGGTGGGAAAAGTCAAAGCAGGGGCTTCCAGGCCATAGGTAGATTCAAACGTATACTGATTGGGAAAGAGTTATCATCATAGAAAGGAAAGTCTGGGTTATTATAAGGGCTTGTGAGGACCTAGGATTTCTCATGCAGATGAAGCTTCCAAGTAGCAGACTTTAGAGAGGATAGACTGTTAATGTTTCTTACCAGACTTAATGTATTGATGTGAATGTTGGAAGGGTATAATGAAGCATGTCCAACACTTCGCATGGGTTGAACCCGTCTTTCATGTTAAATTTTAGGTGCTCTGGCTGAGGAGGGAGCCTATTCAGATGGTTGCAGGGGGCCTTTAAGTTTTATTTTTGGTTTATAGTTTCTTTGTCCTATCCAGGTACCTTATGATCTTCAAGTTATGTACAATCCAGAGGGGGTGGGATGTTTCGGCATAATGAGATCTATTGGGGCAATATTTATCCTTGGTATCCCTCAATTAATAGTGCCTAAAGAATTAGGAAGCAGTGAACATAGAGTTAAATTGTAATTGGCAGTTCTGTGAGATGAAAATGTGATTTACCTAAGTAATGTTAACCTTCTTAACATTTAGCTAATGTATACACCAAAAGATACACATTTGATCACTTGTAATTATCTAAAACCCTTACAACTTACAATCATATTTTCATTCTTGACTTGCTCCTCTCTGAAACATATAGTTAGCTCTTTTTGAAATCAAAACAATAGCCTACCACTTATATAATATAGTTCTTCTAACATTGAGAATGGTTCCTTGCCTAAAATAATTTTTATCATTTGATATTAACTTGAAGGTAATATTTGCTGGTGTTTGTTCATTTGTTTTTGTTTTTTGAGAGTCCTGAAGGGGATGATTTAAGTTTAGCTATAGGCAAAATGTTTATATGGTTTTAGCATGAAGCCATACATGAATAAAGTTTATTTCTTATCTGCATCGATGTTATTAAGGAAATGATCATAATTGAATGGGCTTTACACTTTACCTTTTCATTATTTAAGAATATTCAATGGGGATGCTTATCACCTTCTCATTTTATTAGATTTAACTATTAATTTATGAATTTTAAATTGATGTTATTGTAATTATATAATGATTTAAGTAGTTTAATTCAAAGTTGCAACTGACAAAGGAACCTATTTTTTGAAACTATAATTCCCTTTAAGATTCAGTGTATCGTTAAATTAATTGAAGCTCACTGATAATATAACATAAAACATAAATTCAGGAATGAATGTTCCTTAGGATAAATAGGATTGAAATGCTAGATACTTGATTAGGTACTTGTCCCTTAATAGGAATCTAATTTTCTAAAACTGTATACAGATGTTGTGAGTGAAGAGAGGTTTAGACTCTTTTTTCATTCAACTGCCATATATATAATGAGAAGGAGGACAATAGTCTGAGTACTTTGTCTACGTCTATAGCTCAACATGCATGACTATTCTTTTGTTTTAAATAATAGTACACATCAGTACTATGCTGTTATAGTTTCGGGAATCTAGTCGAATTTACAAAATTTTTCTTACCTAATAGATAGAACTATTTGCTTTGCTTTTGCTTATGTTTTCTAAAATAAGCCTATCTAAAGAGTAAAATCAGAATAATTTCCCATTGCATCAAACATAGGGACAAATACTAAATGCCCAAAGTTTATTCTTTATCAAAAAAGTAAAACATAAAGCTCAAGTAAATGCAACAAAATGTATGCAGTCTGCATATTGGCTGCTTGTCAAATGATTGTTACCAGTTTTACTGATTCATTTCTTCCAAATTCATGTGACTCTAAAAAAAACTAATATAAGAAAATATATTAGGAAACTGTGTTTCTTTCAATAATCTATTCTGATAGGCAGAGCTTTTACGGTATGGATAGGAAGAGTGATTCGATTTATTAACTCAGTCTCATTAGTTCAAAACGTCATTACACTGTTTCTCTCTGTCTTTAGTGACTGTATAAGATCTTCCTTTATTCATTGTATAATTTCAACATCTGGTACAGTTTCAGTAGTTTTTTCTCTTTTTTCTCAAATTTTAAAAATTAAGCTTAATTTCTTCATGTAAATATGACTTTCATATCCCATACAATTGAATTAAATTCACAATGTATGCCTATTTGTCTCATTAGGTCAATAAAGTCACAATTAATTTTAGATTGTCCATCTGATATTATGCAATTCTTCTCACATTGAGAAAATTATCACTAGAATATTTCATAACAAAAAAATGCTGGTTCTTTTAAAAATGTGTGAGCTTCTATTTTGCATATACTTTCATACCATATTTCCAAAAGAAAGGTAATATCTATGAATAAATATTGTCTTGAATCTAAAGTTGCTACAACTTCCCTTTAATATCTGAAGACTGGAAGAATCAAAGTAGCCTGACACTTCTAAGTCAGAACATAAGTGTTTTCACAAGATAAACCCTCAGAAGCATATTTGTGGTTTTAAAAACTACTTGAACATTTTTACATCTGTCCAAGATGGAATAAGAGGGACTAGATTTATCCTACTTCTGAAACATCTAAAAGAGAGAGAGAATATATGAAATGACATCTGTCAAATTATGGACCTCAGGCAAAAAAGGACAGTAATCCTTGACAGACAGGAAACAAGTGAAGTAAACCTAAAATTTTCACAGCTCACAATCTTGAGGGAGTTGCCAGAACACAATGCAGCGAAAGATAATCCAGGTGGAGCCTGAATAACTTCCTGAGTTAAGGAGACAGAGATGGTTAGAATTTCTGGAGTAAAGTACTGAAGAGAAATGAGCTAGACGAAGAGAAAACCCTGGAGATCACCACATGGTCTCCCTTGGGTATTCATCAGCTTGCTGATCAGTGTATTTGTAAGGGAACCATCTGAAGTCAGTGTGAAAAAGCCATCCAGTAGTATTATAGAATAGTGCCTGTTTCTTATGCATGGCTAGAAATAGTGCTTGTTTCTACTAGTCAGACTGGAAAAAAAATTATGTTTCTAAGGCATTGAACAGAGTACTCCAAAAGATCTTTCTCAGTAGTGGGACATAATTAGCCCCTAGATGAAGCATAATTCTGCATCTACTAATAAATAACAAAAAGAAGAGCCTGAAAGAATCAAACTTTTGAAGTAACTTAAATTCATCCCAGATAAAATCTTGGTCATATTTATAAAAATAGAAAAATATCTGGAAATCAACACAGTGAAATTCACAATGAATGACATAGAAGCAAACATTAGTGAACATACTAATAAGCAGGGAAACATAAGCTATAATGAGTAGAATAATCAACAGAAACTGAGAGCTGACACAAATATTAGAATTAGCATATAATAGCATCTTAAAATGGTATTGTAATTGTGTTTTATATGTTCAAAATGTTGAGTAGAGATACATAAGATATTAAAAAGACTAAAACTTCCAGAAATGCCAGCCAAAATGTGTGAGAAGTAAAAATGCGCAGGATGGAATTCATGTTAGAGTAAACATGGAAGAAGAAAAGATTAGTGAATGTGAAGACATAGCAATACAAACTCTTCATAATGAAATACAGAATAATGACTTTTAAAAGTGACAACAAAAGTAACTGAGCTCTGGGACAATTTCAAGTAGCTTTACTTATGTGGAACTAGAGTCCAAGAAGGAGAGGAGGTGTGAGACAGGCAGAAAAAAAAAATTGAGTTAATAAAGGTAAAAATTTTCCAAATTTAATGACAACTCTGAACTCACCAAGTCAAGAAAGTTAATGAATCCAAGCACAAGAAACATGAAGAAAACTACACCCATTACAGCTCATAATAATCAAATTGCTCAAACTCAATGATAAAGAAAAAAAATGATGTAAAGCAGCCGGAGAAACCAGACACAGTATGTAGAGAGAAACAAAGATGACAGCAGAATTCTTGTCTGAAATAATGCAAGTAAAAATACAGTGGAGGGCTGTCTTTAAAGTGCTGAAAGAAAAAAAAAGTATACCTAGAATTTTATATCCAGTGAAAATAGCTTTCAAAACTGAGGGCAAAATAAAGATATTTCCAACATACAAAAGTCAAAAGAATTTATCACCAGCAGACAGGAATGCTGAAGTCCATCAGGCAGGGAAAAATAAAACACCAGATGGAAATGTGGACATAGAAAAACAAAGAATAACACTACAAATGATCATTACAGGGTAAATATAAAAGATGGTTTTTGTATCATTAAACTCTCTGATATAGTTTGAATGCGTGCCCTGCCCAAATCTAATACTGTAATGTAATTCCGAGTGTTGCAGGTGGGCCTGGTGGGAGGTGATTGGATCATGGGAGTGGATTTCTCATGAGTGGTTTACCACCATCCCCCTTGTTATTGTCCTTGTGATAATGAGTGAGTTCTCATTAGATCTGATCATTTAAAAGCACGCAGCACCTCCCCCGTCCCTCTCTTGCTCCTGCTTCAACTTCTGCCATGATTGTAAGCCTCCAGAGGCCTCCCCCAGAGCAGATGCTGATGTTATACTTCCTGTACAGCCTGCAGAACTATGAGCCAATTAAAGATCTTTTCTTTAAAATTACCCAGTCTCAGGTATTTATAGTAATGCAAGAACAGCCTAACACACTGTATTATAAAATAACTTGACTATTTATAAAATATAATGACAATATATTTGAGTTTATAGCATATATAAGTAAAATGTATTTCAATAATAGCATAAAAGTTTGGAAGAAGAGATACAGAAATGTGTGTGTGTGTGTGCATGTGCATGCACATGCATGTATACACACACAGGTACACAAACATATATATGCATTGTTTTTGAAAACAGGATCTCACTCTGTTGTCTAGTCTGGAGTGTCATGGCTCAGTCATGACACTCAGCCTCACCCTCCTGAGATCAAATGATCTCCTGGCTCAGACTCCCAAGTAACTAGGACTAAGGGTGTATGTTACCACACGTGGCTAATAGAATTTTTTTTTTTTTTTTTTTTTTTTTTGTAGAGATAAGGTCTCATTATGCCGCCCAGGTTGGTCTCAAACTCCTGAGCTCAAGTGATACTCTCGCCTCAGCCTCCCAAAGTATTGGAATTATAGGTTTGAGACACTGTGCCTGGTCAGAAGTATACTATTGCAAGGTTTTTATAATATACATAATGTAGGATAATATAGTCTGAAGGCAGTCTGTGATAAGTTAAAGATATATACTATTAGTAGTAAAGCAACCACTAAAATGAAAAAGTTGTATCTAAAAAAACAACATAAATAAAATTTGATGATAAAAAATATTCAATCCACTATAGTCAACTAATAGCTTAATTGTGCATTTTAAAATAAGGAGTATAATTGGATTGTTTGTAACTTCAAGGATAAATGCTCAAGGGGATGGATACCCCACCTTCAGAAAATAAGGCAGAAAAAGAATAAAACAGGAAAGACATAGGACAAATAAAAAAACAAATAGCAAAATGATCAACTTAATCTTAAACAACCAGTAACACCTTTAAATATAGTCTAAACACCTCAATTAAAATGCAGATTATCAGGTTTGATAAAAATAGACAAGACTTTAATGTAGGCTCTCTACAAAAATGCACTTTAATTATAAAAACACATCTTCAATTATACATTATGCAAGCAATAGTCAAAAGTTGAAATGGCTACTTAATATCAGAAAAATAGATTTCAAAGTAAATAATACTAATAGAGATCAAGTAAGATAGTTCATAATGTTAAAGGCATGCATTCATCAAGAGGATATACTTATTATTCATGTTCGTGCAACTAATAAAAGAACCTTAAAATAGGTGAAGTAAAACCTGGTAGAACTGCAGGGAAAAGTAGAAAGATTAACAATTTTGGTTGGGAATTTCAATATTCTTTCATTAACTGATTCAACAAGTTTTGTGATCAGAGAGGACATAATAGACTGGACTGCCTCTGTCAACTAACTTGACCTAATTGACATTTATTGAATATTCCACTCAACGATAGCAGAATACGTTCTTTTTAAATGCACATAGAGAATCTACTAAGATACACTCCATTCCGGACTATAAAATGTTTCAGTAAATGTAAAAAGAATTCAAGTTATAGAAAGTATGTTCAGTAACCTCAGTGGAATTCAACTGTATATCAATAAGGGAAATATACTTGGAAACATCTCCAAATAAGTAAAAACTAAATAACACACTTTTAAATAAATCATTGGTACCAAAATAAAACATTTTGAAGTGAATGGAAATGGAAAAATCAATTTGTCAGAATTTCCGTGATGCTACTAAACCAGGAAATAAGAGGAAATTTATAGTACTGTTATTAGAAGCAATGACCTCAGTCTTAATTTATTAGAAAAGAAAAAAAAAAAGAAAAAAGAAAAGAATCAAGGACCTCAGGCTTAATTTTAAGCAACTGGAAGAAGAAGAACAAGTTAAACACAAAGGAATCACACACAAAAACAATACCACTCAAAGCCAAAACTGGTGAAATTATAAACAGGAAAAACAAGAGAAAATCAGTCAACCCAAAGGTTGATTGTCTTTGAAAAAATCAGTAAAATTACAACTGGTAAATCTCTAGCCAGACATAAAAAGAGAAGATGCAACTTTTTCATATCAACAATGAGAGAAGTGACGTCACGACAGATTAGAAAGACATTAAAAGAAGATGGAATATTTTGAACAACCTTATGCATATAAATTTGACAACTTTGATGAAATATACAAATTACTCGAAAAATGCAAACAGCCAAAGTTCACTAAAGGAGAAATAGATAAGCTGATTAGTCCTGTATCTATTAAGGAAACAGAATTCCTTGTTTAAAACCTTCCCACAAAGGAGACAGCAAGCCCACATGACTTCACTTGTCAATTCTACTAAGTGTTTAAAGGAAATACAACACTAATTCCATAAAACGTTTTTCTGACATTTAAAGTGGAGAGAATGCTTCCCAATTCCTTCTATCAGGCCAGCATTGCCTTGAAAAAGAAATTAAACAAAACCAAAAATCAAAAAGAAAAAAGAAAACTAAACATCAATATCCTTAATGAATATAGATATAAAATTCTAAACAAAATTATATCAAGTCAAACCCAACATGATACACATCATTTGCAAGTGATGCTTATTCTAGAATGCAAGGATGGTTTAGCTCTTTAAAATCTATCAATATTATTCAGTGTTTAAAAGAAATGAAATATCAAACCATGAAAAGATATGGAGGAAACTTAAATGTGTATTACTAAGTGAAAGGAGCCAATTTGAAAATACTACTTACTGTATGATTTCAACTATATGACATTCTGGAAAAAGCAAAGTAAAAAGATTAATTGTTGCCAGGGGTTGTGGCGAGTCTGGAGTTGGAGTGGGGAGGATAAACAGTTGGAACATGGAGGATTTTCAGGGCAGTGGAACTACTCTCTATGATACTATAATTGTGGAAACAGTTCATTATACATTTGTCTAAACCCATAAAATGTATACTAAGTGTGAACCCAAAAGCAAACTATGAACTTTAGCTAATAATGATGTGTCAATGTAGGTTCATCAACTGTAACAAATGTACTACTTTGGTGGGGGCTATTAACATGTGAGAAACAATGCATGTGTTGAGTAGAGAGTATATGAAAAATCTCTGTGCCTTCCTCTTAATTTTGCTGTGATCCTAAAATTGCTCTAAAAAATAAAATCTATTAAAACAAATCAATTAATATATTTTACCATATTAAGAAAACTAAAATAAGAAAAGCACGTGGTCATCATAGCAAATATAGGAAAAATATTTGACAAAATTTATCATCCAGTCCTTATAAAATTTCTTAGTAACATATAAATAGAAAAGAACTTCCACAACTTAGAACATCTATGTAAAACCTACAGCTAACATAATAATAATGGTGAAAAACAGAATGCTTTCCCCCTGAATATCAAAAGCAAGATACGCAATTATTAGGAAACTATTGTATTAGAGGTTAACAACACAGTCTTTAATTTACCAGTTAGTAGTTCACATCTGACAGTTGAAAACAGAATAACAGCCCTGCCATAGTTAAGAGAAAATACATTAATATTGGTAATCATGATACTCCATGTTTGTTTCAGACTAGAAAGTAAAAAAAAAAAAAAAAAAAAAAAAAAGACACTATCTTACTTATTGTTTTTTATACAAAAAAAAAAAAAAAAAAAAAAAAAAAAAAAAAAAGCCACAAGCTTACTTATAGGTTTTGATACAGCCATTAAAACATCCAATAAACTCGGTGAGAGCCATCTGTGATTTCACCTTGGCTGGCTTAGCTGCTTTTCTCCTTTCAGAAGTGCATATCCCAAAGCTGTATCTCCTTCTGGGTTGTGTGTGTGTGTGTGTGTGTGTGTGTGTGTGTGTGTGCTTGCTCTTGTTCAGGGCTTAATAACAGATCTACAAAAGCTTTCAGTATACAATTAGATTTCCTTTATCACATTATGCTAGTTTGGGTGACCTACTCCTCACATAACACAGGAAATTGATAGTAACTTGTGAAGTGAGTAGAAGTGACTGAATTTAATTTGTAAGAGTACCCACAAAAACAATTAGTTTAGCTTGAAATTCTTATGAGGAGAGTTTTGGGTACTGTTAGGTTTCATTTTATTTGCCTATACTCCAGAATAAAACAAAAAAAAAAAAACTACATCAAAACTATTGTGATGAAAACTAATGATCTTCAGCACATCAAAACTTGTTTAAAATGCTTGCATCTGATCTCACACAATAGGGATATTCACACAAAATATCTGTATAGAAATCATGTTTTAAAAATTAAGAAACAAAATACATGAAGAAAGTAACTTTTGGGTGAATCATATAGTGCATCATTATGTAACATCAAATAAGCCTTTGATATTTCCTCATTTTTCTTAGATTTGTATACACTGGCTCTATCTTTAGAAAGTATGCTGGAAAGGAAATATTCTTACAGGACACAAATTGAAAGAGTTTATTTTAGTTGATCCCTCAAAATTCCTTAGTAATAGTCAAATAATTATGTATGGGTTTACTTTTTAAGTGGATTTACACATTTAATGAAACCATTTAAGATGAAACTAGGATATTTATCATTTAGCATCATATTCTCATTAGTTCACAGAAAAAAATCCTTTTGTAGAACTTATTTTAAAGGCATTTCATGCTATTAAAAAGGAACAGCTTTCAAAATACAAATCAAGTATATAAATCCATTAAGTGCAGTCACATCAATACTTAGGTCAAAACCATCACGTGACACATAGTACTATAAGATCATACTTAAAATCCCTCTTCTCTGTAAGTCTTTATATTAACTGCTTAGAATTGCATCTGTCTCACTTATTTTTATCTAAGGCTTCATAGACATCGTGTGTGTGTGTGTGTGTTTATGTGTGTGTGTATATATATATATATTCTTAAATGTCAGAAGGATAGTGTTGTTTTCATATACAGTGGAAATGAACAGATACTTTAAAATACATTGTTCCTATAGAAATTAATCTCTGGAGGTTTAGATTAAAGAAAAATACTTTTCGGGTATAAGATGAAAAACTATATGAAATGACTAATTTTATTTCAATTTTATAATCATTTAGGGCTAAATCTTTCAACCTTATCTCTAAAATATGCAAGTATATAGCAGGACAGTACTAGAGTGCCATGTCAATTCTCTTTGCTAATGTACTGGCAGTCAAAACTGAATGACTAAAATTTTATGAAGGCACGAATAAATTGTATGTAATCTTGGCCTTTACAATGAAAGTCAAACTTAACCCTAAATGAAATTTCTAAATGTTTAGGGCCTCTTTCATCCCAAAATTTAAAGGCCAGTTTTGTCATACATGATGAATTAAATGCACCATGTTCTTGTATTAACCTCCAAAGAAGGCAACTCTTGGTATTCTAAACATCTTTTTAAGTCAGAAGACAAGTACATGATTAAAAAATCTCTGAAATTGTTATGGGCAAAAGAATGCATTTTCTGGTGTTCTAAAAATGCAGCCTAATTGCAAGCATCTTATGATAAATATTGTAAGTTAAAAAACGGTAAATTTATAGTTTTGTTACAAAAAAATTATAATAGGCTCCTACAGAAACTAAAATTTGTCTTCTAAGTTCAGATAATTGTAGGATGAAACTGAACCTTTATCCATTTTTAAATTGCTACATGTTTCCAAACCCATCTTGGATTTTCTATACCCTACTTCTCAGCTCTGTTTCTAGTTGTGTTGCCAGATTTCAGTTTGGCCGTTTAGTATCAACTACTTTTGGCATGTACCAATGATTCAGGAATTAGCTAGACAATTTTTAGGGTTTAGGTGCTATAACTACATTATAGTTTTAATTGGGACACAGAACACAAAGAATGGATAAGGAAGATTTTATACATACACATGCTGAATCCTCTCCATGGTGAAACCAAATGCTCAGAGCCATTTTATTTAGTATACTAGGGTGTGTTTTGGGTATTTTTCGTTGGTTGTACTCCTCACAGTACCCCTTTTGATATAGATATTATTGTGATTCCCATTTTACAGATAAGGAAGAACAAGTGGGTTAAATTATTGACCCAGAATCACATATCTTGGAAGTGCACATTTATGTTGCCTTAACTAAATATTAAATTTTGCTTTTTCACACCCCTATTATCAGGGATATTATAATTTATATTTTAAACATTATACTGTTAAAGTTGATGCTGAAAAAGCTTTCTCAGTACCATGATCGTATTCATAACGTAGTTGTTGAACTGTAAAATTGGAATCCCATGCAAAGTTAATTAAAATATATATCATACTTGACTGCAAGTATTGTAAATGACCATAAAAAATATGAGAAAGCTGTGCTTCTGTCATATGTTCTTGATGCCTGGAGTTTGAATTTGGATTCAAACCTGTTTCCCTCGTGTATATAGCTATTTAAAATAATGTACTAAGAAAGATTTGTGATATATTTATCTTTAAGTGAAGGACAGGTTGAGGCAATATACATTTTTAAAATTTAGCCGTAATTTGCATCTCATTAATTCTGATTTTTCTTCTCTTACCTTTCTCTCTGGCTGATTCTCACTGTTTTCTTCTTTTGTTTATAATCACTGTGACTATTAAAAATTCATCTATACTTATAGAGACAGTTTAGTAAGGTGTGCTTGTAGGTGTTCAAATGAAAGCAGGTCAAGTTTAAAAATCTTGAAGATGTATCTTGATACAATTTTTATTTTATGTAGTATGAGCATGTGTTTTCTTTCCTGGTTACATGCTTCAATTCTTGGGGTTGAGAGCATGAAATTTAACTCCGAAACACCTAATGCCCAGGAATCCCTAGAAAATGATAAACCCCAGGTATATGTAGTACAAAGCTGATCCTGGGTAATGATCAATCAGGAAGTGCAGTTACTGCAAAGAGCATGCTACCTAAGAATTCCCCTATATTCATATTCATGCTGAGACTAGCTACAACAATTTTTATAAAAATTTTGACACCTTTGTGTCTAACTGTGCAAGCTAGGGGAAGATTTGTGTTGGGGGGTGGGTGCAGCAGTCTGAAAAATCTTGATATTAGACTCCAAGAAATGGTTGTTATCAACATCATTCAAGTGCAAATCTTGATGCAAAGGGCATACAAAAAGCTGTAGGTAAGAAGCAATTCAAGAATATAGAGTGCAGAAGCCATCTATTTCTCTATAGTCACATTTAGGGAACATTTATACACTTCCAAGATGTGTTTTGCATACATTTTTAAGATGCACCTAGTAATTGGAGGGAGTTTTATATTTAAAACTCATATTCTATATGGTTATTTTAGCCACAACTGATAAAATGTTGTAGCTAAAGGTTGATATTATTTTGCAGTTTGAGATTTAGAAGAAAAGAAATCTTAGAGAGGAGAAAATGCCCATACAGATTTTTCTCAAGAAGACTACAGGATGAAGCTCTTGGTTAGGAATTCTTTTCTCTACCAGTCTCCCGGGGACATAAAGAGTAATTTTCCTCCAGGCCTTGGCATGGCAAATGCACAAAAATCAGTGAGTCTAGTCATTTCCATTTCACTGATTGGTGTGTGGGATATGGTTGCCTTAAACCATATTATCTCTAAGTACACATACACTTCCAATAACTTGGGCAACACACTGGTATCCTCCCAGTTACCCAAATTTCTGTAAATCAGAAGCCAATCCTGTGTTTATTTCAAAAATCAGATCCAATTGCTTGGATGGAAATGCCTTCTAGGCATTCTGCTATGAGGCATTCCATGCTACCAATGTCTCCTTCCTAATCTAGGCTCCTGAGACCTCTGAAATCTTTTAAATTTTGTTATATGCTATATGGTATCCTATGTTTTAAAATTCACCAGAAGTAAATTTAAGGTGCTTGCTTTGTTTATACTTCATTCTCATGTAAGCAGTCTTACTATTCTTGGATCCTTAACTTTCAATACTATGCCTTAATTAAGAGATTTTAGTTATTATAATAAAATTATTTTTAAATGAAATCATTAATTTTTACCAAGGAAACCTTAAGTCAACATTTTCCCTTTAAAAAAAGAAATGTTATTTAAAATTAGCACAATAAAGTCAGCAATCAAAGCAAAAGAAAAATCTGTGTTTAAATAGTTGACAATTCTGCCCACCACATTATTTCCAATTCCATGTTATGTTACAGCCAAAAAAGAAGCAACTAAACTCATGCAGCTTATCTTGCTGTGCTAGGGGTAATGGACTGTGGGATAAGTGATGGCATGTACAGAAGAATTGTAAAATTCCATAGTTGCTCTGACAATGTACTTTGGGTTTGGAATTCAATACAGTAGATGTTATGGTTACATAGGCTATGCTCTGTCTTACACTAAGATGTTGCAATCAGATGATACATTTATATAAGTTGAATATGTTATAACTGCTAAAGAAAAGCATTATTTATAACATTTGTTAAACAAGGTGAGGAAGATCCTAAGGGGAGACCATTGCAGTAGGTATAGGGACCACTGCAATGGGGACTTGCAGTGCAGTGGGGAAGAGAGATTGGGCTTGACTCTGATTCCAACAAGGACAAGTGAAGATTGATATCCAGGGAGCAGCATGGGGTCAGTGGATAGAATATTACTAAGAGGAAACATCAGGCATAAGGAGGTTTCCTACTATGCCAACTCAACAGAGTTCTAGCTGAAGACGGGCCAGGATGATAAGATATAGAAGGTGAGGATGAGGACAGACACCAAGGATGGGGGATTTTCTTTAAACTAATTTAGCAGGATTCTTATTCAAACTGGATTCAACAAGGATAGAGAGGGAAATCCAAGATCAGGTCTCGTCGAGCAGAGGCCTCAGAGGAGCCTGAATAAGAGAGAGTACTTGTTACAATATACAAATACATACACAAAGTCAGTACTTGCAGCTCAGCACTTCCCATGTTATTGGGTCCACAGAAAAAAAAGAGACTGTTATGGAATGGGTCTGTCATATTGAAGACTAAAGTGCATGCAGGGAGCAGTAAGAAGCTATTATGATCTTTGGGGGTTGATTATCTCAAGGAAGATTCTGACAAAGATGAATTGAAACACTAACAGCTTAACAAGTACAGGACAAGACAAAAACAGTCAAATTATAGTTAAACAGACAAAAAATTACCAAGCATTTTCTGAGGAGGCAGATATTACAGGGAAAAAAACTTACAAAAGAAAATACTGTCGCTTCTGAATAGATGAGATAACGCTGAGAGATAATATTAATAACATAGGCTAAAGCATTTGGAATTTGATTGCATCTTATCATTGTAAAATAAAGACTAGTGACTAGGAAAAACATTAAAACAAATTCGTACAAGCAGTTTGATGGAGTGGAAAAATACTTTATTAGAAGTCAAGTATTGAGGATTCAGATTCAGTGCTACTTTTGACACCTGGGTAAGTGTGATAAATCACTCAGCTTCTAGCACTGTTTTCTCTGCTATAAAGTGAAGTTAGATTAAATGATCTTTAAAATTCATTCCAGGCATATTTAACAGGTTTATATGTGAGAATTTTAATGATTTTATATTTATATTTGAGGATGTTTATTTGAGAATAGTTTTTTTAATCGGATATAAACTATAAACTATATATATAACGATAATTAATTAATTGATACTATAACATTTCAGTAAAAAAAAAAATAAGCAAAGGCTCGGGTGATGTGGGAGGTTTAGGAAAGAGGTAGCATTTAAACTATATAGATCACAGTTGCGTTAAAAGCTGGCTGGGATTTTCATAGGCAGACAGAAAAAGGGGGACAAAAAAGAGAATTCTAATAGGAGGAATAACTGGAGTGATGGGGAGAAGGGGGGTGGCTTGTAGATGGGCCAATAATGAGAGCACCCTGACAGAAATAGAGTAGACAATGACACATCGTATGGGGATTGTGTGATTTAATGATTTATACTAGTATGTTAAGTTCTTATAGAATGTATTTCAAGACACAGCTATATTTCAGCATTTCAAAATGTATTTCAAATCATGCAATATTTGTATTTATTGTCATTCTTTAATTTAGTTTTATTTATTTCAATAGCTTTCAGGGTACAAGTATTTTTTGGTTACATGGATGAACTGTAAAATGGTGAAGTCTGGGATTTTGGTGCACCCATCACCTGAGTAGCATACACTCTACCCAATAGGTAGTTTTTAATCCCTTATCTCCCTCTCACCCTCCCTTCTTCTAAATCTCCTATGTCTTTCCATTGTACCAGTCTATATACTTTTGCATATCCATAGCTTAGCACCCACTTATAAGCAAGAACATGCAGTATTTGGTTTTTCATTCCTGAGCTACTTCACCTAGAATAAAAGCCACCAGTTCTACCTAAGTTCTTGCAAAACACATTATTTCATTATTTTTATGGCTGATTAGTATTCTATGGTGTATACCACATGTATACCACATATATACCAATGTGGTATATATATATAAATGTGATATATATACACACACACACACATATATATCACATTTTCTTTATCCACTCATTGCTTGATGGGCACATAGGTTGATTCCTTATCTTTGCAATTGTGAATTGCAAAAGTACAAAATATTTTAAAATATACAGCTATAAATTAGAATATGTTGTTCTTTCCATTAGGATGTAAGCTCCATGTGATTATTGTCTGTTTTGTTCCTTCTGTATTCTTAACATGCAGAAAAGTGGCTGAAATATAAACACATTTTGCCTATGTTAGAGTGTGCTTTAAATAAGTCAGAATTGGTTTTTACGTCTTGAAAAATGGAATATTTTACATTAAAGCAACCTCACAAAATCACTCCCATGCATAGAGAGACATAAGGAAGATACAATTGCTATGAGCAACCTTATTTTTTCAAAATGAGAACTAGACATTTTTGTAGCTTTTCAACTACAGGCATTTATGACTGTATCCTATGTATTAGTAAATAACAGGTACTCATTTTTCAGGTAGAAATAGTAACTAGCCATCCATAATATATTATTTTTCTCTCAGGACACTGTGTTAAATATGAGTGTACTTATATTGTAAAACAACCTGTATCACTAGAGTAAAACCCATTTGAAAGTCAATGCACTACAACTGCTGTTTGCTATGAAACACTGTGCAAGAGAGTACTATTTGAAATATTTGAAACACTTTAAAACAGCAGGACAGGAGGTCAACTGATAGTAACAGAATTTATGTGGACTTCATTTTCTGCAAACTTGGAGAGTAGCCTTTCTGTTTTTCCGTGTGATTTTTAAAGTCATAATTCTAAATTTGTCAACATTCATAATAGATCTAGAAATTATTTAGATAATCGTCAATACTAAAAAAGAAGGGGCAGGCATTCTTTAGACACAAATTAGCATCATAGAGAATTATGAAATTTGGCCATTCTGTGTAATAAATTTCCATTTTAAAGTGATGTTACTAGTGTTGAATCTTTTCTTCTCTGATGCATCAATATTCCAATCATCTAAAATTCATTTTTAGCTGAACAATTTTCCATGAAATTAATGTGACTTCTGACAATTGTTTTTTATAATTGCTGCAGTCCAGCAATCACATAATAAACAGCACATCAATTGCATGAATTTATCTCCTATTGAATTAATAAAGCCATGAAGCAAATTATATTTTCTGATGATTCTTAGGTAAGGATTTGGAAATGTCTTACATTTTCATTATTAAGGATGAGGATTACCTGTTAGAATTGGTGGGTAGAAAAGCTTCCAGTTGCTCTGTCAGGAGCCCTGGCCTGCTGAAGTTGTAAAGTATTCTAGCTGCAGTAGCAAAGCCTACACCTGCTCGTTGGTATGGCTGCTGCTATGGCAGTATTGTGGGTGTGGTAACTGGTTCTTCCCAACTTTTCACAAGTGCTAATGGTCACCAGAGCTGGATGCCAGAAAGAAAACTCCCCTAAGTATCCCAACAGCATCCTCTACCTCTCTGCCATTTCTGTCTATAGGAAATTGGGTTTTGTGGTAATTCACATTGTAGCAAACTTTCCTAAATATCTGTTCCATATCAAAAAATATATGCACTAAAAGTGCACTTTAAAAGATCTATTGCTTTTTCTTTTAGTTGGATATTTATTGCAGATTAAAGTTGATTTGGCAGTTGATTTTATCAGTCAGTAGTCCCTTCGATGTAAAAGTAATAACACTTGAATTCTACTTTGGGACATAATGTTTGAGGTAAGTTGAACAAAGTAAATTTTATGATTTTTCTTAACCATTTAAATTAGACAGCAAGCAGTGTTTTTCTTTTTGTCCCTTTTCTTGAGTCAGTTGTAAAATTTTCCATTTTAGCTGAAAAGAAGTTACCATTTGTGAACTTTGAAAAAACTATAAAACTGCCAAAGAATGAATAAATCTAGAATACAATAGCTGTTTTAATGCACTGTGCCTATAACCATATTGGAAGTTATATATATATATATATATTTGCTTTGATATATATTAATCAGCTAGGAATATCCATTACTACAACCCATTATAGAGAACAGTTTGGACGTTCCTCAAAAACTAAAAATTGAGCTACCATATGATCCAGCAATCCCACTGCTGGGCATACACTGAAAAGAAAAGGAATCAGTACATAGAAGAGATATCTGTACTCCTATGTTTGTTGCAGCACTGTTTGCAATAGCTAAAATTCAGTAGCAACCTAAGTGTCCATTAACAGACGAATGGCTAAAGAAAATGTGGTACATATAAACAATGGAGTACTATTCAGCCATCAAAAAGAATGAGATCCAGTCATTTGCAACAGCATGGATGGAACTGGAGATCCTTATATTAAGTGAAATAACCCAGGCACAGAAAGACAAACATGGCATGTTCTCATTTAATTGTGGGATCTAAAAGTCAAATCAATTGAACTCACGGACTTGGAGAGTAGAAAGATGGTTACCAGAGGCTAGGGAGGGTAGTGGGGAGTGTGGGGGAGGTGGGGGTGGTTAATGGGTATGAAAAAAATGGAAAGAATGAATAAGACCTGATATCTGATAACATAATAGGGTGACTATAGTCAATAATAATTATATATTTTAAAATAAAGAGTGTAATCGGATTGTTTGTAACTCAGATAAATGTTTACAAGGATGGATACCCCATTCACCATGATGTGATCATTTTACATTGCATGCCTGTATCAAAACATGTTATATACACCATAACTGTATACACCTACTATGTACCCACAAACATTTTTTAAAATGTAAAAATTAAAAAGAGAAACTAATCAAAATCTAAGCTGAGGAGATGCAGAGGGACCTCAAAGAGGTATCAGAGTGATATTTTTACTAAGGAAAAATGAAGAGGAAGATTTAGTAAGTAAATAATCACCAGGGTACCCGAGTTAAAATTCTGCATTTTATATTTAGAAGCAATTTGGCACAGGGCTGAAACATCAGAAATTCAATATCCACCAGTAATTTATTGTTATTGCTAATTCTCATTAGAGTTCTAACCACAAATTGCCATCTACCTTTGACATTTATATCTTGTTCCTCCATACATCTTATTATCTTACCTGTGAGTTTTATTTTTCTGTAAGTACTATATCCATGTATGTAGATCTTTATTATACATTGTTTTAATATTCTCTAGTTAAACTGGGAATCAGGTAAAATCAGTTTGTTACTTTGCTGTTATTTAGAAGTGAGGTCTAGAAGTCAAATAGTTTCTTAAACAGTTTTAGTATGTAGCTTTGGTAGTATGAGCCAAGCTGACATCTACAAGAGAGTAAAGTAAATATCTACTATATGCACAAATGACAGCATAGTAATAAAGTTGACCGTATTAGGAACATTAGTTTAGTTCTCAATCGTAGCATGTATTTTTTTTCTTCAAATTTATTTTAAGTTCAGGGGTATATTGCAGGATGTGCAGGTTTGTTACATAGGAAAACGTGTGCCATGGTGGTTTGCTGCACAGATCATTAGATCACCTAGGTATTAAGCCCAGCATCCATTAGACATTTCTCTGGTACCCTCCCTCCCACAGGCCCCAGTATGTGTTGTTTTCCCTCACATGTCCATAATTGTGGTCCCATAATTCAGCTCCCATTTATACATGAGAACGTGTAGTGTTTGATTTTCTGTTCCTGTGTTAATCTGCTGGGAATGATGGCTTCCAGCTTCATCCATATCCTTACAAAGGACATGATCTCATTCCGTTTTATGGCTGCATAGTGTTCCTTGGTGTATATGTACCACATTTCCTTTATCCAATCTATCATTGATGGGCATTTGCGTTGATTCCATGTCTATGGTATTGTGAATAGTGCCGCAATGAACAGATGCGTGCATGTATCTTTATAAGAGAATAATTTATATATACCTTTGGGTATATATCCAGTAATGGGATTGTTGGGTTAAATGGTATTTCTGCCTCTAGGTCTTTGAGGAATCACCACATTGTCTTCCACAATGGTTGAACTAATTTACACTCACACCAAGAGTGTAAAAGCATTCCTTTTTCTCCACGATTTTACCAGCATCTGTTGTTTTTTGAATTTTTCATAGCCATTCTGAATGACATGAGATGTTATCTCATTGTGGTTTTGATTTGCCTTTCTCTAATGATCAGTGATGTTGAGCTTTGTTTCATATGTTTTTTGCCCACATGTATGCCTTCTTTGGAGACGTGTCTGTTAATGTCCTTTGCTTACTTTTTGATGGAGTTGTTTGTTTCTTTCTTGTAAATTTGTTTAAGTTCCTTGTAGACTCTGGAATTTAAGCCTTTGTCAGATGGATAGATTGCAAAAATTTTCTCCCATTCCATAGTTTGTCTGTTTATTCTGTTGATAGTTTCTTTTGCTGTGCAGAAACTCTTTATTTAATTAGATCCCATTTGTCAATTTTTGCTATTGTAGCAATTGCTTTTGACATTTTCATCATGAAATCTTTGCCTGAACCTATGTCCTAAATCGTACTGCCTATATTTTCTTCTAGGGTTTGTATAGTTTTGGATTTTACAGTTAAGTCTTTAATCCATACTCAGTTAACTTTTGTATAAAGTGTAAGGTAAAGGTCTAGTTTCAATTTTCTGTGTATGGCTAATCAGTACTCCCAGCACCAGTTATTAAATAGGGAATCTTTCACCATTGCTGGCTTTTGTCGATTTTGTCAAAGATCAGACAGGTGTAGGTGTGCAGTCTTATTTCTGAATTCTCTATTCTGTTCCATTGGTTTATGTGTCTGGTCTTGTACCTGTACCTTGCTTTTTTGGTTACTGTAGCCTTGTAGTATAGTTTGAAGTTGGGTAGCATGATGCCTCCAGCTTTTTGATGTGAGCATTTAATACTACAAATTTCCCTTTGGCTGTGTCCCAGAGATTCTGGTACATTGTCTCTTCATCCTCAGTAGTTTCAAATAACTTCTTGATTTCTGCCTTAATTTCATTATTTATCCAAGAGTCATTCAGGAGCAGGTTGTTCAATTTCCATGTAATTGTTTGGTTTTGAGTGAATTTCTTAATCTTGAGTTCTAATTTGATTGTGCTGATAGACTGTTTATTATGATTTCAGTTCTTTTCATTTGCTGAGGAGTGTTTTAGTTCCCATTATGTGATCAATTTTAGAGTAAGTGCCATGCGGCAATGAGAAGAATGTATATTCTGTTGAATTTGACTGGAGAGTTATGTAGATGTCTATTAGGTCCACTTGATCAAGAACTGAGTTCAGGTCCTGAATATCTTTGTTAATTTTCTATCTTGATGACCTGTCTAATATTGTCAGTACAGTGTTAATATCCCTCACTATTACTGTGTGGGAGGCTAAGTCTCTTTTTACATCTCTAAGCACTTGCTTTATGAATCTGGGTGTTCCTATATTGGGTTCGTATATATTTAGGATAGTTAGCTTTTGAATTGAACCTTTTACCATTGTGTAATGCCCTTCTTTGTCTTTTTTAAATCTTTGTTGGTTTAAAGTCTGTTTTGTTAGAGACTAGGATTGCAACCCCTGCTTTTTTCTGTTTTCCATTTGCTTGGTAAATTTTCCTCCATACTTTTATTTCAGCCTATGTGTGTCTTTGCACATGAGCTGCGTCTCTTGAAGGCAGTGTACCAATGGGTTTGGCTCTTTATCCACCTTACCATTCTGTGACTTTTAATTGGGGCATTTAGACCATTACATTTAAGGTTAATATTGTTATGTGTGAATTTGATCCTGTCATCATGATGCTAGCTGGTTATTTTGTAGTCTTGTTTATGTAGTTGCTTCATAGTGTCACTTGTCTGTGTACTTCATTGTGTTTTTGTAGTGGCTGGCAATGGTTTTTCCTTTCCATATTAGTTCTTCCTTCAGGATCTCTTGCTAGGTAGGCCTGGTGGTGATGAATTCCCTTAGCATTCGCTTGTCTGAAAAGGATCTTATTTCTCCTTCCCTTATTAAATGCAGTTTGGTCAGATATAAAATTCTGGGTTGGAAATCCTTTTCTCTAAGAATGCTGAATATTAGCCCCAAATCTCTTCTGGCTTGTAGGATTTCCACTGAGAAGTCTGCTGTTAGTCTGATGGGTTTCCTTTTGTCAGTAACCTGGCCTTTCTCTCTGGCTGCCCTTAACATTTTTTCTTCTATTTTGACCTTGGAGAATCTGATCATTATGTATCTTGGGGTTGATCTTCTCATGGAGTATCTTACTGGGGTTCTCTGGATTTCCTGAATTTAAATGTTGGCATATCTTGCTAGGTTGGAGAAGTTCTCCTGCATGATATCCTGAAGTATGTTTTCCAAGTTGGTTCCATTCGTCCATTCTCCCCATCTCTTTCTCGTACCCCAGTCAGTCATAGGTTTGGTCTCTTTACATAATCCATATTTCTCAGAGGTTTTGTTTGTTCCTTTTCATTCTTTTTTCTCTATTTTTGTCTTTCTGTCTTATTTCATAAAGACAGCCTTCAAGCTCTGAGATTCTATCCTCTGCTTAGTCTATTCTGCTGTTGATACTTGTGATTGCATTGTGAAGTTCTTGTGTTTTTCAGCTCCCTCAGGTCAGTTATGTTTCTCTCTAAACTAGCTATTCTGGCTACCAGTTCCCATATTGTTTTATCATGATTCTTAGCTTCTTTGCATTGGGTTACAACATGCTCCTTTAGCTCAACGTAGTTCGTTATTACTCACTTTCTTAAGCCTAATTCCATCAATTCAGCCATCTCAGCCTCAGCCCAGTTCTGTGCCCTTGCTGGAAAGGTGTTGTGGTCATTTGGAGGAGAAGAAGCACTCTGGCTTTTTGAGTTTTCAGCGTTTTTGCATTGATTCTTTCTCATATCTACAGGCTTACCTACCTTCAATCTTTTAGGTGCTGACCTTTGAATTAGGTTTTTGTGGGGTCTTTTTTGTTGATGTTGTTGTTGTTTTCTGTTTTTTGCTTTTTTTTTTTTTTTTTTTTTTCCTTTCAACAGTCAGGCTACTCTACTGTATGGCTACTGCAGTTTGCTGGGAGTCTGCTTTAGACCCTAGTTGCCTCAGTTTCTCCCATACGTGGAAGTATTACCAGTGAAGGCCAAGAAACAGCAAAGATTATAGCCAGATCCTTCCTCTGGAAGCTCCATCACAGGGGGATACTGATCTGTTGCCAGCCCACATGCACCTGTAGGAGGAGACTGGATACCCCTGTTGGGCAGGTCTTACCCAGTCAGGAGGAATAAGATAAAGGACCTGCACCTAGAAGCAGTCTGGCTGCTTTTTGGTAGAGCAGGCGTGCTGCATTGAGGGGGTCTCTTCCTCATCTGGACTATGTGAATTCTCCAAAGCTGGCAGGCTGAAGCAGCTGAGTTGGCCAAACCACAAAGATGGAGGCCACCCCTCCCACTGCAAGCTCCAGCACAGGAAGGGATCAGAGCTCTATTCATAGTACCCTGGCTGGAGTGTCTGGAGCCCCCTTAGAGAGGTCCTGCCCTGTGAGAAAGAGTGGATCAGGGTCCCACTTAAAGAAGCAGTCTGGCCACCAACTGGCAAAGCAGCTGTGCTGCATTGTGGGGGGCCCTTCCTTATCTGGACCATCTGTATTCTCCACAGCTGGCAGGCTGGAACGGCTGAGTCTACCAAACCACAGAGATGGTGGCCACCCCTCCCCCCAGGAACTCAGATCCATCTCAGGCAGATTCCAACCTGCTGCCATTGGCTAGCTGGGATTCCAAGCCAGTGGGTCTTAACTTGTGAGGTGACAGAAAGTGGGGCCCACAGAACAATGCAGCTTGGCTCATTGGATTCAGCCCCCTTCCTAGGGATATGTGCGGATGGATTTGCCACCTTACTGGGGATCCCAAGGCCAGAGCACGTAAAGTTCCTGGGTGCCTGTGTGTGTCTGAGGGGCTGCTCTGCGGAGACTCCACAGAGCTCTGTGTGTCAGACTCAAGGCCATGGTGGCGTGGGCTCATGAGGGGATATCCAGATCCATGGGTTGCAAAGATCCATGGGAGAAGTGTGGTTTTTCAGGTGGGGTTGCGCAATCATTCACTACTTCCCTGGACTGGGGGTGGGGGTTCCTTTGGCTCTATGCCACTCCCCCATGGGCCATCACCTTTCCCCACTTGTCTCCATTTTTTTGTGGGTCGAGTTGTTTTCCTAGTCAGTCTCAGTGTGACAACCTGGATATTTCAATTGAAGGTGCTGAATTCCCTCACCCCTTCTTATTCCTCTCCGTGAATACGTGGACAACAGTTGCTTCTAATTAGCCATCTGGGATCGTGTTTTTTGCGACGTTTTTAAAATACACCTTTGTAAACTGTTCTTCTCTCACTGTTTAAATTTATGGAAACAACTAAAGCATGTTTCATGAGGAAAACTTCAACATGTCTGACATATATTCTGATATTATTAATGAAGAATATTCAACAAAAAATGCTAATAAGATGGACCTCAGTATAAAGTGACACTGTTCCCACTATACAGATAACACATTTTTCCTAGCTATTGGTAGTGTCAATGGCAGTAGTAACAGATTCATAATGCCTGATTCCTTTCTCTCTGAAATAATGTAGAGAAGTTAAATTTAATTTTATGTAAAAATGTAAAATTTTTACAATATCTATTTTTGTAGTCTTTTTTTAAACTGTATTGAGGCACAATTGACAAAATTGTATATATTATAGTGCAAAATCTGATGATTCGATATATGTATACATTGTCTGACTGTTACAAAATAGTTATCCTTTTTTAATTTTTGATGAGAACACTTGACATCTACTCTCTTAGTAAATTTCAAGTCTACAAAACACTATAGTCACTATGTGGTATTTTAGAGCCTCAGAATGTATTTGTATGCATATTCAACTGAACATTTATGTCCTTTAACCAACGTCTCCCCATTTTCCACGCTCCAGCTCCTGGCATCCACCATCTTATTCTGTTTCTCTAAGCACAACATTATATTTTCTTTTTAGATTCCATATGTAAATGGAATCATGCAGCATTTTTCTTTCTTTGACTGGCTTAAATAAGCCATGTCCTCCAAGTTCATTCAATTTGTTGCAAATGGTAGGTTTTCCTTTTTTTTAATTGCTGAATAATATTCCATTGCATACCACATTTTCTTTCTTCATTCATTCATTCATTCATCAACTGACATTCATGTTGTTTCCATATCTTGGGTATTGTGAATGCTGCATTAAACATAAGTGTACAGCTATCTCTCTGAGATACTGATGTCATTTCCTTTGGATATATACTCTGAAGAGGGGTTGTTGGATCATGTAATGTAGTTCTATTTTTTAAATTTTTTGAGGAAACTCCTTATTGTTTTTCAGAACAGCTGTACCAATTTATATCCCCAACAACAGTGTGCAAGTGTTCCCTTTCCTCTACATCCTCACCAGTACTTGTTATCTTTTCAAATTCAATAATGACCATTTAAATAGGTGGGAAGTAATATCTGCTTGTGGTTTTAATTTGCATTTCCCTGATGATTAGTGATGCTGAGCACCTTTCCTTGGCCATTTGTATATCTTCTTTGGGAAAATGTCTATTCAATTCTTTTGCCCATTTTTAAATTGTATTATTTGGTTTTTGCTTACTCTTGAGTTGTATGTGTTTCTTATATATTTTAGATATTAACCCCCATAAGATAAACATTTTCTCTCATTCTTTAGGTTGCCTCTTCATTTCATTGTTTGTTTCCTTTGCTGTGTATAAGCTTTTTAGTTTAATGCAATTCCACTTGTTTATTTTTGCTTTTGTTGCCATATTTTTAGTGTCATAAAAAATAATCATTGCCAAGACCAATGTCAAGGAACTTTTCCCCTACGTTTTCTTCTAGGAGTTTTTGGTGTCAGGTTTTGTGTTTTCTCATTTTGTTTGTTGTTGCTGTTGTTTGAGAGGGAGCCTTGGTCTGTCACCTAGGCTGGAGTGCAGTAGCGCAATCTCAGCTCACTATAACCTCCACCTCCCAGGTTCAAGCAATTCTCCCGCCTCAGCCTCCCAAATAGCTGGGATTACAGGCACCCCACATCATGCCTGGCTAATTTTTGTATTTTTGTAGAGACGAGCTTTCACCATGTTGGCCAGGCTGATCTTGAACTCCTGACCTCGGTGATCCACCTACCTTCACCTCGCAAAGTGCTAGGATTACAGGCATGAGCCACCATGCCTGGCCAGGTTTCAGGTCTTATATTGAAGTCTTTACTGCAAGTTAATTTTTGTAAGTGGTGTAGAGGTGCACTTTTATTTTATGGGTCTGGCTATCCAGTTTCCCCAACACAGTTTGTTGAAGAGACAATCCTTTTGCCATTCGTGTTCTTGGTGCTCTTGTCAAAGATTAGTTGACTCTATACATGTGGATTTATTTCTGAGCTCTGTATTCTGTTCTATCAGTTTATATGTCTGTTTTCATACCAGCATGATATTGTTTTGTTTACTATGGTTTTGTAATATACTTTGAAATCATAAAATGTGATGCCCCAAGCTTTGTCATTACAGGTCAATATCCTTGATTAACACAATGCAAAAATCTTCAACAAAATACTAGCAACTCAAATTTAACAGCACGTTATAATGATCATACACCATAATTAAATGGAAATTATCCCTGGAGTGCAAGAACAGTTCAACATACACAAATCAATAAATGAGATACACTATATTAACAGAATGAAGGATAAAAATTATAGAATCATCTCAACAGATGCAGAAAAACAGTTTGACAAGCTTCACCAAATTAGGTAAGGAAAAATACACTTCAACATGATAAATGTCAAATGTGACAAGCTAACAGATAATGTCATACTCCAGTGAAAAGCTGAAATCTTTTCTGTTAAGATCAGGAGCAAGGATGCTCACTCTTGCCACTTCTAGTTAACATAGTACTGGAAATCCTAGCCAGGGTAATGAGGCAAGAGAAAGAAATAAAAGGCTTCCGAATTGAAAAGAAGAAGTAAAGTTGTCTCTGTTAGAAGATGACATAATCTTATATTCACAACACCCTAAAAACTCTGCCAAAAAAAAAAATCACTAGAATGAACAAATGAATTCAGTAAAGTTGCAGGGTACAAAATCAACAGGGAAAGATCAGATGCATTTCTATACACTAACAATTAACTCTCAAAAGGAGAAATTTAAAAAGCAATATCATTTACAGTTGGGTATTAGTCTCTTCTCATGCTGGTAATAAAGACATACCTGCCATTAGGTAATTTATAAATGGAAAGGTTTAATTGACTCACAGTTCAGCATGTCAAGGCCTCAGGAAACTTACAATTATGGCAGAATGGGAAGCAAACACATCCTGCTTCATATAGCAGCGGCAAGGAGAAGTGCCTATGAAAAGGGGGAAAAGTCCTTATAAAACCATCAGATCTCATGAGAACTCACTCACTCTCATGAGAACAGCATGAAGGTAATACCCCCATTATTAAAGTACCTCCCACCAGGTCTCTCCCATGACACATGGGGATTATAGGAGCTACAGTTCAAGATGAGATTTAGGTGGGGACACAGCCAAACCATATCATTCCACCCCAGCCCCTTCCAGATCTCATGTCCTTATGTTTCAAAACAAAATCACACTCTTCCAACAGTCCTCCAAGGTCTTAACTTATTCCAGTATTAAATCAAAAGTCCAAGTCCAAAAGTTTCATCTGAGACAAGGCAAGTCCCTTCTGCCTATGAGCCTGTAAAATCAAAAGCAAGTTAGTTACTACCTAGATACAATGGGGTAACAGGTATTGGGTAAATACACCCATTCCATATGGGAGAAATTGGCTAAGACAAAGTGACTAGAGGCCCCATGCAAGTCCAAAATCCAGCAGGGCAGTCAAATCTTAAAGTTCTAAAATGATCTCCTTTGACTCCATGTCTCATATACAAGGTGTACTGATGCAAGAGGTGAGCTCTCATTGCCTTGAGCAGCTCCATCCCTGTAGCTTTGCAGGATATAGCCCACCATCCTGGCTGCAATCACAGGCTGACGTTGAGTGTCTGTGGGTTTTCCAGGTGCGTGGTGCAAGCTATCAGTGGGTATACCATTCTGGGATATGGAGGACTGTGGCCCTGTTCTCACAGCTCCACTAGGCTGTACCCCATTGGAGACTCTTTTTGGGGTCTCTGACCCCACATTTCCCTTCTGCACTGCCCTAGCAGAGGTTCTCCATGAGAAATCTGCCCCTGCAGCACACCACTGCCTGGACATCCAGGCATTTACATATATCTTTTCAAATCTAGACAGAAGTTCCCAAACCTCAATTCTTGACTTCTGTGCACCTGCAGGCCTAACACTATGTGTAAGCTGCCAAGCCTTGGGGCTTGCATCCTCTGAAGCAACAGCCTGAGCTGTATATGGGCCCCTTTTAGTCATGGATGGGACACAGTGCACCAGGTCCCGTGACTACACAAAGCAACAAGGCCTTGGGTCCAGCCAAAAAAAAAAAAAAATTTCCCCCTAAGCCTCTGGGCCTGTGATGGAAGGGGCTGACGTGAAGACCTCTGACATATTCTGGAGACATTTTCTCCATTGTCATGGCAATTAACATTTGGCTCCTTGTTACTTATGCAAATTCCTGCTGCCAGCTTGTTTCTTATCAGAAAGTGGGTTTTTCTTTTCTATTGCATCATTAGGCTGCAAATTTTCTGAACTTTTATGTTCTGCTTCCCTTTTAAACATAAGTTTCAATTCCAAACCATATATTTGTGAATACATAAAACTGAATGCTTTTAACAGCACCCAAATCACCTCTTGAATGATTTGCTACTGACAAATTTATTTTGCCAGACACCCTAAATCATCTCTCTCAAGTTTAGAGTTTCACAGATCTCTAGGGTAGGGGCAAAATGCCACCAGTCTCTTTGCTAGAGCATAGCAAGAGTCACCTTTATTTTACTTCCCAACAAGTTCCCCTTTTCCATCTGAGATCACCTCAGCCTGAACTTCATTGTCCATACCACTATCAGCATTTTGGTCAAAGCCATTCACCGTCTCTAGGAAGTTTCAAACTTTCCCACCTCTTTCTGTCTTCTTCTGAGCCCTCCAAGCTTTTCCAACCTCTGCCTGTTACCCATTTCCAAAATCGCTTCCACATTTTCAGTTATCTTTACATTTTCAGTTATCTTTACAGTAGCACCCCACTCCTGGTACCAATTTACTGTATTAGTCTGTTCTCATACTGCTAATAAGGATATACCAGAGACTGGGTCATTGTAAAGGAAAAAAGATTTAATCGACTCACAGTTCTGCATGGCTTGAGAAGCCTCAGGAAACTTACAATCATGGCAGAAGTAGAAGCAAACGTGTCCTTCTTCACATGGCAACAATGAGGTGAAGTGCCGAGTGAAACAAGGAAAAGCCCCTTATAAAACCATCAGATCTCGTGAGAACTCACTCACTATCACAAGAACATCATGAGGGTAACCAACCTCACTATTAAATTACCTCCCACTAGGTCCCTCCCACAACATGTGGGGATTATGGGAACTACAATGCAAGATGAGATATGTCTGGGGACACAGCCAAACCATATCAAGAAACATCAAAATTAATAAATTTAGGGATAGATTTAATCGGGGAAGATGAGAGATCTGTACACTGAAAACTATAATACATCAGTTGATGAAATGAAGAAGACATTAATAAATAGATATCCTGTGTTCTTAGATTGAAGGAATTAATATTGTTAAAATGTCCATACCATCCAAAGCAATCTATGGGTTCAGTGCAATTCCTATCAAAATGCCAATGTTATTTTTCACAGAAAAATAAAAAAGAATTCTAAAATTCATATGGAAACACCAAGGACCCAGACTAGCCAATGCAAACTTGAGAAACATTGTTTTGTTAGCAGGTCTATTATATAGTTATCAGAGTCTTGCCTAAGACTTGTTATTTATATTGCAAGGTTTTATCTAGCTGTTCAGCTAGAAAGAATGCATGCCAAGTGTTAACATGATGGTGCTAAGTTATATTAATGAACAATATCATTTCTTATTTGAAAACTTAGTTATTATGAGTTATTATGGTTGCATTAAGATCAAGATCACTTAGGAAGAAAACCATGATGTAACATTATACTATTGAGCATCATAGTCTTTGAATTAAAATAATACTTTTACATTATCTTTTCTATTTGAAAATGCTCCTGCTAAAGTGTGGGGTTTTCTTTCCCGATTTCCCTCCATCAGCAGGACTTACATGTGCTTTGTTTAGAGAGCTGACAAGTTGTACTATAGCATACTACAACTGTGCCTCTCTGGCCTAATAATATGTGGTGTCAGATGACCTTTAATGACTAGGGTAAGGGCTTCAACCCTCAGAATCTTTAGGAACAGCAGACAGCTCTTGAAAACAGGAGACATACATAAGGGCAGAGCTGAAGGAAACTGCTTGTATTTGGTTTAAATGGTGCCAAACCTTGCTATCATTTGTGGGTCACAGAGTTTTTTATCTTTTTACAGATATTTTTGAGTACCAGTGACAGATAGTTTATAATAGCCTTAGCATTTTAACAATGCATGAAAAAAGGAAATATTCTCTTTACTTTTGCATTCAGTAATTTAATGTACATTCAGCTCTTTAAAAGAACAGAGGATAAACTTAAAGTTACTGGAAATAGAGGAAAGTTATGACAATCCTCTATTTGAATGACTTATAATGGAAGTGGGAGATAATATAAAAGTGCATGAGAAAGCTGAATATGGAATAATAATAGAAATTATAGTAGTTCAGAAGATTGTTTTTAATTTATTCTGTTTGTCAGAGTAAGTTCCATTTGAGAGCACACAAGAGTAGAAAAGTTCATTCATACAAACACTGCGTGTCACACAATGTATTATTTTTGTATGTCAAGCATGCAGGTGGGCCCTTGCAAATTCCATTTTTGACTTTTTTTTTCCTTTTTATTCATAGTCAAAATAACAGTTAGAGGCCATGTACATTAGATGTGCAATTTCCAGCTCTGGCTTTGTTGAGAGCAGACATTAGGTGGAGTGGAGTGTCTTCTAGACACACTGTGAATTAAACTTAATTTATAGATGAGATACCAATTAAGGGACTTGACAATGAAGTCATTTTTACAATTTATGAAACCTGATATCTTTGTCCCAGCTTAAGATGAATTGATTCTCCATTGGTGTTTCTTTATATCTATCTCTTAATAAAAGACTTTGTTCAATTAATAAAGTTCTTTAAACAACTATTAGTTATCACTTTAAGAAGTTAAACATTGGCTTACAAGAGAAAGGAAGTCTATTAAAACCATACATTTGATTTTCTCTAATTTTTAGAAGCCCACATTTTGTCCATTGAAAGTGTCCCCAAAACTGCAGGGATTTGGTCTAGGTTCTGCTACTCACTGCACAGAAAGCCAATGACTGAGATGACAGGTATTACCAAGGAAGAAGAAAGAAGGCTTTAATTGGGTGCTGCAGCCAAGGAGACAGGAGCTCAGCCTCAAATCCCTCTCCTTGACTGTCTAAAATTAGGTTTTCATATACCAGGGAAGAAATGTAACAATGTGTTAGAAGACAGGAACTAGAGAGGGGCAAGGAAACAATCATGATGAATGAGGAGTCTGGCATCTCATAGTCTGGATGCCCTGATCTGGTGAGTTTCAGTTCCTTGATTTTTTTTTTTCTTTTCTTTTTTTTTTTTTTTTTTGAGAGGCTTGAACATCAATTACTGAGGAAGGAATGCAGATAAAACAAATATAAGTGTCAAGCTTTAAGACCAGAAGTATCAATATCTATGTTTATCCAAAAACAACTGTCTATGGTACTATTGGGTCGGTTTCAAGACAATGAATTTCAAGAGAATGAATATTTGATGCTTTTGGAGGCAAAATTAACTTATTCAGAATACTATTCCCTAGAATATAAAGAGATGTGTTATTCAACTAAAGAATAGTTTGTGTTCTTACTCATAGTGGGAGTTGAACAATGAGAACAGATGGACACATGGCAGGGAACATCACACACTGGGGCCTATCGGGGGTGGGGGCTGGGGGAGGAATAGCATTAGGAGAAATACCTAATGTAAATGATGAGTTGATGGGTGCAGCAAACCAACACGGCACATGTATACCTATATAACATACCTGCACGTTGTACACATGTACCCCAGAACTTAAAGTATAATTTAAAAAATAAATAAAATAAAATAATAATTGCCTTTCAAAAAAGAAAAAGACATATTGAAAAGCTACCCTGTATTTTAACAGGCACATATTTTTAGAATAAATGTTATTGCATAAAATAAAGAATACTTTGTTGGGTGAAAGGAAATTTATTTTATTTTATTTTGTTATTTTATTTTATTTTATTTTATTTTATTTTATTTTTAAATTTTACTTTAAGTTCCAGGATACAAGTGCAGAACGTGCAGGTTTATCACATAGCTATACATGTGCCATGGTGGTTTGCTGCACCTATCAGCCTGTCATCTAACGTTCAAGCCCTACATGCATTAAATATTTGTCCTAACGCTCTCCTTCTCCTCACTCCGCACCCCCCAACTGACCCCAGTGTGAGTTGTTCCCATTTCTGTGTCCATATGTTCTCATTGTTCGACCCCCACTTATGAGTAAGAACATGCGGTGTTTGGTTTTCTGTTCCTGTGTTAGTTTGCTGAGGATGATGGCTTCCCGCTTCATCCAAGGAGAGATGATGGAAGGGACCTATTTAGTGTCATTCTTTTCTCCCCTTTTTTTGTCTGTTACCAGTGTGTAGTTATTGGGATGGTATGAACAGGCTGTATGACTGAGAATGCTGTAAGACAGGGTTCCCCAAACCATGGGCCATGGACTGGTACCTATCTATGGCCTGTTAGGAGCCAGGCTGCAGAGCAGGAGGTGAGCAGTGGCAAGCAAGCATTACCACCTGAACTTCACCTCCTGTCAGATCAGCAGCGTCATTAGATTCTCACAGGAGAATCTTTGAATTGCTCATTCAAAGGATCTAGACTGTGCACTCCTTATGAGAAATCTAACTAATGCCTGATTATCTGAGGTGGAATAGTTTCATCCTGAAACCATTATCCATCCACCCACCCCCACCTTCCAGACATGGAAAATTGTCTTCTACGAAACCGGTCCCTGGTGCCAAAAAGTTTGAGGACCACTGTTGTAGGAGAAGGAGATAAGCAGACGTATTTCCTTGTTTCCAATTGAGCGTTCAACCTTCCCAGAGAGCTGACAAAATAGAAAAGAGGCAGACCCCTCTAGCAACATCACATGAGTACAAATTTTAAATTTAGGAGTACTTTATTCTGTTGTCTCTATCTATACAGGTTAATATTTAACTTTTTAATAACTATATTAGCAGGAACAACTTAGTTATATAACAAATCTCTTAAACTAATATTGCTTGTTATAATTTAAAGAGCAGCTTTAGGCCGGGCGCGGTGGCTCAAGCCTGTAATCCCAGCACTTTGGGAGGCCGAGACGGGTGGATCACGAGGTCAGTTACTGGCTAACATGGTGAAACCCCGTCTCTACTAAAAAATACAAAACAAAAAACTAGCCAGGCGAGGTGGCGGGCGCCTGTAGTCCCAGCTACTCGGAAGGCTGAGGCAGGAGAATGGCGTAAACCCAGGAGGCGGAGCTTGCAGTGAGCTGAGATCCGGCCACTGCACTCCAGCCTGGGACAGAGCGAGACTCCGTCTCAAAAAAAAAAAAAAAAGCAGCTTTATATTCTCTTATTTCATGAGGCTGAAAGGAAATATTACTCTGATTTTAGTGATGAGAAATTTATACTCAGAGATTTAGCCTTTTCACCCAGCTAATAAAGGGTAATGCCAGAACTTGAACAATGTCTTCTGAATGTGATCCATTTGCTTTTCTTTCACCTCGGGTTCTACAAAGTGAATTGCAGTTTTGAGTGGTGCAGTGAATTGAAAAGCAAGCCTTCACATATGAGTTGATTTTTAAAAATCAACTCTTCATTGTAATAGAAAATCTTCACATTTAATTTTTAAAATCTGATTACACAACGTAGTATTTTCTTTTTCTGCAGAGTGGATTCAGGATAGAAGGTTAAGTTTTCTTTATATTTCCTTCTGTGCTGTTTTAATATTTTTTTCAATAGGTTCCCACTGTTAAGTATTTATATTCACTCTCTCTGCAGTATAAACAATAAAATAACAACATAAATATTTCAGATTTGTAAATAGTCTTTTTCTCTCAAAATACCACCACATTTGTTATTTTTTCTTTAGTTTGTTATCCTGTCTCACAGTTAAAGTGACTGAGTCACAAGCAAGTAGTGTTGGCGAAGGTCTTATGGCTAGTTTTTGTACAGCACAAATCTTGGGTTCCTGATTTTAGGCTACAGTTCTTTGGACAGCAAAAGTTATTTGTTTATTTTTCTTTTAACTATCCCCTCTTTCAGTCTTAGCTTAATTTTTCTGAGGCTAATGCGACTTTATAATAATGTATTTCAGGTATGCTTAACCATTTATCATTACATGTTACAAAATGACCTGATGACATGAAAAGTGTGCGTGTACCTTTTAAGAAGTTTTATTTTCAGCTCCAGAAAAACTTATCAATTTGGAAAGGTCTAATTCACCATGCCACATTGAAATACTGAAATAAAACATTGTGATTTATAACACCATATTGTTATAAATCTAAAAATGGGTGACTTAATTGTATTTAGTAGCTTCAAATGCAACATATATGTATAACATTAAATTATTAAATATTACTGTTGGTAGAAGTCAATGCAGCTTAGAACTAAAAAAAGGCATGTCTTAATTTCTCTTAGAAAGTCTGAAATCTTCACTTTCAGCAATGAACTTTCTCATCCTAATTGAAATATAAACAGAAAAGATGTGTGTTTTCTTTCCCAGCTCTTTTCCATTTGCATGATTATAGATTCTGACAGACACAAAATGTGTATGTATTCAGTGACACCTCTTTTAATTAAAACACTATACAGTATGAGGGTATAATACCAGACCTCTCATTATTACCCAAAGGAATGTACTTGGCATAAAAAATAGTTGGTTAAAAAGTGATTACCTCAGAAAGTGTAGCTTAATTATATGAGCATTTGCTTGACTCTGGAGAATACTTTGCAAGCCCAAGGGCAACATTTACAAGTATAACCACAGGTCACAGCAACTTTCCCTGTACCAATTTACACTATAAAATTAGTATCCAAACAAGTCTTTGCTCACTTCATGTGGATTACTTGGAAAATAGTGTCTTGTTAGATTAAAAAAAAAGTTGTGATTGTTTAAAAAAGTAACATCATATTAGGAAAATTCAAGGTATTGTTTAGAATTTACTAAGCATCAAGATAGTGAAGAGGATCAAAGAAGGATCATCATAGGCTAGACATAGTGGCTCACACCAGTAATCTCAACACTTTGGGAGTCTGAAGGTGGGAGGATCGCTTGAGCCCAGGAGTTTAGAACAGCCTGGGCAATATAGGGCGACTCCTTCTCTACAAAAAAATAAAAAATTACCAGGGCGTGGTGGCATGCTCCTGTGTCCCAAGTACTGGGGAGTCTAAGGTGGGAGTGTCACTTGAGCTCAGGTGGTTGAGGCTGCAGTGAGCAGCGATTGTGCCACTGTACTCCAACCTGGGTGACAGAGTTGCCCTTGTCTCAAAAAAGGAAAAAAAAGAAAGAAAAAGCAAAAGGGATCACCGTGTTTGGCAGCATGGCTTGGTGGAGAGTGCAGCCTAGAATCCTGATTCTGCCAGTTCTTGTTATGTGACTTGGGGTAATTTATTGAATCTCACCAGGGCTCAGCTTCCTCATTTGTAAAATAAGTATAATAATACCTTTCTTACATGGCTTTAATGAAAATTAGCAATAAGATAAAGTTCGTAGTGCAGCACCTCATAGTGCAACCACTCGTAGGCACTGAATAAAGTTAGTTCTGATGATTATTCTGCCTTTCAAAAACATCAGATGCAAAAAAAAAAAAAAAAAAAATGATGCAACAGGAAAATATTCAGGTTCCGCATCTAAAAATTAAGATATAGTGATACCTACCTTAGTGAGATGTGATATGGTGAAGTACCTAACACAGTGCTGGACCTCATAAGCTTCCAATGATTGACCATTACTTTCAAATTTTCAATGAATTGTAAAGACAAAATGCAAATGAAGTTGAAAGGCATTGTCAACCATAGTGTCATGCAGGTGCTACTTAACTTGAAAATACATTGAAATTTTAATAAATTTGTCCTCTTAGGAAAATAGCTAAGGAAAAATGCATAATTACCTAATCTTGACTTATTTTCATTATTTAAGAAAGCATTACATGAACGCTAAGAGATGCATAGCTCAAGTAAGCAAAGAAAGCTTTCTTTTCTTTTTGATTTTGCACTTGGGGAATTTTTTCTTGATCTTCTTCTTCAAAAGGAGCAGAGAATTCATTTAGGTGTACCTGAGGTCCTGATTATTATGAAAAAAAAAAAAGAAGAAGAAGAAGAAACTGAACAACTCTGCATACTTTAGTAAAATAAAATAATTCAATTAAGCTTGTTCAGGGTATCTTAGTGTTTTAGCAAAGTTGAAAAGGACACTTGACTCTTGTTAAGGGGAGCTCTGTAGACATTTATGTCTGGGGGAATATGTTACTCAGTTTGCAGCATGATAATGAGCTCTAAACCAGGGAATTGTATCAGTTGCATAGAAAATGAATCCAGTCTGGAAGATAAATTGTTCACTGAGGGTAAAGTGGCTGAATTTCTGATATAAGTGGCCATATAATCATGAGAACTTTACCTCTAATAAAAACATAGCTGTTGGTTCTTAAAAACAGTCACCTTACCTTTCATGAGCAATTTGACTTTTAGGCTTAATGCATTAGTCTCTTAAATGACAAATTTTTGCCTGTGCTAACAACTAGTTGGCAGAATTTTGACAGTGAACAGAAGCTGTCAGACAAACCCATAATATTTCCTCCAGTAGCTGATCTATTCAATTTTAAGCATCAAAAGCTTAGGTAAAACATGGAGAGAACTTGTTTTATGGTTTCTGGGATCATTTTTTTATATTGCTTGATAAGCTCTAAATAAACTAGTATCTACATGTAAGATGTACTTAACAAATAAAACTACCTGAAATGGTGGTTGCCAGCATTTGAGAGTTGGGGGATTGGGGAGATGTTTGTCAAAGGATACAAAATTTTAATTAGATACAAAAAATAAGTTCAAGAAATCTATTGTGCATCATGGTGCCTATAGTTAATAACAATATACTTGAAAATTGCTGGTGACAGATTTTAAGTGTTCTCACCACACACAAAAAATGGTAAATATGTGAGCTAATGTGTGTTAAAACAGCTTGATTTAGCTATTTCATAATGCATATATACAGAAAAGTCATATAGTACACCATAAGTATATACAACTTTTTTTTTTTTTTTTTTTTTTTGAGACAGAGTCTCACTCTGTCGCCCAGGTGGGAGTACGGTGGCGTGATCTCGACTCACTGCAACCTCCACCTCCCAGGTTCAAGCAGTTCTCCTGCCTCAGCATCCCGAGTAGCTGGGATTACAGGCACCCACCACCATGCCCGGCTAATTTTTGTATTTTTAGTAGAGAGGGTGTTTCACCATGTTGGCCAGGCTGGTCTCGAATTCCTGACCTCAGGTGATCCACCTGCCTTGGCCTCCCAAAGTGCTGGGATTACAGGTGTGAGCCACCACGCCCAGCCTACAACTTTGATTTGTCAATTAAAAAATAAATTTAACAAAAGAAAAAATAAAATTAACAGGCATTTTGCAAAGCCTTTATATTGGGTTTATTTCACATTTGCATCAGTTCTTTATTCTCAATTTTACAGTAGGAGAAAACTTTTTATAAACCTGGAAAAAATAATTTTTTCTATAATAGGAAAGCTTTAAGAATGTTAAAATGTAAACGGATGACTGATTAATTGTTTATCAGTCTCAGCAAGTTATGCATGATTTGTTTATTTTTATGAATTGTAGATAAATCTCACCATTACCTATCCATGATTTACTTAGATATTTATATATTAATTATCTTGAGAAATATATAAAAGTTCTTGTTAAAGAAAAATCATCAATTTTGTGTTAAGTGACAATGAGTGCAAAGTATAGAGACTATTAGAAATTGATAACCTTTGTGGTGCGCCATAAATGGGATTAGAAGTGCCAGTGGTGTGGTTGTGACTGTTTTGCAAGTGGTCAGGGTTTGCTCATTGAGAGGGTAGAATATGGAGCCCACATTAAATGTGGTAAGGGATTTTGTCAAGCAAATATCCAGGGGAATAATTTTCCTGGCAGAGGAAATAATTAAGAGTTATATAAAAACATTACAGGTATGTTCAAGGAATGGTAAGGTGTTCAGTGTGGCTAAAGCAACTTGAACTAAGGGGCAGTATAGAAGAGGAAATGACAGGGAAGATGGTGGTGGCAAGGGAGATATTTGGAAAGACCTTATAAGAAGCTACAATGGCCTGATTCCAAGTAAAACATGGAGACATGGCAGGCCTTTGCTTACAGGCGTGGAATAATTTTACTTGGGTTTCTTTTTTTTTTTTTTTTTTTTTGAGACTGACTGTCACTCTTGTTGCCCAGGCTGGAGTGCAATGGCACGGTCTTGGTTCACTGCAACCTCCACCTCCCGGGTTCAATTGATTCTCCTGCCTCAGCCTCCCAAGTAGCTGGGACTACAAGTGCGTGCCACCATGCCCAGCTAATTTTGTATTTTTAGTAGAGATGGGGTTTCTCTGGGTTGGTCAGGCTGGTCTCTCACTCCTGAGCTCAGGTGATCCACCTGCCTCGGCCTCCCAAAGTGCTGGAATTACAGGCATGAGCCACCATGCCTGGCCTTTTACTTGGGTTTTAATAGGATTGCTGTGGTTGCTATTGAGAATAGTACATATAGGGTAATGATGCAAGCAGAGACTTATTGTACTACTCCTCAGGAGAGGATGGTGGCTTGCACAAGGATGGAAGCAATGAAGGTGGTGAAAAGTAGTCAGATTCTATATTTATTAGGAAACACCTAGGATGATGGCTTAATATACCAAAATGTGAAATGTAAGAAAAATAGAGATGTCAAGATGACAAGAAGATTTTTGGCATTGACAACTGAAAGAATAGTTGCTATCAACTGTGATTGGTAAGAATGCACATGGATCAGGAGTTCAGTTTTAGACATCTTAATCTTAAGATGTCAATTAGACATCTATGTGGAGATGCTGACTGGCATTTGGATATAGGAAGTTGGAGTTCAAGAGAGTGGTCCTGGCTGGATATAAACTTGGTAGTTGACAGCATATGGTTGTTAAATACATGAGACTGGTTGTCAGCAAAGAAATGAGTGTGTAGATACAAAAGGGAGGAAACCTTAGAGAACTCCAACTTTTGGAGATCTAGGAGAAGGGGAAAAACTAGTCAAGGGGACTCAGGAATGGCTGTAAAAGTAAGAGGAAAACCTGAGTGTGTGGTATCCAGGGAAGTCAGATGAAGAAAGCTATCAAGGAGGGGAAGGGATCAACTGGGTTAAATGCTGTTGATAGCATCAGGCAAGATGAGGAGGAAATTGATCATTGATAAGGTAGTTTACTGACTTGTGAGAAGCAACATCAATATCCAAATGAAAGAAGACACTTTAATGCTATTAATAATAGACAGCTTAAGACTGGGGGTCACAATCTTATGGCCCACCGCCCACATGTAGACAAAGATGGGCTTTGAGAGGCAGTGTTTAGGAAAACAATAATTGATTGTGAAGGCTATTGGGAGACATGTACTCTCCTATTAGCCATAGACCCATCATGTCATATTATTTTATATTTGAGGGTGTTTACATGTTTATTATTTTCTTTTTGTTGTTGTTGTTTTTGATACTGGGTCCCATTCTGTCGCCCAGGCTGTAGTGCAGTGGTGCAATCAGGGCTCACTGTGGGCTCAACCTCCCTGGCTGAAGTAATCCTTCCACCTCACCCTTCCGATTAGGTGGGACTACAAGCATGCGCCACCACACCCGGCCCATATTTGTGATTTTTGCTTGGCTCCTGAAAGAACATGGCTGCTTTGAATATGTGACCCCTGGTTATTAAGTGTGTTTTTGCTTTGGCACAGGAAAAAAATAAAACTGATGTAATTTTGATAGCACAGTTATTTTCATTATTATATAGATGTATACAAGACTTGGATTTCTAGCTCAGGATAATTGAATTTTTCATCTAAATTCATGTTCCTCTTCAAGGCCAGACATACTTTCTCTCTTCTGTAAGGGCGTTGAATGATAGACTTTTTGTTAGACAGAACTCTTGGTTTGCTATTTGGCCTTTCCTAATCTCTGTTCACAAAAGAAAGATTCGAACACAGAGGTTAAATGTCTTGCACGGCAAATGGCTAGCTGTGATATGACCAAGACTCTTAACTTCTCATTCAGCCCTGAAGATTATATTGGTCTTCTGATGTGAAATTTACTGTTCTTTCTTTTATGCTATCTAGCTACTTGTTCAGTTAACTTATTCATTAATCACCCAATATATATGAAGCATTCTATATTTATGCCAGTAATACATGTAAATTGCAGCCATTTTTAAAACCAGGAGATGCACTTAAATTGTGTGTTTAAATTTATCAGAATCACATATGGTGCTTTTTACCACAGATAGTAGTTTTTAAGATTATATTTATCCATATTACCTCCGTAATTATTTATGATCAGGTTAGCTTAAGTGGTGAAAAGCCATATTAATGCTCTACTTTGGTTTTGAGATAACTGCTGGTATTCAATCCATTATTCTTATCCATTAGAATTCCTCTTTTGTCCAGAAATTATTCAACCCTCAGAATCAAGTCTCTGTACTTTCTCATTTATGTTTCCCTCACTCCAAGTCTAAGTAGACACCATGTCTGCATCCTTTCCTGCCACACTATGGTTGTAGGTAATGTGTCTATTTAGATATAAATTGCAAGAGTAAGATGGTTAATTGTATAAAATTATCATAGAATTGTAATTGAAAATCTCTTTTAAAAAATAAAAAGAAAATGACTTCTAATTACATAGTCATGTTGGCCTCTTATCATTGCTGTACCATAGTTGTTTATTTTGTATTTTTGCCCAGGTGCTTAATTCAGCCACTGTCAGCCTTACAAAAATAGATAACTGTACTAATAAATCAGCTTCTGACTAAGACTAGGTAATTTTCTTTATTGCTAGGCCCAAACTATTTTCAATATGTTAAAGAAAGAAACACCCCAAACCACATTGACTTATAACTATATCTATGCAGAATTTTGTTTCAATGGCAGTGTATAAGGGGCAAAGATTTCTCTCTTGCCTTCTCCTTAGCCATGAGTGGATTGAGTCAATGAGCACATGTTAAGCATTTGTAGTGAATATCCTGATTTCCTAGTGCTTCAGAAGTAGCAGGAACAGTCAGTCTCACTCACCACTCAAATAGACCTGGAATTTATCTTCTCCTTTTTCTCATTTCTCCATGTCATAATTTATAATGTCATCACCCTTTCTCCTACATATGATCTAAAAAACTGGTAGCTAAACCTACTTCCATCCTAACTCATTCTCGGCCAGCATAGTTTGTTTCCTTTATTAAAAATTTGAATGCAATGCCTGGGGCAGGGTGAGTGTGGTGGGTTCTGCTTTAAATTTGCATGATTTCTGAGGCCTTCAAAAGCATTTGGATTTTTAAACCTTCCTTAGACAGTTGTAATCCAGTCTCCTAATTGTTTTCTCCTTCAAGTTATAAATCCTCCCTGTCCAAATAACCCTCCACCCTTTCCCCAGATTCAGCAATCTAAGAAAACAGTTCTGATCATATAACCCTCCTTTGTAAATCCTATTTGCTTCTCTATTGCATGAGGGGTAAGATCCAAACTCTAACATGGCAGATGAGAAGTTTCATCACATGGTTCCAGTCTACTTTTCCCAGTCCCTTCAATTCCACTTTTTGTTAACATCCTGCCTCCACAACATACCCCAAGAGCTGCAGCAGAGCAAGTTATACCTAGTCCCTTTAGCCCCAGTGGTCTTTTGGGTCCCTTTCTTTGGCCTGTGCTTTTCTCTGCCTGTACTCACTTTCACTTTCTTCCTTACCTGGAAAATACTTATTCTTCTACTAAGCCCCAACGTATATAATAATTCCTAGGTGAAGAGTTTCCTGAGTCTCTGGGGAGGTTGATTGTTTTTCTGGGCTACCAATCACACTTTGCACATCTCTTCGGTGTAACACTTACCATAATGTGTTTCAAGATTTACGTGTCCCTGCTTCACTTTGCCATACAGGAAGCTCTGTGATGAGCATGGTTAGATCAAATTCATTTTTGTATTAACAACACCTAGTAGTGTCTGGCACATAACAGGTGCATAAGGGATGTTTCTTGAATAGGTGAAAGAGGAATCTCCCTATTTCTCCCTACTTATATTCTGTGGGCAGCTGCTATCCCCTTGCTGTCTATCTGATCCTCAATCACTTCCTCTTGTCCACTCAAACTTTCTCATGGTATTTTGCTTATTCATCTTACATCTTTACCCTCTGGTTTTTGAGATGGTGATAAAGACAGGGGCCAGGGCTCAGGGATCTGTGATTGATACTTCTAGACATTGCAGTTTGGTTTGGTGCCACCATCAGTGACAGCAGCTACTATCATTTTTCTCAGTTTCCAGGATTCTTCCAATATCTCAGGGCATAGCCTAATTCTAGAGCTATCTCTGATGATTTGAGGTATATGGTATGTGTAATTCAGTACTTCATATCTGCATTTATTATTCTATATAAGACTTCCATAAGGGCATTTTTGTCTGTTTAAAATGTAACAATAAATCAAATACGTTGAATTTTCTGTATATCCAAATGCATTGTAAAACTATTTTTAATGGCGTTCGAGATAAAATTCAGATTGAACATATAGTATACTAATGACATCATGTTAATATGCCTGTAACAAACATGAACAGGGTATCAGTTGTGAATAGATAACCGTAATAAAATTCAGTAGGTTTGTTCTTGAGAGTGAGGTGTCACAAATTCTGCTATTTGGCAAGATAAGGACTATGAAACTGGCAAAATTAGCCTTCCAGAGTTTAAATTAACCTATAATAATTTCACTGCTTAGGAATATTAAGGTAACTTAATACTTTTGTTAAAGTGTAAATGCAAGACAAGAAAGAGTAATGGCAGGCTGTTTTACTTTTTATATTGTCTTCTTTAATGTATCTCCGCTTCTCCTTTCTGCCTATGCCATTCATATTGTATTCTTTTTACCGTGAAAATAGAGCATATAACTTTATGAATAAGGAAACGTAAGCTCAGGGAATCAAAATGCCTTGCTCAAAGACATACAACTAGTTAGTAACAAGGCTGGGACTAAAATTCAGATCCCTTCACTCAAACACTAAGGACCTTAACATTATCATATGCTGTTCCTCTTCATTTGACATTTTTTTCTAATCTTCAGAGTGTGTGCTGTTTTATTTACTGCAAGGAAGAGATGCTGTGTTTCTCTATAAAGTGATTACAAATTTGTGGAGCTACAGTCATCATAGTTGTTCCTACAAATAACTTAAAAGCAAAATATTGAAGTATGCCTTATCTTCACTGTCAATGATATTATGACCAAATGGTAATTACTGAATAACAAAACAGTCATATAGCCACCAATCCAATTGTTTAATGCTGTTATCTAAAGGCAAACATTTTAAAAAGCAGTGGGTTAATGTGATTTTCAAAAATTTGACTCATCAAGCTGTAAGTCTCAATAGTCAACAGTTTGAGGATTACATCAAAAACTAGGCAGGCATTAATGAGATTACCAAATGATATCTTATCCTCAAATGCCCTGGTTTAAAATTAGCAAGAATGCACTTGGTGTCTAATTTCTGAGAAGTAAAAACAGCTTTGGCTGTTTACTCTAAGTTTAGGACAAAACTCAATTGAATGAAAGCAAGAAGTGGAGTAGAAATTTTAGTGTTTTAAAAGCTGAGACGGGTGGATCACGAGGTCAGGAGATCCAGACCATCCTGGCTAACACGGTGAAACCCCGTCTCTACTAAAAATACAAAAACTAGCCGGGCGAGGTGGCGGGCGCCTGTAGTCCCAGCTACTCGGGAGGCTGAGGCAGGAGAATGGCGTAAACCCGGGAGGCGGAGCTTGCAGTGAGCTGAGATCCGGCCACTGCACAGCAGCCCGGGCGACAGAAAAAAACCCCCCCTCAGAAAAAAAAAAAAAAAAAAAAAAAAAAAGCTGACAGCTCTAACCTGAACCAGAGTATTTATGTTATTAAAATAGTCTTGGAATCCTAGGTCAGGCAATTCCATCTTTCTGAACTGCCCTCTACACACTTCTCCAGCAGCAATACTCAGCACTTCTTTCAAAGCAAAGGCTCTCAAACTGACCCAAAGCAGGAAAGTTTCCTTGACCAATCCATATCACATTTTAATGATTTCTGGACAGGATTCACAGCTCTTTCTAGCTCTGTATCTTTTGATGGATATCTTAGGGAAGTAATTTTAGCAAGTGACAATTTTAAAAAGCTGGAGGGTTCTTTCCTTTTGTTTTGGTTTGGTTTGGTTTTGAGACAGGATCTCGCCCAAGCTGGAGTGCAGTGGCACGAGCTCAAGCAATCTTCCCGCCTCAGCCTTCCGAGTAGCTGGGACTACAGGCGCACACCAGCTAAAATTTGCTGTTGTTTATAGTAGGCACAAGGTCTCACTACGTTGGCCTTACTGGTCTCCTACTCCTGAGCTCAACAGATCATCCCACTGTGCCCTCCCAAAGTTCTGGGATTACAGGCATGAACCACCGTGCCCAGCCCCAAACTGGAGATTTGTATAGAGCATTTTATGTTGCTTTGATGAAAGACATGCAACACATATCAAATGATAAAACTGCATTACTACTTTTTAAATACTTAAATAGCAGTTGAATTTAGTTAGTTTGTTAATTCAGTAAATATCATTGAGTGTCTACTAGTTTTGAAGTTCTGCGTGAGGTTTTGTGTATACATATATGCACACAGAATATATATATACACACACAGAATATATACACACAGTATGTATATATATGCTGTAGGCATATATATACACAGTATGTATATATACTGTGTGTATATATAGTATGTATATATACAGTGTGTATATATATACACATAGTGAGCAAGATTTGTTCCCATTCCTCAAGAAACTCACAGTACATTGACAGTCTTACATTTTGTAAATATTTAATAACTAACTCGACAGTGCTATGACTGACAGGTTATTTGTGATTTTACCTCCCTCCCCATTCATTGAATGAAGAATTGAATAAGGAAAAAATGAAGGAGAACCAAGTTACATCACACTGGTTCCTATCTTAGCTATGTTTTTAATTATTCAAGAAAAATTTGGCTTGTCCTTGCCAAAACTGTATATTCAACAAAGATTTATACTTGTGGTTTCCTAAGTGCTCTGGAAGTCTACAATAATGCAGTATCTGATTAAAAAAAAAAAAAAAAGTGGCTACCTGATAAGTCCCCCACTGCCTGCTGTTGCACAAAATGACTCAGTAGAAAAAAAAAATTTGGAATCAGAAATTATAGGTTATTTTTCTGGATCTACCACTTAACCTTTTATACCACTGGATTAGTCCATTTTCATTGTGCTGATAAAGACATACCCGAGACTGGGCAATTTATAAAAGAAAGAGGTTTATTGGACTTACAGTCCCACATGGGTGATGAGGCCTCACAATCATGGTGGAAGGCAAGGAAGAGCAAGTCACACCTTACATGGATGGTGGCAGGCAAAAAGAGAGCTTGTGCAGGTCAACTCCTGTTGTTGTTGTTGTTTTCTTTTTTTTAGGTTTCAATATTTTATTTGAGTCTAAGTGATATTAATTACAGCATTTGAAGGGGAGGCTCTAATTCCACAGAAAATGGAAGACTCTAAAATGTACCCATTAGACTGCTAAAAAACAAATTGAGTGGTGAGAATATAACAGAAGTCCAATTTAGATTCTGAGTGTTGTCACCATGTGATTACAATCACACAGACGTTTCCAAGCTTATAGCTGGAGCTCCTGGAAGCTATTTCATACTCTGGTGCAAGGGTTAAGAAACGCAACACAGGAAGAAGTAAGTCCTGAATTATTGGCTTCATCACATCCACCCTCTCCACCCCAAAATGGCACAAAAGAAAGAGTGACCACACCCTGCAGACCTTTTGGTGTAAAAGAGATAATGATGAACTGGACTGGGAACAGGTCATGAGCGCTCTCATCAATTAGGGTTAGGAAGCCAAAGTTCAATTCTCAGGAAATCACAATTTCATTCATGTACTCAATATGAATTTACAAAGTGCCTACATATTATCAGCTTCCACTCGCAGCCATTTCTAGACAAAAAAAGAAACCTGGCATCTCAAAGTGGCTGCCAAGTTCCCCCAAGTCTACCACTGAGAGGGCCTTTTTTGGAAATGAGTTTCTTCTGTACCTCTGAAAGACTAACATCTTAAAGCTGAATCATCTTTATCCTGGAGGTCTAACATATTTAGCAATACTTGCATCCCAGACATACAACATTAAAAGATACACTAAATTCTGAAGGTAGTTATGCTGCAAAATAGTTTAAAATCAAACAATTGTACAGTATTCATTTATGCTTGAAATTCCAGTCCCAGACCAAGCTTGTGGCCACCAGCATTGACGTCGTGGCCATCCAGAAGAGCTGACAGTGTCAGCTGGATACCTGGCTTTAGGACCTGAGTGTATCCTAAACCTATCAGGCTGGAGTTGTTCACTTTAGCAAGAAGCAGGCGTCAGGGTCAATCTAATACTTGACTGCTATTCCTAAGCGCGTGTTACTGTTTCCTGCTGTCCAGGTGAGACTGACAGCAGTCTCCAACTTCTTGTTCACCTTCTAGTAAATGAGGCTGCCAAACTCTGTCCTGTCATTCACATCAGCCTGAAGCTGGAATTCATCAGTCTTGTAGCCAACTGCAAAGTTGCTCTGGGTCACTCGAGACTTTGCAGTCTCAAAATTTATCTGGTAGCTGGCCAGTCAGCCCTTGTAACCCAGCACCAGAGCACCCTGGATGGAAGGCCCAGCAATGTCGAAATCCATGTTGCAGTCCAGGTTAATGTGCTCCTGCTTGTACCCTGTCTTGATTTTAGCATTGTTCCCCCCCAGTGTTGGGTGGGAAGGCTGAATCGAAGGTCAGCTTCAGTCCACATGCAAGCTGATCTTCCACGGTAATCTCAGTGCCTAGTATATTGTCGGTGTTCCATTTCTCCGTAAACGTCAGGCCCTACTCAGTTCATCTGTACTTGGTTTCCAGACTGCCCGGCATTTTGGTGGTCTCAGTGTTGGCTGAGCATGAGTTTGTAAATACCTATCCATTCTCATATTTTATTTTCAAATCAAGCTATATTAAACCAAATCCATAGCCCTTGGTGAAGACATCCCTGGCAGATTTGCCAAGATCAGCAAACGTGGGTGGCACAGCCATCTTATGCTCAGAGGTGGTGGCTGCAGGCTAGGCGGCTATGGCTGGCGCTGCGGCGTGGAGGCAGGGAGCGGAGGCAGGGAGCGGAACGGAGCCAGCGGCGGGGCCCAACTCCCATTTTTAAAACCATCAGATCTCCTGAGACCCATTGACTGTGGCGAGAACAGCACGGGAAAGACCCACCGCCAGCATTCAGTCATCTCCCACCAGTTCCCTCCAACAACATGTGGGAATTATGGGAGCTACAAGATGAGATTTGGGTGGGGATACAGAGCCAAAGCATATAAACCAGCGATAAAACCCGTTTAATAAAATGACGAATATATGTGTATGTGAAAAATACTATATGTTATAATCTGCAGGCAAAAAGTATCATAGAAAATTGCTCATATTTATAGAGATATTTATTATATATGTAGACTGTGTTCTTATTGCATTATTAGCATTTAACGTTACATTTGAAGTATTTAATTTAGTTTAATCTGGAAAATCATCCCAATTTATTACTGCATACTTCATACGAAAATTACTTTTCAGTTTTTTTACTACAAAATATACATGTGGATATCCGTAAGTCAATGACGTTCTTCAACCTTAGGATTATTATAGTATTCTTTTCAAATCAGGGGAGACTTTAAAATAAAGTGAAATCCATGTGGCATGACTGTCCTAATTTTTACTTTACCTTATTAAAACCGTTTTAATAGATTTTTACTCATTAGAATCATATCTCTGGAGATTTTCACTTTTTAAATAAATATTCTGCTAGGTTTTAATTTCCACACCTAGATATTTATTCATTTTTATTAGTTTAATCTCTTTAAGAATATGTGTGAACTTTTGTCATAATGTTCTTTGCTTCGTTTTGTAAACATTATTTTGGTACTGTTACTTTAATCAATTTAAAGATACTTCTTTTTATCTACTTAGTGATTCTTATAAGTTCCTGGAGTAACACCAGAGCTATTTGTTGTGACTGTTGACTCTTTGCTGTGGCAAATTTTGAACTCTGAGCTAATCTTCAGAGATAATTTATCTGTAGGAATCCTCTTCTGCCTGGATTGAACATTCCTCCTAGATAAGTTTTGAGATTACTTCTGCTAAGGCGACCCGGGAGTATTACCTTCTGGGGACCACTTTTTACTTTAATATTTTAATTTAGGTATCCGTGGATCATGTGAATAGTATACATTGAGACCATAACCTGTTAAAATGAAAATCTGCATTTATAAATTCCTTTTCCCCCCTATCCAGACTAACATAGGCATAGTTCCTTGGAATCTCACTGTTCTGATGGCATTTTTAAAAATCCAACATATGTATGCTTCTTCAAAGTCTTGGCTTTGTTCAGGGGATCTCATTTCCAAATTCCCACTTCAAGTGAACCTAAGACCTTAGCCTTGTGCCTTGCGTTCTTTCCTTGCAATTGAATCACAGGCCCCTTGGCCTTCTCTGCATTGATTATTCTAGTTATCCATTCTTCCATTCTTTTTTCAAGATTTTTAGTTTCTTTGCGCTGGGTGCGTAGTTCCTCCTTTAGCTCTGAGAAGTTTGATCGACTGAAGCCTTCTCCTCTCAACTCGTCAAAGTCACTCTTCGTCCAGCTTTGATCCGTTGCTGGCGATGAGCTGCGTTCCTTTGCAGGGGGAGATGTGCTCTTATTTTTTGAATTTCCAGGTTTTCTGCCCTGCTTTTTCCCCATCTTTGTGGTTTTATCTGCCTTTGGTCTTTGATGCTGGTGACGTACTGATGGGGTTTTGGTGTGGGTGTCCTTTCTGTTTGTTAGTTTTCCTTCTAACAGTCAGGACCCTCAGCTGTAGGTCTGTTGGAGATTGCTTGAGGTCCACTCCAGACCCTGTTTGCCTGGGTGTCAGCAGCAGAGGCTGCAGAAGATAGAATATTGCTGAGCAGCGAACGCTGCTGTCTGATTCTTGCTCTGGAAGCTTTGTCTCAGGTGTGTACCTCTCCACGTGAGGTGTGAGGTGTCGGTCTGCACCTAGTGGAGGGATGTCTCCCAGTTAGGCTACTCAGGGGTCAGGGACCCACTTGAGCAGGCAGTCTGTGGGTTCTCAGATCTCAACCTCGGCGCTGGGAGATCCACTGCTCTCTTCAAAGCTGTCAGACAGCTGTCAGACTCCACCCAGAGGTGGAGTCTACAGAGACAGGCAGGCCTCCTTGAGCTGTGGTGGGCTCCACCCAGTTCGAGCTTCCCTGAGGCTTTGTTTACCTACTTAAATTAAGCCTCAGCAATGGCGGGCACCCCTCCCCCAGCCTCGCTGCTGCCTTGCAGTTAGATCTCAGACTGCTGTGCTAGCAATGAGGGAGGCTCCGTGGGCGTGGGACCCTCCGGGCCAGGTGTGGGATATAATATCCTGGTGTACCCTTTGGTAAGATCCTTGGTAAAGCGCAGTATTAGAGTTACCCGATTTTCCAGGTGTTGTGTGTCTGTTTCCCTTGGCTAGGAAAAGGGATTCCCTTCCCCCCATGCGCTTCCCAGGTGAGGCGATGCCTCACCCTGCTTCAGCTCTCACTGGTCGGGCTGCACCAGCTGACCAGCACCGATTGTCCGGCACTCCCCAGTGAGATGAACCTGGTGAGATGAACTCGGTACTTCAGTTGAAAATGCAGTCTTCTGTGTCGCTCACGCTGGGAGCTGGAGGCTGGAGCTGTTCCTATTCGGCCGGCCGTCTTGCTCCCGACCCCAGGGGCCCCTTGGTTTGAGGAACTGTAAGTCCTTCCGCAACCTGCACACCCTCTACCACAACATCATAGCTAGGGCAGCCTTGATGTCAGGACTTTTTTGTGTTGTTCCTCTAAGGATTGCTTTCCTTTTCTTATGATGTAAGTAATACATGTAAAGGAGTGTTGCTGTATTTTCTTCAGCAGTTCTATGGGTTTTGTAGCAGGAGAGTTTTCTGGTTATCTGTTTTTCCATATTAACAGAAATGGAAATCTACTAGGTTTTACGTGCTTAAAGTTTAATTTGTCAGGCCTGGTGTGGTGGCTCACGCTTGTAATCCCAGCACTTTGGGGGGCTGAGGCGGGTGGATCACAAGGTCAGGGGTTCGAGACCAGCCTGACCAACATGGTGAAACCCCGTCTCTACTAAAATACAAAAATTAGCCAGTTGTTGTGGCGCATGCCTGTAATCCCAGATACTTAGGAGGCTGAAGAAGGAGAATTGCTTGAGCCTGGGAGGTGGAGGTTGCAGTGAGCCGCGATTGCACCACTGCACTCCAGCCTGGGTGACAGAATGAAACTCCGTCTCAAAATAAATAAATAAATAAAAATAAATAAAGAAGTTTGATTTGTGACATTCAGGGAAAACCACACTCAAACCCTATTTTCCCCTGGAAGCTTTGCATTCTTCAAAGAACATTGCCATATTCCAACTGAAATGGAGATTTTGCTGAGATTTTTGTTTGTTTTGCTTATATCTGGACTTAACTTTTAAATACAACCTTCTTGTCTTCTTTCCTGTCTTCCAAACTCACGGAGTTACCATTTCAGAGGGAAAAGGTATGCTTTATAAAACTAGCAGAAATCCACATCTAGCTTGAAATCTACTTCATAGGAAACTTAAATTAATTCAGAATAAAACTAAGCCAAATGCTAAGTTAAATGCTAGTATGGAAAATTGTCTTTTTAAAATGCATCTTTTTTTAAAGAGCTTGGAATGTCTGGTAGAGACGCATAATTCTTTCACGGAAGGGTTTCATGAAGCACAGATGTTTTTCAGCCTCCCACGGGGATATATACCACCACAGTGAGGACAACAGATGCCTCTTCCCTCACTTTCATATCTGGCTTCATTCCTTATGAATCTATTTCTTTTAGTGATTAGCTCAGAGAAGCTTATTTCAGCACAGTTAACCTCAGCCCCTTCTTGAAAGTAGATTTTATGGAATGAGGTAAGGAAGAAATAGAACAACTCATTTAAACATTCTGGCAGTTTCAACTGCCAATTTTGGGGGGATACCATTTTAAATTTTACCCACTAAAATAGTAAATATCTAAGAATTCAAAGTAGTTTAGAGAAATAAAGTTAATAAAGATTTAAATTAATTGAAATAGAAATGTGCTGTCTATTAAATTATGTATGAATCAACCATTTTAAAATTCATTCTTTATGTATGTCATTGATACTATGTCAGTGTCAAGATGTAGCAACTGAGTCATATTTATGTGTATATAAGTTTTCTTATGCTGCTGTAACAGGGTATCACAAATTAGTGGCTGAGAACAACACAAATCTATCATTTTATATTTCTGAAGGTTAAAGGCCCAACAGACCTCAGTGGACTAAAATCATGGTGGCAACAGGTTTGCATTTCCTCTGGAGCCTCCAAGGGAGAAGCCATTTCCTTGCCTTTTCCACCTGCCTTGGCTCATGTCTCTTCCTCTATCCTCAAAGAGACTCTGCATTTCTCTCAACCTTCTTCACCTCATGTCTCCCTTTGACTAAATCTGGGAAATGTTGTCCTTTTTTAAGCACTCATGTGATTAGATTGGGCCCACCTGCCTAACCCAGGTCATTGAGTCTCTCCATCTCAAGGACCTTAACCTTAATCATATCTGCCAAGGTCACTTTTGCTATGTGAGATAGCATCGTCACAGGTTCTGGAATTGGAGCTCAGATATCTTTGGGGGCCATCATTCTGTCTTACCATGTTGTATGTAATTAAAACCTTGCTCTCAGCTGTCCAAAGGTTTGCCTGAGCAAATGAATTGTTCAATTCAATGTATTCAGTCCAATTCACTCACTAATATCATCATGACAAAAAATTAACTGAAATGTTTTAGATAGATAAACTAAATGTTTAACCGAAACATTTAGATTTAAATGTTTAAATCAGGCCAAAAATGAAAATTGTCTCCCACAAAAGGAATGATTTAGCATTGTCTTTTTTGAAATGGAGTCTCCCTCTGTCACCCAGGCTGGAGTGCAGTGGCGTGATCTCAAGTCACTGCAATCTCTGCCTCCCAGGTTCAAGGGATTCTCCTGCCTCAGCCTCCCAAGCAGCTGGTATTACAGGTGCCTATCACCATGTCCAGCTAATTTTTGTATTTTTAGTAGAAATGGGGTTTCACCATGTTTCCAGGCTGGTCTGGAACTCCTGACCTCAAGTGATCCACCTGCCTCAGTCTCCTAAAGTGCTGGGATTACAGGCATGAGCCACCACACTCGACCCAGACATATTCCTTCTTAATCAAATGACATTAAATTGGGTTATATTGTTAAACTTAATGAGCGTCTACTGCTTACCTTATGTCTAGATGACAATGGGCAGGTGCTTATTTATTTTACATCTACTCATTATTTATATAAAAGCTTTATAATTTCTCAGGTTAGGATTTTTTAAAGTTTATATTAAATTTATATTACAAATTATTCATACTACCCACTATGAAGATTTTACATTGTATGATGGAAAAATGCTTCATACATAATTTGCCTGTACTAAATATTAGGAATTTGAATAAAATGAATATTTATTCATTTTCATTTTAAGAAATACAACATACATAAAGTGACTTTTTTTTTTTGCATTTCACAAATACACAAAATTTGTGTTAAGGTTCATTTTGAAAGACCCAATGGTCTTTCAAAAAAATCATCTATTAAAAAACTATTAAAAATGATTTAAAAACTATAAAAAACTCTCACAAAAATAAGTTTATCTGGAGAGAAACCATATCTTATTCATCTTTGTATCTCCCATGATATAATGGCACTTTTGTTGTTTTTCTCATTTATGAGCTGTGAGGATATCAAAGCCAATTCTTTTTAGAAGTTAAAATTTTAAAACCAGAGAAAAATCTTGGAATAGAATATACCACTCTTATAGTATTGCTCATCATAAGAACATTCATCGTAAGAACTATGTTCTTTTGATGAGCAGTACTATAATACATAGCACTATTATTATATTAGATTAATTTTCTGTGTGAAGTTGGCTGCTTTCTCTTCCCTTTCCTCTCTTTTCTCCTATTCTCTTTCTCTCCTTTTTCTTTTCCCTCTTTCCATTCCTCTCTTTGAATCTTCTATGTTCTCTTCCTCTGTTTCCCACATCTAGTCCTCCCTTCTCCTCCTCATACTGTAGTATTTCAAAATCTGCTACTAGGAATTGTTCACTTAATATATCTTAAAACATGTGTTGTGGTGACATATATTGTTAACTTAATGTGCCTTCCTCTTTGTTTGCTGAAGAATATATTGTCTTAATCTTTTTTTCCCCAATGCATTGCAATTTACTTCTCTCTCTCATACAAATAACCATAAACTAATTATAGTAATCAATTTGCATGCAGTAATTACATTACCTATGGTAATTATAATATGTATCACCTGGACCTGTATTTGTGTTAATGGGAAGAATCAATAAATCTCAAGTGGGCAGAAGTGTGTAGCTGATTATGTGTTCAAGTGATCAGAGATTAGGCAGCATTTGATTAAATGAACTACTTGGAGATTTTGCAATTACTTTTCATCTGCAAAATAGAAATTATTGATAACAAATCTAGATTAAAGCATTCTATTTATTTTATCTTTATAGCTCCGTTGTCATGTTTTGAGGGGATTCACATCATATAGAGAATGATTATACTACTCACTGTGAATAAGCTCAGCTGTCCAAAGCTACTCATTCCTGGGGTTCCAAGAATTCCATGTACCTTCTAGTATCTCTATGTCAAATATAACAGAATAAAGATGTAAGTTGTATTTACAGAGATAGATAACATATTCACTTTAGAAAAATAGTCAATGTAATTGACTTTTTTCACTAATTTTTTTTTTCAAATTAATTCATTTGCCATTGTCTTTTAGACCACCCTAATTTGGAGAATAAGTATCAAAGCCTAAGAGGTTTACATTAGGACATTTAATTTTTAGTGTCTTGAGCTATAGAGAAACATCATATGTTCTCTTTTGAAGCAGTGGAGCAAAGCATTAAAATAGCACACAATTAAAAGAAGTAAATAATATTTTGAGATGATTTTAATTTTAACTGTAACATACAGAAACATATCTAAGAATGCGTGAGAGCAGGTAAACTTGACGAATTAATCAGAGCCAACACTAATAAATTACAGTTGCTTCTCAAAACATAATTGTGGCTGGTCCGATGGTAGTGGGTTATCAGAACTTATTAACATTTAGGTCACAAGAGTTGGCATACAACCTCCCACTGCTAAATTTGACTGACTAAAAAAAAGTAATTGTAATAACATGATTAGAGTCCTTGCCAGAAAGAATACTGGTTCAGATGGGGAAAAACAATACCTAAAGATAATTTTGGACTCACTAAGCTTTATTTTAAAATCAGAATCCTTAGTTGCCTTGGGAATTTATCTTTACTGAAGTCCCTAAATAGTATCTTTGACAAATAGTATCTTTGACATTTGAATTATGAAGTAATTCAATATAAAATATACCTGTTGAGAAAGGGCATTATCTGACTTCTTAATGTTATACATTTCTTTTAGAATACAAAACTATGATGGTAAATGTTTATGTGGATCTGTTGGAGGCTCTTTCCACAGTCTCATATGTGAACACTTTCAGAAGTTCCAGAGGCAGATAAAATCATTGTGGTTTTTATGTTCCCACAGCAATTTGTCCACATCTTTTTTACAGTACTTATACTTTATTGTAATTTGTATGTTATATTTATATCTGTCCAGCTATATTTTGAATATCTTGGGGGCGGTGACTATGACATTCATTTCTGTCGTCTCAGTCAGTTGATAAGTGTCTGTGAAAAGTATGAATATATCAGCATTTCTCCCATGTTGCATTATACTTGAACCATAGTAGGCTCTCAGTATTTACCAAATGACTGAAATTGCATTTGAACATTGGAATGACTTGAAAAAACAATAAGCATCCCTAAATAGAAGCAGTGTTAACTCTCACTTATCTTCACATTTTTCTGCTTGAGGCTCTTCCCTGTCCCCACCTCAGATTGACCAATAATGCTGTGGTGCTCTATCCAGTCCAAATGGGGATCTGTTTGAATTCAAAATCCAAGAAGTGAAATTTGACCAGTCTGCTATGGCCACCACTCCTGGCTGCCATATAATGCAGTTGTTGAACACTAGTCTTACATACTTTGATAGAGGACACAGACCAGTGCTACCTTGGTAGGGTGTAGGTCCAGAACTCGATACAATCTCTTAGGGTTCTTCCAAAACTCGATACAATCTCTTAGGGTTCTTCCAAAGGAATGATTATACTACTCAGTGTGAATAAGCTCAGCTGTCCAAGGCTACCCATTCTTGGGCTTCCAAGAATTCACTTCTCGATTCAAATATATGTCCATTTCACAGGGTACCAACTGGCTCAAGAAACCCTATATTGGGTTTGGTTTTCTGCATCTATTACCTCATATACCCAGACTCACCATCACCTTCACTATCCAGAAATGTGCTACTAGGGGTTAGGCAGGTTTTCAAACCACAGCGGGCCTAATGAGACCCTGTTTCACTGGACAATGTTTCTCACACATCCTTCAGAGGGAGACTACCTGCTGTGATACTAGAGGGCCTCAAGAAAGTCCATTCTTCCTGATTCAATGTTGTTTCCACTTCTTAAATAAAAAAAGCTACTGTCATTGGATTCCCAATATTTCTTGTCAAAGAAAAGAAAAGAAAAGCCAAAGGAAACAATGCAGAATGTAAATTTAAGCCCATGTGGGAGGTGGTCGCATGACCCCTAACTACAGTTATGAAAAAAATGGTTGTATATCTAATCAATTTATGAAATTTTGATTTCAAATGCATATTAGCATAGTCAATGTTCTGAGAAGTCCTTTCATGGTATGACGAGTGATTTTCAATTGAAATCTGGACATTTTGAGAATTTTATTAAATTTTCCATATAAAAACTCCAAATTTTATTTAAATTTTATTTAAATTTTCTGCTTTAGCAGGCCTTATCTGACACACTCCAGTGAGAAAGGGGGCACTGCCTCGTTATTTCCAGGGACAGTGGAAATACCAACTTCCCACTCAACTTCTGTTAACACACAGGAGGTGCAGGGGCTCCTACTTACTGCTAGGTGGGGCCAGGGTATGCCTTTTCCCTACTAGGCTTCTGCTGTTATCTCTAGTAGGGAATGGCACAGTGGCCTCATTACTACTCACTATGTGGCCTCCCTGAACTCTGGGGAGCTGGCCTCACTACTGTTGTGCCCCAAGTGAGGGACCTGACTTTTCACTAGGTCTTGTCTGATATCATCTACTCTGGTGGGGAGGAAGAAGGGCAACTCCTTACTACTGGGCCTGGCAATAAATTCTGGGTTCTCCATTCAGCTTTACACCTGAAAGGGGGAGTTGCTTGTTACTGCTAGCTTCAGATAAGAGCTCTGGCTTTCCACCATGTCTCCAGTGATACTTCCTCGGCTGGGAAGAGTAAGAGTGACTAATTACTATTTTCTGCACAATCTTCTCTGATATCATCCTGAAGCGGGGGCTGGGGGCTAAGGACCCTTGTTATAGTTTGGCAATGGTAGAAGTCTATACCCTCCTCTTGGCTGGTGTGTGTTGGGTGGGGCTATGTTTTTTTCCTGTGGTGTTTGGCTGGAGTCAAAAAGTTATCATCTAACATTCTCTCTCTTGGCAAGCTGCCTCTTTCCAGGACCTCTGACTACTGAGAACAGGCTTTTGTGAAGACTTTTTTATTTTTTGGCCTGTGTCTCTTGGTGCTTCCAGGTTATTGACTTTTCCAGTACCCAGTCTGGGATACATAAGGCAAAAAGAAAACCCAGGGAACTCACCATCATGTCTTTCCTAGAGTTCTGAGGTCTCTGGCTGATGTCTGGCTTCTCTTCACACTGTGTTTATAGAAATCACTTTCTCTTAGACTTTCCAAGGATTTTTTCTCTTTTTTTGTTAATTCTACTTTTTTTTTTTTTTTTTTTTTTTTAGCATGTATCTTGGTGTTGGTAATTCAGGATTGATATTCTCAGGAACTTGGTGTGTTCTTTCAATATATAGTTTCAATTTTTTTTTTTTTTTAGTTTGTATTTGTTCAATTACCTTGTTATTAATTTCTTCCTCAGTGACTCTTATGATTTGTATGTTGAATTGCATTTAGCTGCTTTCAACATGTGACACTTTTTATTAAATCATTATCATATTTTTTAATTTCTTTCTTTTTTGCTTTTTAAAAAATTTCCTGTGTTTGACCTGTAAGTATCTGTTTTGTTTCCTTATTTTTCTATTCCTTTGAATTTAGAAGGAACATTTTTGAAATTAATTTTTTCTTTTATTTCTATTTGTTTTCTGAGTTGTCACCTCAGTTTTTTTTTTTTTTTTACAATGTCTAACTCTGCTTTATATTGCTCTTTCATGTCTTGTATAATTTTCTTAAGGTCTGTTAGCTTATTTTTAAATAGTAAGTATTCATTTTAATCAATTTTTATGAGCTGGAGGATGCCATTCTGCTCCCTATTTTTTTAATCTTATAGTAACTTATGTGAGATTGTCCTCAATAATATTCCATTTCTCATGCTTATGTATGATTAGGTTTCTTTAACTTCCAGATGAAGGCAAGATACAGGGAAACTCATCAGAGCTGCTTTCACAACTAGCTCTACCTTCACAGAGCTCCCTTTCCTGCTGTGTTAAAAAAAAAAAAAAAAAAAAAAAAATGTTGACTTGCCTTCTGAGATGTCATGTTACCCTTCCTCTCCCCTACTTTGCCTGGGCCTTATCTTTTCTTTGTCTTTATCATTCCTATGCCGCTTAATTCTTATTCCAAACCCAGTAGTTTTGTCTTGGCATAGTGCCTTGCTCTAGAAGGAAGCCCTGGCTTGTCATTTTCAAATGTTTATCAATCTACACTAGTGTAGTCGCTTCAGTCATAAATGCTGACCCCTTGAACTCACTGACTCTTGGAGGGGGCCAAACCCCTCTCAATTTCAGTTGCTTTCTCAACTTTGCCTATTGTGCTTTCCTGTGAACACTTCTTTGATATTTTGGCATTCTTGTGTTTTCAGGTTCAGCCACCCTATTGTGCCTCTCTGCTCATTTCCCCACAGACCTTTATAACATGCTGGTCTTGTGGCTGTGGGTGATTTTTTCTCAACCACTTCTGTTTTGAGAATCATGAGGACACCTTGTCACCTAGTGCAGTTGTAAATATTGTCTCCGGTTTTTTGGGTTTGCCGTCTGGTTGCTCTGTTTCTCTTAGGAGATTCTGGGAGTTTCAAAGACTGCCATTGCCATCATCTGCCCAGAATCATCTTTTATTACACTTACTTTGCTCACAGCTTAAGAAAGATTATCTTGTTTTGGACTCTCAACAGCCCTATGGGGCAATTATTTTTATTATTTATATATTTTAGATGAGATAACGGAAGCTAAGGTTAACGCAGTTAATATATGGTGGAGCAAGGACGTAGGTCTGGTAGAGATTAAATCTTATGCTTTTAACTATCAGATATTGCTTCACTACTGGTGTAAATGGTTTGTAGTTTGGGGCAGAGCTTGGGAGCAATAACCTACGTTTTTGAATTAAATGATTTTTCCTTAAGTCCATCATTTAATAAGCACTTACAATATGCTAACTACTGGATATATAGTCTTGGAAATTCAAGAGTGAAAAAAAGTGATGAGATTCTTATTATCAGGAAGCAATAAAAATCGTTAAATCAGGAGATGGCATTGGCCACACAGGTTGTACCAATATTCATTTGCATGCATTACTAAACATTTTGAAAACCAGTTTAGATCTGTGTGCAAAGAAGAACGTAACACACCAAGGTGAAATATGTTAAAATTTAGAGTCCTTTCAGATTAACGAGTTTGCAAAATCTGTGTTCTCATTAATTAGTTTCCCAATGTGATGTGTTAACAGTAGACTGGTTTGTATTTTATGAAAAGTAATTTTGAACATATATTACCTAGTGCTTTCAGCATATGAACAGAAATTGGAACAGTATATCCTTTATTAACTTTCTCTTCACCTAAAAGGCTGTGTTTTATTTCAAAATACAGAAAAAGGCTGCTATGACTATTACTGTTTTGAATCATCCTTTTATAGATGAGAAGCTTCAAGTTCAATGAATATTGTACATATTTTTAAAAAATATTAAGCTATGGATTGTGCTAAAATTCATATTAGACTCTTGGCTTTTTTCTCCCCTTCTTTTAGAAAAAGAGTTGAAGTTAGGGATGCCACTACATTAAAGTTGTGTTTCTGGGAAGTAATAAATTTAGAACTGATGAAATTAGAAAAACCTAATTTTCTCAGGACCTGAAAATCTGCAGGAAGACTGAGAAAACCGCTTAAAAAGGCTGCTTTCAGGAAATATAAAGAGAGGGACCTGTTAGGGTCTTCTTCCCTTCTCCTTGGCTGCAGCAGTAATGCTTCTTTCTGGTAATTGGCCTGACTTCATTTACACTTACATTTATTATTAATGTCAAGAATAACATTTTCTGCTGCTGTGCTTGTTCCATGTAAACTGATCCTCTACAGCATTTTGCCAATCATTATACAGTGCTTGGTTTTATTAAAAGTTTTCTTGGTGAAGGCAGCAGAGGAATAATACAGTATTTTATGTCAATAACAACCTCTTGTTTTTCTTTCTTCCAGCTTTATGAGGTATGATTTAGCAAATAAAAATTGTATAAACTTAAGCTATACAATGTTATGTTTTGATACAGATATGCATTGTGAAATGATTACCACAATAAAACTAATTAACATATAAATTACATCACATAGTTACCTTTTTGTGTTTGTGGTGAGAACACTTGAGATCTGCTCTCTTAGCAAATGCATTACGTCTCTAGAATTTATTTCACTTCTAACTGAAAGTTTGTACCCTTTCAACAACTTCTTCCCATTTCCCTCACCCTCCTAGCCCTTGGTAATGACCATTCTGCAATCTGTTTCTGAGTTTGAATTTTTAGATTTCACATTAAGAGAAACAATGTACTATTTCTCTTTATGTCTCTAGATTATTTCACTTAGTATAATATCCTCCATGTTCATCAGTGTTGTCACAAATATCAGGATCTCCTTGTTTTTAAGGGCTCAATAATATTCCATTGTATATACACATTACATTGTCTTTATTCATTTATATATTGATGGACACTTAGGTTGTTTCCGTATTTTGGCTATTGTGAATAATGCTGCAAAGAAAATGAGAATGCAGATATCCCATTAGCATGGTGATTTAATTTCCTTAGGAAATTCCCCAAAAGTGGGATGACTGAATCATATTGTAGGTCTATTTTCTATTTGTTGAGGAACCTCCACACTGTTTTCCATAATGGCTGTACCAATTTACATCCCCACCCACAGTGCACAAGGGTTCCCTTTTCCCCACATCCTTGCTAACGATTGGTATTTTTACTGTTTTTTGTAACAGCCAATCTAACAGGTAATGGAGTAATAGTTCATCATGGTTTTAATTCACATTTCCCTAATGATTACTGATGTTGCACACATTTTCATGTACTTGTTAGCCATCATTTTTTTGTCTTTGGAAAAACGACTATTCAAGTCTTTTGCACATTGTTCATTGGATTATTTGGTGTTTTGTAATCTTTTAAAAATATTTAGTTGTATGAGTTAGTTATATATTTTGGATATTAACCCCTTATCAGATATATGATTTGTAAATATTTCCTCCCATTCTGTGGGTTGCCTTTTCATTTAGTGCTTTCCTTTGCTATGCAGAAACTTTTTAGTTTAATGTAGTTCCAATTGTTTATCTTTGCATTTGTTGCCTATCCTTTTGGTGTCATGTTAAAAAAAAAACAAAACAAACAAAAAAACACACACACACAGTGCTGAGACAAATGTCAAGGAGCTTTCCTCTGTTTTCTTCTAGGAATTTTACAGTTTCATGAGTTATAATTAAGTCTTAATCAGTTTTGAGTTGATGCTTGTCTGTGGTGTAAGATAAGAGTCTATTTTTCTTCTTTTTGCATATGGATATCCAGTTTTCCCAATGCCACTTATTGAAGAGACTGTGCTTTCCCTATTGTGCATTCTTGGTACCTTTCTTGAAGATTACTTAACTGTCTATGTGTGGGTTTATTAATGGACTCTATTCTGTTGCACTGGCCTATGTGTCTGTCTTTATGCCAGTACCATACTGTTTTAATTACTAGAGCTTTGTACTGTAGTTTGGAATCAAAGAGTGTAATGCCTCCAGCTTGCTTCTTCTTCCTCAAGAGTCTTTTAGCTATTCTGAGTTTTATGTGGTACCATATGAATTTTAGAGTTCTTTGTGTTGGGATTTTGATAGGAATTGTATTAAATCTGTACATTGCTTTGGATATTATGGACATGGTAACATATAAATTATTCCAATCCAAGCACATGGGATATCTACTTATTTGTATTATCTTCTTCTTCTTCTTCTTTTTTGAGACGGAGTTTTGGTCTTGTTACCCAGGCTGGAGTGCAACGGCACAATCTCGCCTCACTGCAACCTCCGCCTCCCATATTCAAGTGATGATTCTCTCGCCTCAGCCTCCCGAGTAGCTGGGATTACAGGTGCCTGCCACCACTCCCAGCTAATTTTTATATTTTTAGTAGAGATGGGGTTTCTCCATGTTGGCCAGGCTGATCTCGAACTCCTGACCTCAGGTGATCCACCTGCCTCGGCCTCCCACAGTGCTGGGATTACAGGCATGAGCCACCATGCCCAGCCCTTCTTCATTTTTAAAAATCAATGCTTCACAGTTTTCAGTGTACAGATATTGTACCTCTGTGGTTAACTTATTCCTAAGTACAGTTGACCCTTAAACAACACAAGTTTGAAGCACGCAGGTCTACATATACATGGATTTTCTTTCACCTCTGCCAGACCTGAGACAGGAAACCAAATCCCCACCTCTTCCTTCTCCTCTTCAGCCTAGTTTATGTGACGATGATAACAATAAAGAGCTTTATGATAACCCACTTCCACTTAAGGAATAGTAAATGTATTTTCTCTTTTTATGATTCTCTTAATAACATTTTCCTTAATCTAGCTTACTTTATTGTAAGAATACAGCATATAATATACATAACATATAAACTATGTGTTAATCAACTGTTTTTGTTATCATTAAGGCTTACAGTCAACAGTAGGCTATTAGTAGTAAAGATTTTGAGTGTCAAAGGTCATATGTGGATTTTCAACAGTATGGAAGTTAGTGTCTCTAACCCCCATGTTGCTCAAGGGTCCAACTGTAATTTTTAAAATTTATTGTTAATTGTATTCTCTACTTAGTTACTTTTTTAAATAGTTAGTTGTTAGTATATAAATTCACAACTGGCGTTTTTATGTTGATTTTGTGTCTTACAGCTTTATTGAATTCCTTTATTATTTCTAACAGGTTTTGGTGGATCATTAGGGTTTTTACACAAGGTCGTGTCACCTGCAAATACAGAAAATTTTACTTCTTTCTTTCTGATTTGGATATCTTTTTTTCTTGTTTAATTGTTCTGGCCAGGACTTCTGGTACTATGTTGAACAGAAGTGGCAAAGGAGACATCTTTGCCTTATTCTTTATCTTAGAGGAAAAGTTTCAAAGTTTCAAATTTTCACCGTTGAATAGGATGTTAGCTGTGGGTTTGTCTTATAAGGTTCTTATTATATTATGCTGAGCTGTGCTCCTTCTATATCTAATTTATTGAAAGTTTTTAATGATAAAAGTATGTTGAATTTTATCATTTTTTTCTGCAACTATTAAGATGATTATATGTTTGTCTTTCATCCTGTTAGTGAGGTGTATCATATTTATTGATTCGTATATGTTTAATCATCTTTGCATTCTAGAAATAAACCCCACTTGATCATGGTGTATGATCTTTTTAATGTGCTGCTGATTTCAGTTTGTTAGTATTTTGTTTAAGATATTTGTATCAATGTTTATCAGACATATTGACTATAATTTTTTTATAATATCCTTGTTTGGATTTGGTAACAGGGTATTGCTAGTCCCATAAAGTGGTTTTGGAGGTGTTCTCTCCTCTCTTCAGTTTGTAAAAGAGTTTGTGAGGGATTGCTTATATTATAATTTTTCTTTAAATATTTGGTAGAATTCACCAGTAAAGTCATCTGTTCCTGGTGTTTTCTTTGTTAGATTTTTGATTACTTATTCAACCTCTTCATGTGTAATTAATCTTTTCAGATTTCCTATTTCTTTTCTCTTTTCTTTTTTGTTTTTGGTCTTGAGACAGAGTCTCATTCTGTCACCCAGGCTGGGGTGCAGTGGCACAATCTTAGTTCACTGCAACCTCTGCCTCCCGGGTTCAAGTGATTCTCCTGCCTCAGCCTCCTGAGTAGCTGGGATTACAGTCTCCTGCCACCATGCCCTGCTGCTAATTTGTGTATTTTTAGTAGAGATGGGGTTTCACCACATTGGCCAGGCTGGGCTTGAACTTCTGACCACAAGTGATCTACCCACCTCGGCCTCCCAAAGTGCTGTGAATGCAGGCATGAGCCACCACACACGGCAAGATTTTCTATTTCTTCATAATTCTGTCTTGGTAAGTTGTATGTTTCCAGGAATTAATCTATTTCTTCTAGTTATTCAATTTGTTGGTGAATACTTCTTCATAGTAGCCTCTTAAGAGTCTTTGTATCTTTGTGGTATCAGTTGTAATGCCTATTCTTTTAGTTCTGATTTTATTTATTTGAGTCTTCCCTTTTTTTCTTAGTCTATCGAAAAGATTGATACAATTTGATAAAATTCAACATACTTTTATCAATTTTGTTTATCGTTGCAAAACAAAGATTTTCTTAGGTTATTGATCTATTCTAGTCTATCATTTTTATTACCGTTTTTTTTTATCCTATGGTGGTATTTGTTAATTCTACAAAAGTCTGAAATAATTTTGCTATATGTGAACTCTAGTCTTAGTCCATCCAGACTAACCATTTCTCTATGATATATTCTACCATGTTGAACATTATATTTATACATTTATTTGTTTATATTTAATTGTCCTTTTATGTAATTTTTTCCTCTCCATCCAAATTATAAGCTCCTATAAGGTGGGGCTCATGTGTTATATTTTCCTATATTCTCACTGTACTAAATACAGTGCTAAGCATTCAGTACATATTCAGTAAATGATCTATTTCCTGATTGATAGCATGTTTGAATATTTCTTTTATTTTTTTATATATTTTATTTTATTTATTTATTTATTTATTTATTTATTTATTTATTTTTGAGACAGTCTGTCACTCCATCTCCTAGGCTGTAGTGCAGTGATGCAAACACAGCTCACTGCCACCTCAACCTCCCTGGCTCAAAGGATCCTCCCACCTCAGCCTCTCAGGCATCTGGGACTACAGGCATGCACCACCATGTCCAGCTATTTTTAAATTTTTTTGGTAAAGATGGAACCTCACTGTGTTGCCCTGGCTGGTCTCAGACATCTGGGCTCAAGTCATCCGCCTGCCTCAACCTTCCAAAGTGCTGGGATTACAGACCTGAGCCACCATCCCCGGCCTAAATAGTATGTTTCTGTAAAAGAGCAATACAGTAACATTTCAGTTAACTGATATGTTGGCAACAAATTTATTTTGATTAATGGGTTTTCCATTTAACAGTTTTTATCATTTTATTCAGTGCAATTCTTTAAAGTGGATTATCCCCTACCTAGACTGGTGGGATCAACCACCAAAACCTTCAAATATGTGCATTGATATTTGTTTGCACTCTTAATTCTCTTATTTTTTGGAAGACAACTATGTTTCTCATGAAACTTCAATCAGAGCAATATGTTTGGAAAGAGGCCACATGAAAATGTTCAAAATTGTTACTACAAATGTTACATAAATAGCATAAACTTAGAAGAAAAAATAAAATATTTACTCTGAAATTTGTATGGTTTAAAATAATAAAGTCAGTAGAGCTTTACAAAAAATGACAGCTTCCTACTTTTTAATTGAAGAATAAAAATATAACACTGGCTACACTAGAAGATGGAGAGACTCAGAGGTAGTCATGGAATCAGATGGCGAGAAGAATGACCCATTTGTAATAACTAATCCCATTGTTGGTGTTTTTTCCAACAATCTAGCATGGCATTTCTTTTTCATTGTTTCTTCTTTATCCCTAATAAAGCTGTGTGTTCTTGGATTAAGACTACATGAATAGCTGCATGGCTTGCAGCAGTTCAGAGTAAGCAGGTATAAAGGGACAGGGTTAAAATAGGAGTCTAATTTTTAAAATGGAAATATAACATTGGCTCTAGTTGTCTTAGCTGACAAAGTAAGTCTAGGTTAATGCCTGAAGAAATGGTGTTTCACTCTGTATGGGGGGTTTAAAAACATGAATCAACTGGCAGTCAAACAGATTCTACTCTCACCAGGTAAGAAAGTAATGATTATATGTGACCAGGGCTGGATCATACAAAGGCTACCCTGAAGTTATACTCCTTAATTAAAGTAATTAATGAATATTATTATGACTTTAGTGTAAATTGAATATTATGCCTGAAGATATCAAACAGACCATATTTGAGTCCAACTCTTTAGTTTTTCTGAATTTATATTAATTCCTTTGTTTCATTTGAACATGCGGATGTGCCAAGGTGTCAGTGGACTGGGTTCTGGTTAACTGAAGTATTACAGCATACAATCAAATAAAATAGTATTTAATATATTACATAGTTAGTTTCTATTATATTTAAAGTTATACCTAAGTACATTCTTATTTTTTTAAAAAAATTATTTATTTGTGTGGGTACATAATGAGTGTATATATTTATGGGGTACGTGAGATTTTTTGATACAGGCATGCAATGTGAAATAAGGATGTCATGGAGAAGGGAGTATCCATTCCCTCAAGCACTTATCCTTCAAGTTACAAACAATCCAATTAAACATTTTCAGTTATTTTAAAATGTACAATTAAGTTATGATTGACTATGGTCACCATATTGTGCTACCAATTAGTAGTCTTGTTTATTCTTTCTAACTATATTTTTACCCATTAAACATTTCGCCCTCACCCAAGCCCCCCATTACCCTTCCTAGTCTCAGGTAATCATTCTTCTACTCTGTATGCCCATGAGTTCAATTGCTTTGATTTTTAGATCGCACAAGTAACCGAGACCATGCCATGTTTGTCTTTGTGTGCTTGGTTTATTCCACTTAACATAATGATCACAAGTTCCATCCATGTTGTTGCAAATCACTTGATTTCTTTCTTTTTGATGTCTGAATAATACTCCATTGTGTATACCTATGAAATTTTTTAAATCCATTTGTCTATTGATGGACACTTAGGTTGCATTCAAATCCTGGCTATTGTGAACAGTAGCTGCAATACACGTAAGAGTGCAGAAATCTTGTTGATATACTGATTTCCTTTCTTTTGGGTATATACCCAGCAGTAGGATTGTAAGATCATATGATAGCTCAATTTTTAGTTGTTTGAGGAATCTCCAAACTATTCTCCATGGTGATTGTACTAATTTCCAATCCCAACAACTGTATATAAGGGTTCTTTTTTCTCCACATCCTCCCCAGCATTTGTTGTTGCTTGTGTTTTGGATATAAGACATTTTAACTGGGGTGAGATGATATCTTATTGTAGTTTTGATTTGCATTTCTCTGATGATCATTGATGTTGAGCACCTTCTCATATGCCTGTTTGACATTTGTATGTCTTGTTTTGAGAAATGTCTACTCAAATCTTTTGCTCATTTTTTGATTGGATTATTAGATTTTCTTCCTACAGAGTTGTTTGAGCTATTTATTTATTTATTTATTTATTTGAGATGGAGTTTTGCTCTTGTTGCCCAGGCTGGAGTGCAATGGCGCGATCTCAGCTCACCGCAACCTCTGCCTCCCGGGTTCAAGCGATTCTCCTGCCTTAGCCTCCCAAGTAGCTGGGATTACAGGCATGCACCACCATGCCCAGCTAATTTTGTATTTTTAGTAGAGATGGGATTTCTCCATGTTGGTCAGGCTGGTCTCGAACTCCCGACCTCAGGTGTTCCACCCGCCTTGGCCTCCCAAATTGCTGGGATTACAGGCATGAGCCATTGCACCCGGCCCTGTTTGAGCTCTTTATATGTTGTGGTTATTAATCTCTTGTCAAATGAGTAGCTTACAAATATTTTCTACCATTCTGTGAGTTATCTTGTAAAGAAATTTTTTAACTTGATGTTATACCACTTGTCCATTTTTTTTCTTTGGTTGCCTGTGCTTATTGTCTATTGCTGAAGAATTATTTGCTCAGACCTATATCCTGGAGATTTTCCCAATGTTTTCTTGTAATACCCTTCAACTTTGGGATCTTAGAGTTAAGTCTTTAATCCATTTTCATTTGATTTTTGTATACAGCAAGAGACAGAAGTTTAGTTTCATTCTTCTGAATATAGGGATCCAGTTTTCCCAGCACCATTTATTGAAGAAACTGGCTTTTCCCCATGGTATGTTCTTGGCACCTTTGTCAACAATGAATTCACTGTAGGGGTGTGGATTTCTTTCTGGGTTCTCTATTCTGTTCCATTGGTCTATGTGTCTGTTTTCATGTGAGTTCCAGCTGTTTTGGTTACGATAGCTTTGTAGTATTATTTGGGGGTAGGTAATGATTCCTCAAGTTTTGTTCTTTTGCTTAGAATAGCTTTCTTTGGCTATTCTGAGTCTTTTGTGATTTCATATTAATTTTAGGATTTTTTTCTAAATCTGTGAAGAATGTCATTGGTATTTTCATAGGGATTGCATTAAACGTGTAGATAGCTTAGGGTAGTATGGACATTTTAAGAATATTTATTCTTCCATTCCATGAAAATAGAATATTTTTCCATTTATTGGTGCACTCTTCAATTTCTTCCATCACTGTTTCATAGTTTTTAATTATAGAGGCCTGTCACTTATTTGGTTAATTACTAGGTAATTAATTTTATGTGTGGCTATTGTAAATAGGACTAATTTTATTTTCTTTTTACATTGGTCACTGTTGGTATATAGAAATGCTACTATTTTTGTATGTTGATTTTGTATCCTGCAACTTTGCTGAATATTTGTATCACTTCTAATAGTTTTCTTGTGAAGTTGTTAGGTTTTTTCAAATATAAGATTATAAGATTCTTTTCTTAGTCTGAATAAAGATTCTCAATTTTGTTTAACTTTTAAAAAAACAGCATTTTGTTTGACCAATCTTTGTAATTTTTTCATTTTAATTTCATTTATTTGTGCTCTGATCTTTATTATCTCTTTTCTTCTACTAACTTTGGTTTGATTTGCTCTTACTTTTCTAGTTCTTTAAGCTGGATTGTTACATTAGTCATCTGAAGATTTTCCTCTTTTTGGATGTAGGCATTTATAGCCATAAACTTTCCCCTTGATACTGCTTTTGCTATACTCTACAGGTTTTGGTATGTTGTGTTTCCATTATGATTTGTTTCAAGAAATTTTTGAATTCATTCTTAATTTCTTCATTGACCTACTGGTCATTCAGCAGCATATTGTTTAATTTCCATTTATTTATATAGGTTTCAAAGTTCTTGTTATTTATTTATAGTTGTATTGCATTGTGGTCAGAGACAATGCTTGATATTATTTTAATTTTTTTGAATGTCTTAAGACAGATTTTGTGACCTAACAGATGATCTACCCTTGAGAATGATCCATGTGCTAAGGAAAAGAATGTGTATTATATAGTTGTTAGATGAAATGTTCTGTAAATATCTATTAGGTCCATTTGGTCTATAATAGTCCAGATTAAATCTGATATTTCTTTGTTGATTTTCTATCTGGAAGATCTGTCCAATGCTGAAAGTGGGGTGGTGAAGTCTCCAGCTATTATTGTATTGGGAACTATGCCTCTCTTTAGCTCTAATAATATTTGCTTTATATATGCAGGTGCTCCAGTGTACATACACATGTATTTCAAATTGTTATATTCTTTTGTGAAATTAACCCCATTATCATTATATAGTGAACTTCTTTGTCTCTTCTCATAGTTTTTGTCTTGAAATCTAATTTGTCTGATACAAGTATAGTGACACTTGCTCATTTTTGGTTTCCATTGTCCTGAAATATATTTTCCATCCTTTAATTTTCAGTCTATGTGTGCCTTTTTAGGTGAAGTGTTTCTTGTAGGCAACAGATCAGTGGGTCTTGTTTCTTTATCCATGCAGCTCGTTTAAGTCTTTTGATTAGAGAGTTCAGTCTATTTACATTTAATGTTACTATTGATAAGTAAGGAACTAGTCCTGCCATTTTCTTATTTATCTTCTGGTTGTTTATGGTCTTCTCTTTCTTTTTTCTTTCTTTCTTGTCTTCCTCTAGTGAAGGCTGTTTTCTTTGGTGATATGATTAAGTTTCTTTCTTTTTATTTTTATGTATCTTTTATTTTATGTATCTTTTATTTCTTTTATTTTTTATGTATCCATTGTATGCTTTTTGGTTTGGAGGTTACCGTGAGGCTTGCAAATACTAACTTATATCCCATTATTTTAACATGATAACAACTTAATACTATATGTATAACAAAGAAAAAGAAAGAAAACAAATAAAAACTCTATGCCTCAACTTAGCTCCCCCACTTTTAACCTTTTTGTTGTTTCTATTTATATCTTATTGTACTATGTCTTGAACAGTTTTTGTAGTTATTATTTTTGATGGGTTCATCTTTTTGCTTTTCTACTTACGATAAAAGTAGTTTCCATGCCACAGATACAGTTTTATACTATTCTGTATTTTTCTGTGTACTTGCTATTATCATTGAATTTTGTATTTTCAGGTGATTATTTATTGCTTATTAATGTCCTTTCTTTCTGATTGAAGTACTCCCTGTAGCATTTCTTGTAGACTTGGTCTGATATTGCTAAAATGCCACTGCTTTTGTTTGTCTGGGAAAGTCTTTATTTCTCTTGCATGTTTGATGGATATTTTAGCTGGATGTACTATTCTAGGGTAAAAGTTTTGTTTTGTTTTGTTTTTTTCCTTCAGCACTTTAAATATGTCATGCCAATCTCCCCTTGCCTGTAAGGTTTCCACTGAAAAGTCAACTGCTAGATATATTGGAGCGCCATTGTATGTCATGTGTTGCTTTTCCCTTGCTGCTTTTAGAATCCTTTCTCAACTGTTAACCTTTGAGAGTATGATTATTAAATGGCTTGAGGTAGCCTTCTCTGGGTTGAATCTGCTTTATGTTCGATTTCTTTCTTGTACTTGGATATTGATGTCTTTCTCTAGGTTTGAGAAGTTTTCTGTTATTATCCCTTTTAATTATCTGTCTACTCCTACCTCTTTCTCTACCTCCTTCAAGGCTAATAGCTCTTAAATTTGTCCTTTTGAGGCTATTTTCTTGATCCTAGAGGTGTGCTTCATTGTTTTTTATTCTTTTTACTTTTGACTCTTCTGTGTATTTTCAAATAGCCTGTCTTCAAGCTCAGTAATTCTTTCTTCTGCTTGATCAGTTCTGCTAATTAAAGGATCATGAGGCATTATTCAGTAAGCCAATTGCATTGTTCAGCTTCAGAATGTCTGCAATAATATTCATAATTATTTTAATCTCTGTTCAATTTATCAGATAAAATTCTAAATTCCTTCTCAGTGTTATCTTGACCTTTTTTTTTGGGTTTCCTCAACACAGCTATTTTGAATTATCTGTCTGCAAGGTCACATACTCCTGTTTCTCCAGGACTGGTCCCTGGTTCTTATTTAGTTCACTTGGTGAGGTCATGTTTTTCTGGATGGTGGTGATGCTAGTAGATATTCTTCAGTGTCTGGGCATTGAAGAGCTAGATATTTATTGTAGTCTTCACTGTCTTATTTGTAGCCACCCTCCTTTGGAAGGCTTTCCAGATATTTGAAAGGATGTGAGTGTTGTGATCTAAGCTGTATCTGCTTTAAGGGGCACTTCAATCCCATTAATGCTGTGGTTCTTGCAGACTCGTAGTGGAGCTGCCTTTATGGTATTAGACAAGATCCAAGATATTTCTCTGGATTATCAGGCAGAGACTCTTGTTCTCTTCTCTTATGTTCCCCCAAACAAACAGAGTTCCTCTCTATCTTTTCTAACCCGTTTAAAGCTGGAGCTGAAGTGACAACAAGCACCCCTGTGGTCACCACCACTATGACCCTGCTGAGTCATACCTGAAGCCAGCACAGTGCTGGGCCTCATTCAAGACCCACTGTAACTACTCCCTGGCAACTTCCCATGCTTGCTCAAGGCCCTGGTGCTCTACAATCAGCATGTGTCAAAACCAGCCAAGCCTATGTTCTTCCCTTCAGGGCAGTGAGGTCCCCCCGGCCCTATGTGGGTCCAGAAGAACTGTTTGGTAGTCAGGGACTAGCGTCAAAAACCTTAGAAATTTACCTAATGTTTTATTGTATTGCACTTGAGCTGATACTCAAACCACAAGACGCAGTTTTTCCCACTCTTCCCCACTCTTTCCAAAGGCAGAGGAGCCTCTCGCCATAGCCACCACCACCTCAGGCCATAAGGTATACTGCCAGACTACCACTGATATTGCCTTATGACCCAAGGTCTCCTAAGTCAACTTATTGTGAAGACTGCCTGCCCTGGGACTCACCCTTCAGGGCAATGGCCTCTCCTCTGATTCAGGTCAGGTCCAGAGATGCCACCCAAGGGTCAAGTCCTGCAATCACACACCCCAAGAGCTCACTTGGTGGTCTACTGATCTCCACGCCCATGGCCTGATATTGCTGAAATCCCATAGCTTTTGGTTGCGCTGGTATCTAAGATGCAAGACAAAGTCCCATTTACTTTTCTCTCTGCTTTTCTCAAGCAAGAGTTTTGCCCCAGAGTCACCATAACTGTTAAAGTGCTGAGCCTCACCTGGAGCCAGCCCATCTCAGAAACTGACCGAGACCCTCAATGTCATACCTGGGTATTGCTACTGGTTATGCAGGGCTCTTCAGTTAGCAGATGATAAATGCTGGCAGGCATGGGTCCTTTCCTTCAAGGCAGCAGATTCCCTTCTGACCCAGGGTGTGTCTAGAAATGTCATCTGGAAGCTAACGCCTGGAATGGGGCCCTCATGACTCTTACCAGTGCCCTAGCCTGCTGTGGCTCAGGTGGTATCCTAGATGAAAGACAAAGTCCTTCCAATCCTTCCTTCTCCTCTCTTCAAGTGGAAGGAAAGGGTGTCTTTCAGTGCTGAAAGCTATGCAGCCTGAGGTTAGGGTAGGGATGATTCCAACACTCCCTTGGCTGCTCCAGCGTGCCTCAGTATGTCAGGTTTCTTCTGTTTGCTGTCTCTGGGCCTAGTCCAGCACTAGGATTCACATAAGGGTTGCAGTCCTTATGACCTAGACAGCCTTTCAAGTTTACTTTGAGACAGAGTGTGGTAGCCTTTAGTGGTGAGGTTCACAGACACTCAGGTTTGGACCTCTGGTTTCAAGGGATCCTTCTCTGGCTAGGGTTGATTTAAATGCTCCTCCTGTGGGCAGGGGTCAGCTGAATGTGCTCTGGTTTTGCTTTCTGCTTTAACGGGACAGCACTTATCTCAGCGCCTCACGATTGCTGTGTTTTCTCTCCCTCAGTGCCCAGAGAAGCTCTCTGTACCATGCCGAGGTGGGGAAGGGGTGACGTCGGTAATTCTACAGGGTTTATTTCTTCAGTGCAACTTGAGGCCATATGAAGTTAAAACTAGGTACTATGAGTGCTCACCTGATTTTTGTTTCTTATGAAAAGTTTTTTTTCTGTATAGATAGTTGTTAACTTGTTGTCCTTGCTGGGGGGCAACTATAGGTAAAGCTTTCTATTCTGCCATGTTGCTCTGTCTCTCTTGTATTTTTCCTGCTCTTTCCTAATTAATATGTTAATTTTTCTTATTTTACCTTTCTTAATGAACTAAGTTTTTATTATTACTTATGAGTGACACAAACTATTGTACTGATCAAAAGTAAAGATACATTTACTGGTGAAGGGATATCAATATGCTTTCTTTAGATATAAGGTGAACTTGAGCAAAACTCTGCTTACTCCACTTTATAGGTAACCTTTGATGCTTAGGCAGTGATAAATAAATCAGAACAAACAAACTCAAAATAAAACGAGCAAACTAATCCCATAAATACTTTATTTTATAGAAATAACACTTTTAGCCAAATGTGAATACAATTGCAATAGCTGTGATTTTAAGAAAATCAGCAAAATTTTATGTGGTCCTTTTTAGTAACTATATTTGAAAAATCTAAGTTTATTCCCATTATTAAGATTGGACATTGTTATGATTGCATTCCCTTTCAAAAGACATTTTCCAGCTCGATTTTCCTAGCTTCCAGGTAAGAATAGTAGAAATATTAAAATCGAGCTGTGGTTTGCTATAATTTTACAAGGTATTTTATGGTCAAGTTCTAAAATCATCAAGAGCATGTTTTTATGTTTTTGAACTTTAAGTTTTTCACGGGGCAGTCTATCCTAAAGCCTAAATATATTAATCAGCAACAACATGACATAGAATAAGAACAGTGTTAAGAAAACCTTGAAAATAATAAAAAGTATGTGGCTTCTTACATATGACATACTGAGGCAATGCCATCATCATGCTGTATTACAAATAAAATGTAAATTACAATGCAATGAAAATAAATTCACAAGCATTTTAGTGTTTTAAGCATACCAATATTTTGAAATTTTTCAGGAAAGAATTGCTTTCAGAAAGATTTGCCTTCTCAAGATTGAAGCACATTTTATGTTGAATTAACTGTTATGCTATGAAACCGGGGCCCCTTGCTAAAAAAAAAAAAAAAAAAAAAAAAAAACAGTGG